>NW_015090827.1:3665717-3814010 GCF_001431845.1 Calidris pugnax
GGGTTTAATATTTTTCCTAGAACTTTTTTTTTTTTTTTTTTTTTTTTTTTTTTTTTTAAAAAAAAAAAAAAAAAAAAAAAAAAAAAAAAAAAAAAAAAGAAAAAAGAAAAAAAAAAGACTTTCTTGAAAAGTACTGGAGAAAAACCCCCAAAGAACGGCAACGAGCTGAATTCTTGTATGCGGAATTCCTCCTCAACTTTATGAGTATTTGGATGGGCTCACAAGAGTGATTCAACTTTGTGGTAACCGGGTTTATTAGATGGTTACTTATTGAAAACAGCAGTTGCTTCCAACTTCCTACCTAACAGGAAAGTTACAGCTTCAAGATTTGCATGTGAAGTTGCCATAATCTGTTAAAAACACTGAAAATTTGAAAGCTGTTTTATGTTACTATTTAAAATTATGTTTCTCACTTCTACAAAAAAATTCTATACTTGGAACACACAGGAATTTCAGTGACCCACCTTCATATTTTGAAAAAACACAGCAACAGTAATTCTCATTCTGAAAAATACCAGGTTGATTGTTCAGGTCTTGTATATAAACAGAAGCATGTACAGGAAAATCTGGCACCATATTTAAGCCTTTAATGGAGACATTAGTTCAATTCTCACTCTATAAAGGTTATTTTGAACATAGAAGTGCAGATTATTTGAATGTAGAAGTCATGCTTTGGGAGGTAATGTCAAGAACGGAATCATTATTAGATACTGCAATATCAAATTATTACCTGTTATCATTAAAAAAATATTCACATCAGTGGGTTGTGTTTTTTTTTTTTCTCAATATATCATTCATTATATATCACTGTTCCCAGAGTCTGAAACTATTCTGGGCTAAATTCTCCTTATCTTCAGTGAGGACGGTCTCACTGAAGCATACTATTTCCATGAATAAGCTGATTTAGATCCCCATCACTCTGCCTAGCTACTTACATTTACTAGTTCTGTGAAAAGAGTTTATATCACTGTTCCCAGAGTCTGAAACTATTCTGGGCTAAATTCTCCTTATCTTCAGTGAGGACGGTCTCACTTACACTTACATTTACTAGTTCTGTGAAAAGAGTTATTATTGCTTTTCTTTAAAAAAAAAGCAAAAAAAAAAAAAAAAAGCTCAATCTTTAAAATATACTAAAGGTTTATACTGACCTGTAAGGCCACATGTTTGAGAGCACTCAGACCAAGGGGACCAGTCCGAGAGCTGACAGTTCACAGGACATTCCACCACACAGGACATATTCATTTGCCAGGTCTTCTCCAAACCAAGCTAAAAGAAAATATTCAATGGTCAGCAGGTATTGTCAGTGTGTGTCATCAGTGCAGGGTATGCATTTGGACATGGTGAACCTGAGGCAACTAAAGCTTTAAGCAAGCACGAAGTCATTGCTAAATAAAAGGAAAGCAATTAGAACATTTAAAAATAAAGAAGTGAAAGCTGCAGATGCCGGAGGAGGATGAGAGAAGGTGACACAGAAAATAGCCAGAGTCCCACGTTTTCCCAAAAATACATTCTGTACTGAGCTCTTCTTCAGACAACAGTCTGCCTAACACTAACAAATGGTGGAACCTCCACCTGGAAGGAAGAATTTTATGGCCACGCTTGGAGACAGCACAGTGGCTACATGGTCCTTTGGTCCGATCCTGTAAAGTCATTTCTATGTTCTTATAACATCCCATGCTCCAGATTTTCCCCATCCAAGGAAGAAAAGAGCTATTTTCACTAACATACACGAGAATATATGATGAGAAATGGAACACAATTGATGGCATAAATATTAGCATGACAATAATAATCCCTGCAGCCTGTATGGCTACAGAATGAGCTATAAGGATAAGTCGATTATAGCATGTATGATATAAAACATGAAAGAAAATCAATCCTGCCAATATGAACAGATCTGCAGCTTCCCAGCATAAATGACTCTCCTCTTCATTGGCCCTCACCAGTGAACCTTGGTCATCATTGAGGCCTTTCAGAGTCCCAGGAGGCTGTGGATATCTTTAAGTAGATAAAAATCCCCCAATAGTTTTTTAAAAAAAAAAAAAGCAAACTAGACATTTCAAAACCTATTAATTTTAATGACTGGAAAGGTTAATGACATAAAGGCAGCAGTTAAGGCTTGAAAAAGGAAATAAAAACATTATTTCCTACTAAATGCGAGCATAGAGCAATAATTAGGCACAACATTAACATGTCCTTCATAAATAAACTACCACAAGTACTGAAAAAGTCTCACCCTGATAGACTCACCAAGTCTTAAATTTGCATTTGCAGTACCATTTACTGAGACAAATGAGGTTTTAAGCCTCTGTTCTGTTTTATACATCAAAGAAAGAGTTCTCTGTGGTACAGTATAACCTTGATTATCCAGCTATCACACACAGGAAACACCTGAAACCTTTGGATAATCTGGAATTTGGATAATTAGGAAACCAGAGAACCATCTCTGAAGTCAGTATTTGGGGCAAATCTTCTGAGCGAAGGCTTTAAAGCTTTCTGTATAGATTCCTGCCAATTATAGAAACAGAATTGCTTTCTTTCAAGACTGGTCTTCTCAGCTGGACTTTGGCAGCTAGAGAAGGAAAAACCCAAGAGAGATATTACAGGTGAGGAGGAAAAAGTCAAAGGCCAGATTACCCACAGTGATGTGCCATTTGAACATCCTAAGTACTGAGGCGTTGCTGAAATAGATTTGGGGAACAATTGGCAGGCTGCAATTTGATCTTAATCACATTTTCTTTTCTCATCCCTCTCCTTCCCTCAGCTGATGAACCAAAATTCACCTTGAAAAGCTTAGAAAACATTTGGGAAAGTGATCAGTAGCTTCCTTCAAAACCCGCCTGGACATGTTCCTGTGCAACATGCTCTGGGTGGACCTGCTTTGGCAGTGGGGTGGACTGGATGATCTCCAGAGGTCCCTTCCAACCCCGTATCATTCTGTAATTCTGGGATTCCCTACCTGAAAGAACCTCTGTTCTGGATGAGTGATGGTTTCTGGTTCAAGAATGGCAAGTACTAGAGGAGTCGCGCTGGAACTTCTGGTCACACATGCCAGGGGCAGCAGGTGGCCAGACCAGCACGTTCTATAAACACTGTGATCCACAAAAAGTATCTCTATTTGTCTATAGGAATGTTTGGCACCACAGATTAACCTCTGCTGGAGGTTAATCATGTAATCTGACAAGCAGACTATTTGCCAATGAAACAGAAAAAAAGTTTGCTTTCTAATGTAGACAAAACTGCTAGTTTCTAGGCTTTTCTGATCTTCAATTGAAGGCAAATGAATAAGTCCATAAATATGAATGTGACCAGGAGCAGCTTGCTTTAGGTGATTTGATTTTAAAATACTCAAGGAAAAAACAATCCAAGTTCTTGTGATGTGCTAATTTTGTAGAGTTAGAGACCAAGTAATCCAGTATTACTGTGCCTTCAGAGTTTGAAGGGAACTATGTTAACATAACGAGGACTTGGAAATAAGCTCCAGAAATTGATTTATCCTGGCAGTAATCAGGATGACTGGCTAGCTTCTTTAGCTGATTGACTGAAACAAGCACAAGATCATACGGACACATTAGGAAAACAAAGCACAGGGGCTTGGAAGAAATGTTAGCATTTAACTATGCTGATGGTCATACATGGAGATGGTGACGGTCAAAAGACAGCATGAAGGGTATTTTTATATATGGCTTTTATTAGTTTCTTGAACCACATTTTATAGATAGGAAGTCAGACATTGCAACTAGACATGTTCTTTTCTTAGGGATCAGGATAGGTTCAACTATTCTGTTCTCTCTTCTTTGCATATGAGAATCATAATTCTGTAAACTTATCTACACAAAAATTAAATAGAATTTTTGCTTTATTCATTCACCTAGTATAAGGTTTTATGATAGCCCAGGGGACATTCCCTTAGCTAAGTCACTACAAAATTATTTAATCTTTCTCTTACCATTAACTTTTCTAACCACATGCACCTTATTTTGAATTTTACTTAGTCTCTTAATCTTTCTGTTCTAATGCAAAAACACAGCAAAAAACCCCACCCTGAAGGATCATCTTTGATTACATTAGTAAGAAATGCATAGTGTGCATTCATATTTGATAATTTCTTGAATACTCTCCTCTCATGACCTGGAAAGTCACAGGGTTGGCTTTCACGTTTTTAGAGTGAAGGGTCTGGTAAGATCTGAACAGCTCGGCTTTCTCGTTAATCAGGTTAACAGGTTTACTCCTCACAGTTATTGGATCAGCCTTTGACCTTGTTGTACCACTGCTTACACATCCATAATTCAAGAAATAGCCTTAACGGTACAACTGGGGAGTGGATCAGGGCTTTCTACAGGAAGATGTACCTCTGTATGGTCTAGCAAATCAAAAAAGCAAATAAGACTGTATCGCAGTGGCTGCTGATAAAGGCAAGACCCCACTGCAGTGATGTCTGTTGGCCAGTCAGCTTTTGAGATATTATCTTGTTGCCCTAATTATTTCTCTGAGTAATAAACTTTCATTTCCTAAATGCAGGAAAGCTCCAGTGGTTTTCTGCCATGAGATTTCAGAGTAAAATGTAATCATTTGTTCTAAATGTTGCTCAAAATATTTGGTTAACAACAGGAATAATTTCTTTGCTTTATGTTAAAAGAAATATATTTCCCCTTAAAATCTAATAAAGCATTTTTTTTTTCTATTTAAATATTCACGTGGACGGATATTTTATATCATGTCTTGGTATGAATTAATCAATATTGCAGTCTCTTACAAATAACCCGAGACAATTTTTTTTTTCTTTTAAGTCATTAAAACATTAACAGAATGAATTAATGAATTCCCCTATTAATGTCAGAGAAACTTGCTGGTAGGTAGCCAGATCCATTACTTCCTTTTCTGAGACATAAAAGATCAAATTATTATATTTGATTATAAACCCAAGAGGGGTGAAAGAGGAACTTGGGACAAAAGTCGGGTGCCGGCTTCAGATGAAACCTCCTGCCTTTGCTAAGAGCTTACAGATTCAGGAATCCAAGATGCTGGAGGTAGTTGGAGAAGCCTTAGTAGGTCTGATACACCATTACAAAACTATAGTCCAGGGTACATGGTGGTTTCCTGACTCCCTCCACTTCTGACGAGACTCTTCTCCATGGGCACATCCTGCAGAGCAGCTACTAGCCAGGAAGGTCCAACAGAAAAGGTGTTGGTACCAAAGCTGCTGTGGAGGCCACTCCACCTTAGTCCCACCTTGCAAGTGGTTTTGTTTCTGATGTCGAGGTGGTGGGGGAATGGCAGCTGAAACAAATTCAGTTCCTTTCCATCAAAAATACACGCAGGATCGCCCTTAATGCAACACTTGTGCTGTCTTTGCATTTTCCTTCAAATTCCTCTCTCCGTTCAATTGAAAACATTAAGAGCAACACACAAAATGGCCAGAAAACCACTGCTTTCAAATTTTAAGTTAGTTTCAACATTTGCAAAATTTAAGGGTTCCCATCTGCTGGTAGGCTCTCCATAGATGCTTCTATTTAATATTTTGTTCGTGCTGCACGTTTTCTTTACACTAGCTTGGGTACCCTCTGCATTGCACAGCTGGAGAGAAGAAGTTAGCGTTCAGCCCAGCTGCAGAACGGCACGTGAGAAACATTTTCCAACACATTGAGTAAATGATAGATACTGGCAGCTGTCCAAGGCTCCGTGCAGGAATTGTATCAAATTATAATGATGATTAGTGTTGTGATTAAGATTTATTACCTTTATTCTACTTTATTAATTATTGTTTCTAAGCCATTTCCTTCCGGACGTAATAATTAGCACATTCGCGGCGACACTTAAAAGTAACCAAATGAAATTGTATAAAAGTCACTGTTGATGGCACAGGTTGTTTCAGAGGTACTTAACAATCCATGAGTGATGGTGCAAAACATCTGGCGAAGATGATTTACATGCCACGCAGCTCAGCTGGCTGGGCATTAATTAGCATCGTTAGACTCACAGGTCCCCACTCACCTCCTCGCAGTACTTCAGGTCAACCGATTTGCCGTCGCTGCGAACGCAGTCGAGCATCCGTGTTTTGATACCGTTACCACACACAGCCTTCTCGCTGAGCTGACACGTGCTCCAGTCTGGAAACCAGGAACTCATTAGCTTAGCACATATTCTCGATAAGACTCATAACGACCCAATCTCCCACCTCGTTCTAATTCTGATGGCCTGAAATAATCTTCACAAACAGTTCTTACGTGTGCAGAGGCTCGTGGAACCCAGCTGCTACTCGTTTTTTGGAAACAATCACTGTTCCTGCAAATAGGCAGTGCTACAATGACTTCCTGAAAAGTTCATATTCGGTCTCATTTGCATGGATTTTGAGCAAATCAGAAAATTGTCATAGAAATACATTTTCTGGAGTTATAGCATGCACACTACACCCAAGTCACAAAATCTCCAGTAAGATTTTATCTGGATCAAATAGCCTGGACCAGTTTTCAGTACAAGCTCTTCAGCTCCCTCCATGTAGGAACAGAAAGCTGAAAAATCAGTCCTATAAGGCAAATGGAACTAAGCTGTCATCACAAGATATCACCAGATCATAGCACCACAAATACCTGTCACATTGTAGTCATAGTGGTAGCAGTTTTTGTTCAAGGTGCAGGCTTCTGTCTCGGTGGCAGCAGGACAGGACTTTCCATCATCAGGTTGTCTGAGGGACTCAGCAGACCTCTCACGGACACTGCTTCCATTGCATGGCTTGAAAGGGAGATGGGAGACAGCTTTGATATTTCAGCATCCTGATGCCTTTCCACGCAACATTACAACACCCGGACAAGTAACCTCCTCACAGAACACAAATGTAAAAGAACAGGCTCACCATTTCCTTGCTGCTTCAGAGAGAATTTAGTCTGTTGTTTGACCTTGGTACCACTGAAAATGAAACATCCTCTAACTTAGTAAAACCTCGGTACTTTCCTAACTAGTTCATATTTCAGTAGTAGCACTTTCTAACCATTTCATTCATAAACTGGATATTCAGATGCTCGCTTTCCAAATTCCACGCTGTGGTGCACCAGACCCAAAATACTCAGAGGTCCTGAGACACTTTCTTTATCTGTGGTTTGCTTTTCTTGACATTTCATTTTGAAATTGCTGGCGGGAAGGGGAGAGGAGACCCACAAATATCTTTTTGTGCTCAGTCTTGATCTGCAGACTTTGGTCTTTACAAGACAGTGACATTTTTAGTGCAGCGACAGCACTGCTATGGACAGGCTCACACCTAGGCTCAGGGATGGACTCACAAACCACTGCCAAAACTATTCCACCACACAGAAGCCACCCCACACTGAAGATTGACCACTGATGACTATATTTTGTGTTTTGGAGCAATTTCACTCAATGGATAATACTGGCATCCTTTATTTGCAACCAACTATCAATGACCCCAAAGACGACAGTAAATATAGATGTTTACGTGTGTAACCACGGCTCAGCATCTTTGTACAATATGCCATATATACATTTTCAGAGTATGCTCCTAAAATGATCAATGTTACACTTTAGTGTACTTCTTACCAAGGAACATCGTGACCACGATCCCCACTCAGACATCACACAGTCCTCGGGACAGGGTAAGGTGCATTTTCTAGCACCAAGTGGCATTTCTTCAGGATCACACAGATAGTCTTCTACAGTGTCAGAAGGACCATCCACGGTGTTCAACATACACCTGAAAAAAAACAACTGCACATAAACTGCATTTGCCGTGGATTTTGTAAAGCAGCTGCGTTCCACAGTATTCCAAAGCATTTCAACATTTTGTCAGCAAATAACAATCACAAAGTAATTGAAGCAACACAACTAAGTATTGACCTATCCAGGAAAAGATGAAGAGCCAAAAATAATCCTGGCCTTTACAGATGACAACCATATAATGAAATACACAGAATTTAGACATTCCCTATCAGTGATTTTCTGAGAGTTTCTGGGCAGGTGATTAATTTGATGTTAGCTTACCAGTAAACCAGAATAATGTGAATCAGCCATCCTTTCAAGATATTTTGTGCATGTGTCAACTGATAATTTTAAATGTAGAAATATTAGAACTTTTAAAATTTTATATTCTCAGTATTAATCCCTAATTTACACAGACGCTTTTAAATTACCATTATATTAAGTTAGCAGCTGGAGGCCCAGTTAAAATGAGAAATTAATATGCAGATCTGAAGATTACAGTCTTCATTCCACAATATTTCCAGTGCTATGGAATCTGTTGCTAACTTACCCCTTCCACCTGTCAACAGAAGACCAACTACTACATGACTAGGATCATTCAAATTAAGAGGCTTGAGTTTGTTTTCCAGAATTGCAAGAGAAAAGCTCATATCAATATGAAGCCTTTCACACTCATGGAAATATTCTGAATGTCCTTCATTAGACCACATTATTTTCTCAAAAAAGTCTTACGTTATCAGACTAAACTAATTTTCTGAGGTAAACACAAGAGATACAGCATGAGCATATATTTGCTTTGTGAAATTAGTACTCTGTGTGAGTCTGCTCTCACATCAAATTAAACAGAGCTGTGCCTGAAAGTGAAGGTTCTCTGAAGTGAAGGAGGAGCAATATTGTTTTACCTGACTTTCCTCGTTTGAACACCTTCCCCACAGTTCACTTTTAAGTCCACGTTGGTCACCTTGCAGACGCTCCAGGGCTCAGTGACCCACACGTACTGGCTGCAGTCACTGTGGCAGGGAACTACCTCATAAACCTGGAATCCACATGGAGTGTCGGTTTTTTATTATAATATAGACAAAACACTTGATAGAAAACTATAGAAGTAACAAAAAGTCAGAAGCTAAGACATCTAATGACAGACTCCCTGGTTTTCTCTGCCACTAAGCCCACGCCATGCCATTTCCACCAACAACATCAACACAACTAGCATAAAATCTGTAACTGGGCTAGCTCACAAGTATGCTTTTTAGAAAAATGCTGCTAAAAATCTGCTAAAACTTTACTTCTAGCCTTCACATCTCTCCTCAACCATTCCATCCCACTGTTACTAGTTGTGGGGTCTTTGTATTTCTGAAGAGAGGTGAGCTCAAGGAAAATCATACCTATATATACTGGTTTGTTTTATTTTCATTGCAAATACTTAAAATCACTTTAATATATTCATGTCCCAGTGTTAGTATTATGTTTAGATTTGAATGCAGATTTGAGATAATATCTTTTCTAGCACCTTATACACTGTTCCATATATGTTTTCAAACATACATACAAAAAAAAGGACAGAATACGTAAACATTGGAGCATAATCAGGAAGCACATGTTAAGGTTATATCTCTATTTTATAAACTCTTACCTGAGCCTGAAGAAAGTATTTTCATGAATCAAAAGGAACAACCAATGAAAAAAAAGAAAGAATAATTAGAGTGAAGCATAGTTATTTAAATAGCATTAAATTAACTTTTATTACAAACAATATTGTATGACTTCTGCCAAGCAAAAGGCATCCAGTTTGTCCTCTTGCATTTCCCTTGCTGTCATGAGGCATTTTTACAAGAAGTTTGCCCTTGGAAGAAAATAACATTTTTGTAACTCTAACTGCAGGCCATGGCATTTGGGTGGCATAAGGATTGCACACCCACCTGCTGGATAAGGGGGAAAATAATGCCTGGAGCCAATGAATAGAGGGATGTCCTTATTTTCTCTGACAGTCTCAGACTGGCTGCTTCCTTTGAAATCCTCTGAAGGCCATTGACGTGACTTTATAATAAACCTGACTCTATTATTATTGTTGATTATGAAGACTTTTGGCCTAGTGAAGTGAGTACTGAAGAGGCTTCCTTCAGTTGGAGCATGGTTTGGGAGTCTCCTTGGTGTGCTTGGCCCATTGGGGATGATGCTCAATGGGACACCTGGCATTCACTGTGTTCAGTCCCCCTCCAAAACACAGTCAGACGTGTCAGCCCTGAGAGACATTGACTTAATCTTAAAACTTGACAGATGTCTTAAGCACTTTCTTTCAATGTTTCACTAGCTTTACCAATAGAAAATTTTCCCAAGGCTTAGCTCCAATCTGCTTGCAGCAGCCTAAGCCTACTGCTTTTTTATCCTACCCACGATGGCCATGGAAAATGGATTATTTCCTCCTCCTTTGCAACAGCCTTTTATGTACATGCGAGCAGACTTCCAGCATCCTCCCTCTCATTTTCTCTTCTACTGGCTACAGATTGCAGTGTTTCCTCAAAGTCCATAATTCCTAGATCTCAGCTTACAGCACAGCCCCTCTGTACATCACCTTCCACATACCCGTGGGCATCAAAGACCCAGTCTAACCATTATGCTTTATATGTATGCAAATAAGCATGTTACATATTTAAGTAATAAATGCATAAATAAAACAAATTACATTTAATAATTGAAATAAATATTCTGAAAAGTCAGTAGTTTTCCAGCTGAATGAGTGGCAGATCACATTTAGATTAAATAATTAACTCAAAATTAGAATGCAGGTTTATTCCCTGCATGATTCTGAATCAACAGCAAATGTATTCAAAATTTAAAGACACAGCCTCTATATTATTCAACATTCCCATCTTATTTGTAAAGCCCCCTTTTCATGAAAGTACTAAATTTCAATTTTATTTTTACAATAATTACATTTTGAATCAACTATCATTTGGCAAATACCAAATAATATTGCAACAAATCAAATTCGATTCCAACTACCAGTAGAGGGCAATGGTGTTGCATATAACTGGCAAACAGACCTCCAGCAAAATCACCTTTGATGCAGAAAAATACGAGCCTATTATGTACTACATGAATATTAAAGAAGGAAAAAGACTTCTGTATAGACTATAATTTGTTCCTATTGAAACGCATTCCTCCTAATTTAAAGCGTATTTACATGCTGACCCAAATCCAGCAACCCCCATTCTAGTTTGTGTTTTGTTAAAGTAGATCACAAACTTAGTTTATTAGCTGCAGTTTAACACTTATTATTTTCTAAATTAGAACTAATTACATTCCCTAAAGTAGAAAATTAGATCAACAAGCCATTTCACTGTGTGCTAGCAAAATGTCAATAGGATAATATTAAGTACATGCATTTTTATTCAAATGTAAATTGACAGCACATTTTTTTCAATCTTTGAATATTTACAGAGAAGACCATGTGGCTGTTTAACATGCCTCTGCAGACTAAATTAAATTCAACAGTAATATGAATATAAATCAACTCTGAAGAGCATAAGTTAATTGACAAGGAAGGTTTTTCTTTCTAAAACCCTCCAAGCAAACGAGAGGAAACAAGCTCCGGGGGTTTGACTTGGACTGTGCTAAACTTGGTTCCAAAGATTAAATGTTCATCAGTGGTCAAAGTACTCCCAGTGTGCTCTTGGGTCACTTTTTCTCTTAGTTTCACTTCAAGAGGATCCAGACTGTGCAGCCAGACTGCTCCGTACTGGAAAATCAAGTGCTGTTAGTGGGACAACTGTGAGATCAACTTCAGAGGTGCATTCCTAACTGGAAGGTCAAGCTCCAGCTTGACTAAAACCCACTAAGGGACACTGACATGATATTGTGTGTTTTAATTTGCTTTGTGATCTGAGATGGTCGGGGAATGAAACTAAGAATCTCGCCAGTTTAAAACATTTTACCCATTGTAAGAGAAGATCTTCAGAAATGTGTTTTATTGTCTGCAGTTCAGGTAATGGGCTAAGTTCTTGCAGATGAGGAAGTAATGAAGGCAGATCCTATGATGACTGAGGAAATCTAAGTCGTCACATAATTCTCCTTCTACCTGCATCTGCCCCTTATGTTGTATAGTTTTTCTACGTTAACAAACAATACAGCTAAAAGGGAGGAAAAAGCTACATCAACAATGTAAATATAAATCAAATTACCTGATTGACATGATCTAGCTTTGGACAAGGTCTTCCCCCATTGTAGGGTTTTTCACGGAGCCATTTAGAGCGAACTTTTACCCCACTGCCACAGGATTTACTACAACGAGACCAGTTGGACCACTCACTGAGCTTGCAGTCTGAGGGACAGGGAATAATACAGGCTTCCTCAATATAACCTGTGGGAACGGAAAAGAAAGTGAAATCTCTTCAGCATGTCACTCTGCCACTTCTCCCCGAAGCCCTCGTCTGCTTCATTTAGACTGTCCAAAGTTTGACTTGACAGGACCGTGTGAATAGAGAGATTTCTTCATCATTAGGGCTAAATTAAATTCAGCAGAAAATTGACACATATAGCTGGAGAGGGCGTTAGAGGAGCAGCTGAGCATCCTCGCTGCTATCTGATTAGGATTCATACTCACCACCTTTCAGCATTCAAACTTTCTGACAGCTACAGTGTAATTGACACTAAACCCATTTCTTGATTGCATCACTCTTACATTGTAAAAGCAACGTGTTTTTTAAGGAAAAAATGTTTGATTAAAAGCTCCTCCATAATTGTATCAAGTAATTCAATTGCCGTTCCACCTCCAAAATCCAACTGAATCAAAAGATATGCATCTTACCAGCCTGGAGCAAGGGAACTTAACACCTTGTGACCTCTCTAAGGCTAGAAAGAGAGAGTGGCCTGCCACGTTAATGATCTGTCGATTAACAACCATCTGCCCCCAGCAGCACACTGAATAATTGCACTGAATGGAAAAGCAGATGTTTGGTCTGGATAAGTCATGGGTCCTGAGAGGTTGGGAAGGGGTATGACATGGTCCACAGGGAGTAACATGAGGCCTCAACTCACTGAATAAGTGAAAATGTCTTTCTTTCAAAAGCAACATATGCCATAGCTCTACAATATGTGTCATTTACGCCAATATTTATGGCAGAAGCTATAAAAGCTCAAATAAAAAGCTAGCCTTTACTGCATTTTTACTACAGCTATACCCTAAACCTATATGAACTCTCCTCTCCCCCTTCCTGTGTCAGATCCTGTTAACAAACATTCACTTTTAAGATTAAAGAAACCTCAGTGCATTTAAAAGTGAATTAGAATATTTGATGAACACAGTTGCAAAATTAACATACACTGAATGCCATACTAGGCATGGTTTCAAATGTTTCTCAAATATCTTAATATTTTTAGTTTGTAAGCAATCACTGTCATTTTCATCAGAGCAGATGTTAGCAGCTTTATGTTTTTAACCTCTGCTTGTAAATAAAGCTATTCTGTCTCTTCTAAAAGCAACCAATAGCAAATAATCACAAGTTGTGTAAGGAATAAAAACACTTAAAAGGCTTCAATTCTATGTACTTATTTCTAGTTACTTCTGTTAATTTGTTTTAGCTATAAAGAACAGAGGGGTGTTTTTTTTAAACACACAGTAACATTCAGAATATTTTATGGTAAAAGTCAGGTGATGTTTTTACCCTATAAAGCCTTCCTCTGTTTGGAAGTGTTAAATAGTTTAATAAATATACAGAGCACATCCTGAATTTGAGCACTGTGGAACTACTGTTCACCAAATATATCTTCCTTAAAATGGCTAGAATGTTATTATCTTGAATTATAAGCATTTTTATTAGATATCTCTCGCCATTTGATTGATCAGCTCAGTAATATTGCATGAAAGGTACACTGTGTTAGACAAAATATATTTTTGAAGATCATACCATTGCATATCAGAGGTGGTGACACAGATTGCCCTGCAGTAGTAAATGCTAAATTGATTACATTTCACCTTACCTGACATCTCTGAGTGAGTCGTAGAAATCAGATGCACCCTGTCTCAGAGCCCCATCCTACAGTGAACTTTGATTGCATAAATATCAAACCCTTATCTTCACCAGAAATGGAAAGCCCTCTTAAGTGCTATACAAAACTATATCCTTATATAATCAAGAAAACCGAATGAAAACGGAGAATAACAAAAAAGTTAAGACACAATTCACTCCAAGCAATAAAATAAGCCTTTAGTGATAATTATTGTCTGATAGAACTAAGTGAGGATTTTACTGCTCTTTAAAAATTTTGGTTGAGATTCTGAAATGCTGCCTTTATATTCAATATAATTTTATGTATATTTTTTTTTCTGGAGAAACCTTTATACTATAACAGAATTATGCCATTTAGCATTTGTTGACTTTTCGCCTCTGTAATTAATGTCTGGAATTTGCTTTAAATATATTGTACATCCTTGTGTCAGTAACCTTAAATGGTACAGGCTGCTTCAGGAAGACTTTATTTTAAGGACTTCCATAAACCTCTGAGCTATTTTAAATTTGTCTTAATTAATCTCAAAGGGATCTTCTCAATCTGCCCCAGTCATAGAAAAAGATCTTCTCCAGGATATCACGATATTTTGGGACATGGATAACTATAGCATGGGAATACTTCACAGCCAACCAAAAAGAGCCTGTGTGGAACATACTAAACTAGAATGATTGACAAATTAGAAACTATTTTGCTTGATTTCCCTTAAGCTCATCCAAATGAGGGCAATGGAGATTTTTTTGAGATAATGAGAATGTTAGCTAAAATGTTTTACGAGATTTGTAAAGTCTTGCAGACAGACATGCTATGAAATACATTAATATATACACAAGTCCCAGGTAACATTTTAATTACACTGATATATAGTTCAGGTGATTCCATGAAATACCAAATGAAACCATACCACCACAGCAACCTTGTTTCACACTATCTATGACATATCTGTATTGAAGTCAGTCACTAAAACTGCTTTAGGATAGAGTGCAATAAAGCCAGAAGAGCATTGTATTACACTTATACTGTCTAGTAAGCGTTATATATAAATAAAAATTACAAGCTTGCTTATATGTTAACACATTTTGGAAAGGATGCAGTGAGCCAGTTGACATTTCCCACCTACTTTATTGTGAAAAAATACTTATCTACCATCTAATCCTACAAGCTTCATGGAAGAGATTCTGCTCTCCATTATACTGGGTCCTTAATCCTGCAAGCTTCATGGAAGAGATTCTGCTCTCCATAAGCTCTTTCCTACGCCATCTCTAGGATATCTGGCCTATGATGCTTTTCTCTCCCTCTTTCCTATTTCCTCAGAAAAGCTGGCATCAAGACCCAAACTCCACATGTGAAAATTAACCAGTGGAAGAAGAATAGAGAAAACACATGAAGAAGAGAACAAGAATGGAGTCAATCATTGAAGGCATAAAAAGAAGGTCTACAAGGTATGAAGGCTTGGAGCTACTGGAAATGCACAGTATTTTTGGAGAGAAAACCAGTTATTATTATGCAAGAAGCATAAAAAACTCCTAAGCACTGGTACACTAGAACACCGGATAAAAAATTGGCCAAGGACATGAGTAAAATAAGGGGTTCCAGAAAGGATGTTCACAGCTTCCAAGTCTTCTACAAACAGAAGGAAAAGAAAACAAATGATTGAAGTTACTTTTCATGGCAAAGAGTCACAAGTCAGAGCAACAGAGGAGACACAAGACAAAAGAGAGACTGAGGGGGAATAGAGTAAAGGGTAAGAAAGGACAAAGCAAGGGAAGAGGAAAATAAATGGCTCAGAACATAGAGTCAAGAGAATTGTCAAGACATACTGCATAGGGATAGAAAACAAAGAAAAAGGGTAAGAAAGGACAAGCAAGGGGAAGAGGAAAATAAATGGCTCAGAACATACACTAGAACACTGGATAAAAAATTGGCCAAGGACATGAACAAAATAAGGCGTTCCAGAAAGGATGTTCACAGCTTCCAAGTCTTCTCCAAACAGAAGGAAAAGAAAAAAAATGAGTGAAGTTACTTTTCATGGCAAAGAGTCACAAGTCAGAGCAACAGAGGAGACACAAGACAAAAGAGAGACTGAGGGGGAATAGAGTAAAGGGTAAGAAAGGACAAAGCAAGGGAAGAGGAAAATAAATGGCTCAGAACATAGAGTCAAGAGAATTGTCAAGACATACTGCATAGGGATAGAAAACAAAGAAAGAGGAGAAAATGAATAAACAGCCTGCCAAAAGCAATATCTTGGTGTAACACAAACAGAACATGATGCCCTCAAAAAGAGCCTACTCTGGTATCTCCTGACCAGACGGTGAAAATATAATGAAGAATGTTCCCACAAATAAAAAGGGAAGAAATAAAAAGGACTCCCTCAGAACCCAGGCAGAAGCAGACTTCAAATTTCTTGCAGATATTTCTCTTTCTCAAGAAAGAAGATTGAATTAAATAAAAATTACTTGTTCAAATGACTTGTTCCAGTCCATTTACTACCCATCTAATGGTACTTTTCAGAAAAAGCTTCTCTGAAGCATATTATCACCTCAGATACCTTTTTGTGTGCATGATGTCAACATATCTTTTAGGGCGATTAAGGATAATAATCTCCAGAAGTTCATAGCAATCGCCCCTCAAATCCAAGCAGATGGTCAGGAACTTTGAAAAAGTTTATACTCCTTTTTGGGGGGGGGTTTGTTTTTGTTAAATTTCAGGTGCTTGTATTTGTAAACTTTGTTCATGCTGTAACAATTTTAGCAAGTGAGAAGAGAGCATATTGTGATACAGAAAAAAATCCACAGAAAACATTGAATCACAGAAATCAGATATTTTACATGCCAATGGGACTGGTGATGCAGATACATCATTTCTGACACGTAAAGGACATGAATGAGCCATTTTTTCACTTTTCATTCTTGTTTCCACTCTGATCTAACCATCCTTGATAGGGTGCCCCTTGTGTTAGTGTAAAAGCTTATGAAAGAAAAAGTCCTCTAATGTGTGGGTGTGTGTATGGTGGAATATCACACAGTTATATCACACAGACAAGCTGTGGAACACAATTGCAGCAAATGGCATTCTAGAGGCTTGAGGTTTAAAGAACAAGAAAAAAATTACCATGGTAGAAATAAAATAGCTTCAGAGAGAAGGAAAGAATGAAAACAGAGAAGTGGCTACGAAGAAGAGCTGAGGAAAAGTGGGGGAGTGACAGTGAAATAGAAGAACACCACCGTAGAGGTTGAAAATATGTTCTCTGGACATCAGCAGCTCTTGTTTTGTCTGTTCTTCCCCCTCCTGACTCAAGTCTTTCACTGCATGCTTCCTGCAGCTTTCTCCTCCCTTCAACATCTGAGGGTCAGGGAGGTGAGACCTTGGGATACTGTGGGACAGAGCACTGGCCCTGCACAGCCTGGAAGGGCATTAGAAAGAGACACCCATCTCTTAAGGCCTATTCCTTTTCCCAGTGCAGTAGTTTCTCAATTATTTCAGCTCCCATCAGCTGAACTTCACAAGGCTGTGAAATGGGCAGTTGTCTATTATGAGCAAGAACACGGCTATTCTATCATTAAAGATTTACTGCTGAACCACGATTTAACAAATGGCTTTGAAGCACTAGGAGTACGAACTGGACTCATTATTAAAAGGGAAAGGTTTACTGTCCCATTGCTAATTGGCTATAAAATCTGGACTCCTAGAACAAAGTCATTAAGAGATGTGATGGATAATTTATAATGGAGGACTTTAATGGACTTCACACTTTGTCTTATGACAAAGCAGGTGAAGTAGGTGAATATAAGATTTTTCCCCACAAACTGCACCTCTAAGCTGTGTAAGAACAGACTGACTACTTGAGTTGAAGGGTGCAGACATAATGAACACCGTAGAAAGTGTTCACATGAATTCTTTTGTCCTTAGGACTGACAGAGTTATGCTCCTGCTTTCATGACTAAAATGTCATGCTACATTTCCAAGAAAAAGACTGCAATGTCAGAATGGTTTATGTTCTATAGCACAGATTTTTAAATTTTTTTTTTTTTCAAGGAAATTCAAAGTTCTTGGATCTCACCTTCCAGGGCAAAGAAAAATACAATTATTCACATTTCACCTGTAACAGAATGTATGTATTTCTTGAGACTATTCATATTTCTGCCTAGCCCTGGAAAGACAGATTGAACTCCTTAAGACTTTTTTTCTTTTTTTTTTTTTTTTTCTCAGGATTACCCCTCAAAGCCTCAAAAACCTGAGAGCAATTGTTAATGCTTGACTATCTTCTGCATCAGCGGTTCTGTCTCCTGTGAACTAACTGCAGGTCTTTGGGTTGATGGATGACTGCTCCATGACTGATACCCTGTTGACAGGGCAGATACGGTGCCACCATAGTGCAGGGACCTCAGCTCATATTTTGGTGCCTGGTGATAGATAGCATATTCCTTGGGAGCACACAATAGGACACATATGGCACCTTGCATATATTTGAAAAAAAAAAATATTAGAAAAGATAAAAGCTATGAAACAGCAAAGTAGCCTAAAAACAATTTGAGAACCTAAGCATACTACCATGGTATATTAGAATCTCCTATGGGAAATATATTTATTTTAGAATAAACATGTGGCAGGAAATGTCAATTAAATTTTAACACTGTTATTTTTTGTTGGTACATTTGCATTGCTTCAGGTTAGAATATTGAACGTGAAAAAAAAAAAAGATTTAAAAAAATACAAGTGAATACAGCAAGTTCTAACTGACATTTTGGCCTCTTTAGACTCTGTTATAACATGTGAGATTTTACTATCGCATACATAAGGAATTAAATAGAAAATTCCTCGATTCACATTGCTACTCCTAGCAGCTGTTGTAAAAGTATTCACTGATACGCAGATATTCCTCTCTAATCCCCTGCATAAGCCTTGTAGCCATGGAGGGCTTTGTGGAGTCAGCACAAATCAATGCATCTCATTTAATTAATGCTAAAGGGGGAAATAATCTCACACTAATAAGGCAGCAGACAAACTGTCCCGGACTGGTTGACTGTGCCTAAGGTCTTAACAGTAAACTGACATGAATTAAGAAGGGTAATACGACCTATATAAAAATGCTGCATCTGTCTGCCATGCTACTATGTTTGCCTTCCCATCGTGCACATAAACACAACCACTGCTCAGCTTATGTGGGTCATGATTCACAAGTGACATCTGATGGAGGAAAACTAAATATTGAAGAGTCAATAGCACATTTCAGAAGCCCGACAGGGGCCCGCTTTAGATTTTTTTGCCATGAAAATTCCAAGGTACAGTTTAAAGGGACCACGAAGAGACTCTCTTTCAATTTTTTTTTTTTCACAAATACACTGAAACAGATTGGTGGCAGACACATGTCATTATCCACAGAGCCCTAGTGCACTAGTGATGACAGGGATAAAGCTATGAAAAACAACTGCTGCTTTCCTAATGGGAAAAAAAAACCCCTCTCACACTTGACTACCAAGCAAACTATATGTTTTTGTATTTCTCCAGTATAATTTTCCTATGTACTACTGAAACAAAGCAAAGGGGGAATTTGTGTGTCCTCCATTAAGGAAAACTGGTAAACAACAGCCTATGTACTGCTGAAACAAAGCAAAGGAACCAAAAAAGGAGGAATTTGTGCATCCTCCATTAAGGAAAACTGGTAAACAACAGCTCGGTTATCACTTTTAGCTGACGTTACCACATCTGCTGACAACTGTCAGCTGTTTGCTCCTGCCCACGCTCCCCAGCACGGGTATGGCTGAAACCTAACAGCACCAGAGTATTTCAGATGGCTGCTGAACAGTGCTAACTCTTTCATCCATAAATTTAGCTCAAATTTGAAACAAAATACTTTGAAAAGAAAAATCAAAATATTAGATGTATCTAACACTGAAAAAAAATCACAGATGAAAAAGGAAATTAAGAAAAAACCCACCTTGTCCCTCTGCAGCTGAAACTTGGGTCTATTTTCAGCTGATAACTTGGGTTTTCTTTTGAAGTACCTGTTAGGCTACAGAAAGCTAAGGACCCTCTCCAAGGGGCTCTTCCCTCTGCTCCTCCAATGTTCTCACCTAGCAGTAACACAGATTTATTTAAATTTATTTTGCCTTTCCTTTGTTTCAGAGCTACAGTCGTGCATGTCTTTCTGAGAATCTTATTCATATGGGGGACTCGATACCTGCACCCAAAAATTTCAAAGATTATTGCAGATTAAGAAACCCATAAGAAGATGGGTCTATTAATTTAGGTGCCTTCCTGTGTTGCATCATTCCTTTAGCTCCTCGGTGTCCATGAAACTGTTCGTTAAATATTCTCAAATCTTTTGGAAATGAAATGTGTTGAGTAGCAAAAAGAGCTCTGAAGTATTTATTTTTCTGCTCCTGTTTACCTTTTCGTTCTTAAGTCAACAGAATTGTGATTATAAACACACAACATTTCACAAAGCAAACAGCTTATGACTTTTTTTGGCACTGCAGAGCAGGACTGTCTTCTGATTCCTCCCACTCAAAACATGCAACACTGACCTGTTCGTAGCCTCCTAAATTTACACGGCAGTATTTACACAAAACTTTTGACAGCCTCACAATTTGAGCTTCATGTGGCATTTTAGTGGAGCCCACAGCATATCCCAGAGTATATTAGTAACATCAGTGTGGGTGTAGTTTGTTCCGCTCATCAGATTTAGGGGATGCTGTGACAGGTGAAGAAGTACAATTACCCCCATCTCCCACCTCATGATTTCATAGCATCAGGAGATGACAAAAGTCCAGGTAAAAGTTGGACACTGCACAGGAAACATCTTCCCCTAAATAACGGTCTTGATTTCTCTCCTAGTCCAAGCAACTTCACCAAATCATATCCCATAAAAACTGCAATTACATACTGTACTACTCGGAAAAGAAATAACAGACTCAGAGGAACTAAGGGTAAAACAGATTTCCAAATAAAGCGGATAACAGAGCAGACAAACACGACTCTTCTTCTTTGGATCTGTTATGAAATTAGGGAAAAATTCAGTGCTACCATTTCCGTAGGGAAATAAGCAACTCTGGTAGAATTTAAAAAAATAACCCAAGCAGGCTTGAATGATGAGCCCTGTCAAGTTTAGCTTGAAAAACTAAAAGCAGATTGATGGGGAGCTACAAGGCACTTTTATTTGCTAGCAGGTGGGGTAACTATTGTGATACCACAGAAGTCCCTTGTTGATTTGGCATAATATAGCTTTTATGCTTTTTCTTAAAGACGGAAACAAACAGCACACTGAAATCCAGAGAAGATGCCAAACTGAAGAACTGTCATACACCAAGGGCATGGAAATAACAAGAAAAACATCATAAATACTGGCAAGATATAAAATAAGATTTAACTGGCAAAACAGCAGCTTATATATGTTGAGAAAAAATAAAACAAATCATCAGAATGTAATCCATGAATACAAAGCAGATATTCAGAAAAGGCAGCAAACATACACTGAAATTAGATTGAAACACCTATATCATCTGTTCTATCTGTAAAATTGTGCTAAACCTGGAGAAATGCTGAAGGGAGACAATAAATCAGGTAAGCCTTAGAAATATTCTGTACAATGCCTGTGTACGACACTCATCAATAATAGATTTGTGTTCCAGGAGTGCTACTGGAATGGAAACCATAATTTTAGTGACACATTCCTTAGCATCAGTTTAATTCCTTACCACACAAGCCAGTTTAGATACCTCATTCCTTGTACGCCTGAAATTCCTGCCAAAGAATTTTAGGAAGTGCAAGGAATGCAGGGTTGGTTCAACAGCAATTCCAAGCTTCATCTGCCCATGAACTGCACCATGGACCAAGGTAAAGGCTCTCCCTCCCTCAGCTGGAACTGATGAGAAAACACACATAGAATCAGAGACCCAGACACCTTAATCAACTGATCTAAAGAATTTGAAACAAAACAACTCCAAAAACACAAAGCAAAGAGGCTTCCCGATGGACAATGAATGTAGCAATGACTCGCAAACATTTCCAATTTACAGAGGGAGCTAAAAGAGACTTCAAATCTGCAGTGAGGAAAGCAAGATGGAACAGCAGAAAAGAAAAAAAACAAAACAAAGCAAAGCTATATTGTGTTTTGGGAAGGTTGTCTCTGGAGCCTGCTAGTGTTAATGGCATGTAAATGGCCGTCCTGGGTATAGTAGGTGTAATAACAATATACTGTTAGTAGCTTTTCTGCTGGCTTATTATTCATTGTGGTCACTCTGAGTGCAGGTGACATTCACTGATAAAATTCATCAGATTAGAAATTGCTATCATGAAGAGTTATAACAAGATAAACAAAGATGGTTGAGAATATCCTTTTTTCCCCCCCCAGTTTTATTTCCTCCTTTATATCTCTCTGATTCTTGCAATGGAATTACACCTCAACGTGCACTGCCAGGGCTTGAAAGCAGCTACATCCATGCTTGTTCTACACAAAGAAAGACTTTCCACCTCTTTTTGCAAGCTCCTGCAAGCAGCACATTACCTACCACATACAACACCTATAATTTGCTCTTGGACAGGCAGCTTCTCCCCTCCCCTTGGCTGTTGACACAAAACCCAACAGTTGCCATTCTTCAAGTCAATGCAAACTGACTGGCAGTAGGTCATCAGTCCCTCTAGTTTCCCACCCACTTAAGCTTTTAAGTTCTTTTATAATTTTCCACTTTTCAAAGGTCACTCCAGACTTAGCGCTGAAAGAATTCCTAACATAGTGTAACATATAGTTAAAGTTTTAAAAAATCAACAACAAAATAGAAAAACGGTTTCAGTTTTGCATTTTATAACTATGTCTTCTGAATAATTCAGATTGTTCCATGACTCTGTTCTCAGTGTTCCCTGCCAGCTTTCTGGGGAGCTTTCTAATTCCCTCAGGACAAGTACCCAGCCCAGGCAGATCTCTGCTCACACAACTGCTGGTGGGTAGAGGTAGCTGCATCTTTTGGAACCACAAAGATGGCCAGTGGTCCTGGTCAGGCTGAGCAAGTGTGGCATGACCTCTTTAGACTACACAAAAGAGCAAAACAAAATCTTTGCGGACGTCAACGCAGAGCAAACAGCTTAGAACAGAACTAAAGAACACTCTCAGAGTAGAGAGAATCCCATAAGAGTTTAGGATTTAAACTTTGTCATTCTGACGGTTTTATATAAACTCATCTTTCAGTATGAGTTAACTACAGCAAAAGAGGATTCTGAATAAAAATAAACACAGGAGAAAATTCTTCACAAAATTATCTTCCAGCTTTGCTTTGAGGTATTAAGCTAAATGGTCACTTTGCCATTGAATCACAAAGATATGCTACAGCTTGGCTTGATACATTCAGTTTCTAACTTATCATAGCTCTAAAGAGGAATTAATAGTGCTAATTAAAATCCCCTTAAGTCATTCAATGTCTTTGATTAGCCATTTTAACTTTATCCAAGTAATAAATGAAACTTCTGTTATCTTAATTTAACCTTATAAAGTAGAATACACATACAAATTAAACTTACATTGACCTTTTAACAGCCCTGAGACTAACATCCAGCTTTTCATACCAGTAGCTCAGATACAATCCAACAGATTTATATAAACTCATCTTTCAGTATGAGTTAACTACAGCAAAAGAGGATTCTGAATAAAAATAAACACAGGAGAAAATTCTTCACAAAATTATCTTCCAGCTTTGCTTTGAGGTATTAAGCTAAATGGTCACTTTGCCATTGAATCACAAAGATATGCTACAGCTTGGCTTGATACATTCAGTTTCTAACTTATCATAGCTCTAAAGAGGAATTAATAGTGCTAATTAAAATCCCCTTAAGTCATTCAATGTCTTTGATTAGCCATTTTAACTTTATCCAAGTAATAAATGAAACTTCTGTTATCTTAATTTAACCTTATAAAGTAGAATACACATACAAATTAAACTTACATTGACCTTTTAACAGCCCTGAGACTAACATCCAGCTTTTCATACCAGTAGCTCAGATACAACTTTGCATTGCAAGCAGGAAAAAAAAAAACCCTCCAGTGGTGTAAACCAGCACAATTTTGGCTCATGAAAATCAGACAGTGCCAGTTTTGATCCTAACACAATAAATGCATCCACTTTAGGAAGGCTCTCCCCAGGAGAAATGTGCACACAAAGAATATAAAGTCTTTAAACATCCCAGTTTTACACATGACGGAATTACACAGAGAAAGTGTTGCATGTTGTAGCACTCAGGTCAATGCCTGCCTATTAAGGTGCTGAAGAGCAAATGGTAGAGATAAGGCTATTTAAGAAGATTAAAGCTATCTAAAGAATCTGTGGAACTCATTTCAGCCTTTCCAAAATAGTCCCGAGCTGTCCCTGGTTAATTTTTGAGGATCTGACACTTCTAAATAGCTTTATTCTCAAATTTGCAGATACAGTTATCAGGAAAACCAACAAGATTTGTCTCTTATCTATTAAAATACCTAGTTAGCAATTCACCGGGATTTTATTTTTAAACATGACACTGTAGTAATCAGGAAAAAATAAGTTTACAATTTTGTGAGTCAGGAAAAACATGCGCTGGGTTTGAAGGTATGTTGGCAGCCTAACCAATCAATATGAATCTGCTAATTCTACCTGTACAGATATTATGTTAAATGAAATAAAGCAGCGAAGTAAACACATGAAAGAAAAGAGTTTTCCAAATACCGTGACTGTTGCATCGCGACGTTTCCACAAGTCGATTGTTTTGGTCGTAGCACGCCATGGCCTGGTAGCGGTAGCCTTGTCCACATTCCTTAACGTCTCCTTGGACCTTCATTCCCAGCAGCACTTCCAGTTTACCCTCTGGTAAAATACAGTCTGACCAGTTTCCCACAGGCTGAGCACTGTACTTGTCACACGGACAGAACTGGTTCTCAATCAGAGGATACAACTGCGAATTTTTGCATTTATCTCTTTTCTTACTTTTTCCTAGAAAGAAGAAATAATTCTTTTAGAAAGTTTGTATCAATTTACATCTCCCTGAAAATTTCGTTTAGACTTCTGTAATTTCAAGACAATCAAATCCATATGCCAAAAGCTAGTTCCATTAGTCTTCATTCATTTAGGTTAATGACTTGAATTTCCAAAGTAATGAACACCTACAGTTTGCACAAAACCAACATTGGATAAAGTGCTTGGGAAGCACAGTTTCAAAAAGTGTCACAAGACAGAGAAAGACTCTACCTAATGGAAAATCATCCACAAAAAAGCATTCTTAGTTGTGTCAAGAAATAAGGCAGAAAATTAAGCAACATATTGCCTCAGAGAGTGATCTGAGCTGCTGGGTGAAGGCAATGGAAGATTGCAGAGCACGAAGAACTTGGAGAGCAAACCCTCAGCTGGGGAAAGGATGGAATCGTGAATCCCACATTCAAGACCGCAGCTAAGAAGTTCAAAAGAGGTAAACCAAAGCTTAAGGCTGAAAAGCCCTCAGCTGCTGTAGCAATTCTAATGCACCAAAACGCCACCCAAAAGGGATGTGAGCGGGTTAACACCTGAACCTGTTAAGGCGAGACGATTGTTGATTCGTCTGACACCAATTTTTAAAAAAATAAAAATAAAATCCACTTTCACTAGATTTTCTATTAAAAGGTTTTCTCTTGTAAGCTCCGGGGGAATTTCAACAAGATTTTTTTTTTTTCTCAATTACAGATCAGTGTGGAAAAAAACCAAACCCAAAGAAAACAGACCCAGGTCAATCTGGTAAGAATTCAATCTGGTTAGACAAGGCCAGCAAGACACAGCTTGTGCATAGAGTCATGCTTGAGGAGGAATCAAAAGAAATTGCAGACCTGCTCTCTAAAATCTTAGCTGAAAACGTGCACATAAACCAAGAAAAAGCAAATAATTAATAGGTTCTGCGGCCATTCTGGTTTTCATTATCAGTCATCCAAATCTAGCTTCTTGTCTTAGTAAAATTAAACTTTTTTAATCTTGTTTGGGACTTAAAGTGATTTGAGAGTGATGTGAAGAGTTTTCCTTCCCCAGAGCAAAGCAAAGTTGTTCTGGACTTCTCTCAGTGCCTCACACCACCGACATCATGTAGAAGAGTTTGTGTTTGTGAGTTATATCCTTTTGGACATACACTAAAGTGTCCATTTGCCTGAAAAATCTCAGTCAAATAAATTTTAAGGAAAAAAGAAAAAAAAGCTCTTGAAAAAATATTTTCATAATTTAAGCTGTAACTCAGAGAAATTGCTTGAGAGAGTATAACCACAAAGGTCTGTCTCTCACATTTGTTAAATGCTTAGCACAGATAGATAATCTCATGGGCATGATTCTGTAACAATGATAAACCAACAACCTTCCTGACCTCTTTGTGCAGAGAAGCAGGCTGCAGTACCAGAATTTGGAATAAAAATGGTATGAAAACCTTTTAAATAGCAAACAATTGTGCTTCTTTTGGTGAAAAGATTACACAGGGTTCAATAAAAATGCAGGTGAAGATTTTTTTTTTCTTTTGTTTCTTTGGATCGGACCAGACTGTTGGTCAATTACACTGATTTACATTTTCTACCTCCCTGGAACTGCAGCCAGTGCTGACTTGTCTGTCAGAAAAAGAAATGGTCTGCTTTGCAGTTTACTCTGTGCCTTCTATTTAGAAGAAAACCTCACCTCCTCTGTCCTCCTCTCTGTTCTTCTCTCTAGCCACTTCCCTGTGATCAAGAGTCTGACATTTTTGGCAGGAGTTTGTCCTCCTGAGGGTTTTTTTCTGTTTTTTCCCCACCTACAGTATATAGAGCTTGACAGTAACACCAGGTCTGCTTTCTGCCAAGAGGACGAACTGTGCTTTTCACCAGGGAACCTCAGAACAATGCAGGTTTTCATCAAAACAGTAGCAATAATTAACGAAAGATGTATTCTTTCTGTTAACTCTTACCGACAAGAGTCCGTTTTCTTGTCCTGACTCCTCCACAGTCCCCATTACAGGAAGAAAACTTTGACCAGTTGGTAAACTGACAGTCTTCTTGGCAGGGAATCTGGCACGTCTGTGTTAAGGGTGGTAATGGGCCAGAGTATTTAAGGCACTCGCTGATGTCAGCCTGTCCTCCGTCTTGTCTGCGACAAGTAATTGCTGTGAGCAAAAAGGGAAGGAGTTTAATTCAGCAGGGTTTTTTTTTTTTCATGAATGTCTCTATTCAGTTTAGTAAGCCTACAATATTCTACCACAAAATCACACTGAAAGCCCAGAACAGCTATGCAACAACATAGTATTTGCAATCAGTTATGTCTTGAATGAATACATTTGACATTTCTGCCATTTTTTGAGATTCTGTTTAAATTTCTATCAGGAATTACTAGGAAAATAAAAAAACAAACTTAACAGACAACTGCAAATATTATGGCAGAGGGGTTGGAACTCGATGATCGTTAAGGTTCCTTCCAACCTGAACCATTCTATGACTATAAAGGTTGTATCACGTTATCCACACCTGTTATGCCACTTTTCACATTATCATTTTTCCTACAGACATAGCCTGTAACTCAGACATGAAAAAAAATTGCAATGCCATTTTTATAGCTTATACAATATTCAGCTACTTAAGTTGTATCAGCAGCACATATTTTAGAAAAAGGGACAGGCATAAAATTTAGAAAGAAATTTGAGTTCTGGATACCACTTAACCACCCACAACAGTATTGCTGCCTGGTGCTCTTCAGCAATTTTTAGTCTTGAAAAAGGGCTGAAAGACAAAGTCTGTTTGCCAGGGATGGAGTAGCAGCCAAGAGGTGTACAATGTTTTATAACAGCGTAGCCACATCCTGAACAAAAGCTCCTTACTGTTAAGGAAAAAGCAATTTTCTTAAGAAAACTTCAGGTGGCGCAAAAGGAAGAAGTTGGAACATAACAATTTACAAAGAATAGGGCTGTTTCACTAATACAGTCTTTAACAATGCTCTATTATTGTTCTTCGTGGATTTTTTTTAACATGGTTGCTTATCTGTTATTCTAACCCAAGCCTCAGTAAATCTTATTTTATTTCCTTGCCCAAAACTTATTACATAGTAACAAGATTGGAAACTTCTAGCTGTTTGTTTACACAATAGAATCATATTTATGCTTCTTGGCACCTGACAGCACACAGTATATGCAGTATCTCATCATGACTGTGAAAGTAATTTGGGTCACCAATTGTCACAGTAACATTGCATTCAAACACAATACATCATTCTGTACACATATGAGGGAATATCATGTTTTATATTACACTCCACTCCATAATTTAAGCACAGCACTACCATTGTACTGACAATAATTGTTTTATTGGTATGTGAATTGAAAAAAAATGTAAATTTTACTAAGGAAACTATTAAGGCATAATCAAGTTCAACTGTTGGAGGAAAATGGGGTTTGAATGCCAAGTTTCAAAATAAAACAGAAGACTGGCTGTGAGTGACTGTTTCCTCCTGGAAGAAGGAATTGTAAAGGTTTAGGGACCCATGATTTCTGAAAAAACCTTCTGTGTCTAAAAGTTCTAAACTAAATTTCTACCTCACGATGATCGTAGGAAGCTGAACTTGAGAATCCGTGTGGTCTGCTTCAAGCCTTCTAAAACATATCCAAAGGTCCCAAGTGAATAGTTTTTGCCACACGTCTGTGGTAAAACACTTAGAAAGGGAGGGGTGGTTTGTTTTTCCAGAGATGTTAAGCAAACAACTTCCCTGATCCTTGACTGCCCTTTGGCACGGGGCTGCCAGCGCTGTTTGTAATAGGCTCAGTACTGCATTAAGTTGTGCTTATTGGGGGACTGACCAGCTGTACATTGTCTAATACAATTATTCTGTCAAATCCTATTATTATTGGTGTAGTTTACATGAGGAAAGCCTTTTTTCTTTACATATAATTATTAGTGATTCAATGAGCTAACCCAAATCTAAAAATCCCAAAGCAAACCCTCATCTAAAAATTGAAAATCCGTACAACAACTATTTTAAAGATGTGTTAACTGTACCTATTATAGGATTTCTAAAATTGGACAAATATTTTGGAAAAACACAAGTCAAACCAGTATCTTCCAATACAAGCCCAGGTTATGGTTTTGGTTTTATCTCCCTACAGATACTCTCCTCTGTAAATAAGAGGCCTCAATTTCCCCACGGTAAAAACACAGTTCAGACTAGATCTGCCACGTAGAAATTCACAGAGGCCAAACCTAAATCCTCTGTCTTGAATTTGATCTTGGCATGTTCATGCATCAGCAAAACTAATTGCATTATCTTCGCTGTGTTCTCAGGAAAGTACAGGCCCCAGTTTTTAGCAATTAAAACCCTACCAAGCCAAGGGCTAAAAGATGGTCCACTAATTAACTCAAAAACTTTTAATACCCTTCTTCAAAAGTTTCATACCCATTTTAGGTACTGCCTCTCCATCTAGTTCTCTGCTAGGCCATAAATATTGTCCATTGAAGAACATTCTTTCTTTCTAGATAAACAGAGTTTTTCTAAAGCCAATATTCACTCCCTCATCTTTCTTGGTTATTAAACAGTACTCCATGGGCAGATATCCACTCTGTCATGAATATTTTCAGACTCATATTACTGCATCTGATTTACATCAAGCAGACCCAGGTGAGAAGCTCCCCTGAGGATTAGCATTTTGGTTTTTTTGCAGATTAACTGTCAGTTGTACTGTAGCAATCAAAGCAGGAAAACTCCTCATTCTTGAGACCTAAATATTTCACCTTAATAACAACACAAATTAGAGGACAGCTTGGCATACTAAATCAATCCCTGAATCCCAATTTTCACAGTGCCTGTCCATAACTATTTATGCTACTTATAGTTGACAAGATGTGGATGATTCACTCTACATTCCATATTCCTAATGTTATTCTACAGATTCAAGTATCAATCTCAAAGGTTTAAACTCCTTATGACTGCTGAAGAGCAGGTATTTTTCCATTACAGCAGGGATTTTGACAACTGTGTACATTCCATTAATACATTATTTTGGGCAGGTAAATGACTGACTGACTTGATATCTGAAATGCTCTTACTGTTAGTGGAGTTACTTTTTCCACTCACAACCCAATTTGGGCAAACTCACTGCTGCCTCTCTGATCGAACCCATGGTAATTTAAGTATATTCTAAAAAATTCACTGAGATCGATGATTAACGCACTACGCAGAGAAGTGGCTTCAACTACTATAAAGTAATGCAGAGCCAGACTAATTATTTTGCCTATACAACCACGTTATATTTATTACAGACATTAGCAGTAAGTGGAAAGAGCACAGTTCTATCACTGAATTAAGCCCAAGCAATTGTAAAGTGAAAACATAAAGCAGGAGTACGACTAACAGAAAAATCAAATTTAACATGGAAACCATTCACTTGCAAAATTGTTTTGGTATTTAACAATTATTGTCTCCTAAAAGGAAGGTGTGAAATAAACGGCAACCTAAATTTTCTAGACAAGGGACTTTGAGGTAATTAAACTTTATCTGATAGCAGTGTTTCCACCAAGCCACAGGGGACTACAGGCTGATATATTTGTTGCGGGCATAATGAAACACTAAGACTATATTTTAACGAGACTTATGTGTGGTTTTATATCAAAACCTTGCCAGTGTTACCACCATTAGGATACTTCATGAAGATTTCACTGAGATGTAAGATTTCAGTGTCCCCTACGCCTAAAAATTAAAGTATTTTATAAATTAATGTGCTCTATGTCCTTTGTTTTACAACACACTTGTGCTACCTTTTTTTTCAATTGTTAAGTATTTTAACAATAAAAATATTCTGTTTCATTTCTGGAAAGGCAAGAATTATTTCTTCACACTAAATTTTCTTAGGTCTTCTATCAGTGCTACCTAGGCTGTAGTTTCATCTATGTTTATTTCTTTTTCCGTGGGACACAGCAGACTAGAAACTACATGATGAAATGCTTCTAACATGAAGTATCTCAAGCAGGAGCATGCACCAGTAATATCAGGAAAAGATAAGCCTGAGTGTTCTTTGGTTGTCAAAGAGAGTAACAGCATGTTTCTATTAAATGGAGTTGTCTGGAGATTCTGGCTCTTGTTTTGTTAATAAAAAAAACAATTTCTCGTGTAAATACTGCTCTTGAGCACTGTTGTCCAAATTCTTACTCCAGTACAAAAACTGAATCACTGCAGTTCAGTTAAAATAGGAACCAGGCAATAGGGCACTCTCATCTGTTTAGTCTCGATGACTTTAAAATAGTAGTTTATAGCTCCATGAAGGAGCAGCACTCCTTCCTGATTTTGTCTCCTTTCCCCTGTTTTCAAATGAGGGCATGAAACCCCCCCAAAAGCAAATCCCCCTCTGCCACCAGCGATGCCCAGAGAGGGAGGCTGCTCTCCCTGCTTAGCCTCAATGAGAGAAAAGGGCTTTTGAACACGGGTTCTGCCTCCGAGCCTCCCCGCGGCTCCGACAAGCCTCCAAGGCCTCCTCCTGTGCTCAGGGCCATCCCGGGAAGCTTCCTCCCATTCCCCCCCTCCACCCTCTTTCAAATAACTCCACACACACCCCGTGAATGACGAATGGCCAGAGCTCGGGATCGGCTCTTTAATAATGGCCAATTCCCAGTGACATCAAGTGCAGCCAGTCAGATATTTTCTCTGACAGCCAGGTTACTTAAGCTTCTGCTTAAGTTTTATAAATAGCCTTCCTCTTGCTATTACAGAACACGCTGACAGATTTCACAATTTTCATCCCATTCCTCCTAGAAAACTCTGAGGAAGATTTATGGTGGCAAGGACTGCAGGCTGTGCATCCTTTTGCAAATCTCTTTTCGGTCACTGGGATAGCCCTTACCATGTGCATCCATCCAGATACATCATGATGTGATTAGGCTACTGCAGTTTGGGCACTTGAGCTTCTCAGCTGCTACGTGTCCTCTCCACTAGCATTGGGATTCAGTCCAACAAGCTCTGCTCAAATCTGCAGAGCTACTGGCAAAACAAGCCTTTTTAGTAATTAAGTTTCCCAGGCTTTCCTATACAGTCCTGAAGGGATTTGAACTGTATTTCTAAGTTCCTTCAGAAGTCACTGGAGCTGAGGTTTACTGACACGGATTTTTTTAAGATATGAGCATAACATAACACAACACACACATGCCTAAGTTGTTGGCAGTTTTAGGCTTCATACATTGATTTATCTCACTGAGCAGACCACAACTTCAAAGTTATCTATGCGCAAATAAATGTCAGCCTTAAGAATACAAAGTAGTATCTCGGCACATCCTTGCTGGAGCAGGTTCCTCCCATGGTGAGTTTTATAGCCCACAAAATACTAGTAGCCTGGCTTTATCAAGCATTTACTCATTTGTTCTAGTTTTTATATTTTTTTTTTTTTTTTGGTATTTTGTATTTGCCAACACTCTGTGCCTCTCCCTCCTGGGTTTCGGGTCACTCATCAAGACACCTGGTCACTTAGTTTTGTTAATTGAGAAACAGCTTATGAAAATAAAGACAAGATAAATGTTGTTGCAGTAAAATATGGTTTTTCTCTACATTTCTTTTTCCTTGGATGAGAGGTCAAAATAAAATTGCAAACTCCTTGCTGATGCATCCATAACATCCTCTCTTGAGAATTTTGAACAAAAGACAGAAGACTTGTTACTGCAATTCTATGATACGTTCCTGCCCTGCTTATCCACTGCTAAAAGGCATTTTACCAGTGATATGATGGCAAATTTTCATTCATCACAGAAATTTAACACAAGTCATGTTTACAACAATGAATTTGCTGCTCAGGTATTAAATGCCATGTCACTATGCTTAGATTTAGATATAAATCCCTGCCCACCATTTGCATGAATAATTAGCAAGCTTTTTTTCTTTAAAAAATTCTTTTAAAACATCTGTTCTTAAAATCCACCAATGCCTTTTTATTCTCTTTCCTCTGCATTTACTCAAGTCCCAATTTTGTGACTTGTTCATTCAAACTGACACGATTTGTAACAAAACCTTCATCATACAAGACAGCCAGAAACAGAGCTGTCTTTAACAATGAATCACAATTCTAAACTTTATGATTCGCCCAAATATCTATTCTGCCAAGGAAGACCAATGTAATTAAAAAGCTAAAAAATGGAAAGGTAAATAATAAAGCTGTGATATAAAGCAAGGCATGTATACACTCTAGTTACTCATAGACTCTTAAGATCAGACACCTCACCAGCCATTTTAATGATGTCTAACTTCTAGTTTTTCCTTCAGCTTTAATTGTCTTTCTAACTACAAACAGTGCAGGCTATTTTGTTGAAAATATACTGCTAATAATGCGTAGTCAGATGTGCCTTTTCCGTGGTGTACGTTCCTATTCTACTTTATTTAACACATTTGCTGACACGTTAGGTGTTACAGTGTGCGTAGGCAAGCAGATCAGAAATTGGAAACACTAACAGCATTGGCAACACCGGAAAAGAGGGACTGAGAACTGTTCTCACATATAAGAATGCAATTATTTGCTCTACTGAGTCTCAACACAAAGCAAAAGGACAATCCACAGGAAACTAAAGGGCTGAGATTACTTCCATAAGATTATTTTTTCACTTTGTCATGAAAAGTAAATTACCACAAATGAATGAATGTGTGATTTCTGCGTTTGTGAGCGTCAGAAATGTGAGAGATAACACCTTTTCAATTGAAAAAGATGTGCTGCTATGTCTGCATTTTCACAGTATGGTAAATATTTGTACAGAAATCACCAACGGTTAAATGGTCTGTTGAAGATATCTTTAGTCCAGTATCACGTTATAAATGCAGTATCAGAATGTTATACCAAATGGATTTCAAATTTCAGTGTTTAGCATTTCCTGATTTGGGGGCGATTAAAAGGACTTGCACAGTCTTTTCTGTATCTATATCCCAAAATAATCTTTAAATCAATGATTTATATACAGAACTTTTAATAACACATTGTCATGCAAAGTTTTCTACAGCCTGTAGGAACTTTGTTTATGACAAGCCAAGTATGCAGGAGGAAGACAAGAATTAGCAGAAAGAAGGGGCAAACCCTCTTCCAGAGTCTTCCTTCAGAAACTGCTGAAATCTTCCTAATTCTGTCCAGGGTAGAGCTCAGTCAGCCAGCTGCTTACTTTCACTCAGCTTCCCTTCAGTGAGGACCTTACAGTAAATTACACGTAATTTACATTAAAACTGTTTCGCAGGGGACCAAACAAAATAAGATGCACCACTGAAAATTCACACACGGGTATTTTCATGTCAGAATTTAAAATTTGAGAGTGAAAAGGGTACTTGCTAGTGCCACATGTAGGGGATAACCTATATAAAACAAATAAAACACACTATCCATGTTCAAAATGCAATTCTGTGACTGAAACTTCAAACAATAATCTCTAGAATTGCTGAATTTTTTTTCTCCAAAGTGAACGTTACTTTTGTGCAAAAATGCAACTTTTACTTCCAAGTCATATCCATTGTAAAGGTGTTCAAGAAAATAGAAAATATTTTACTTTTCTCAATCTAAAGTAAAGCTGTGCTAATTTATTTAGCTCTTACAGAATAGCAGTTCATAATACTGAGCACAAAAGTAAAAGATATATTAAATGCATTGTATTCAATGTTCAAACTATATTATAATTATATTATAATATAAAGTTATATTCAAATGCTTCTCAGGTATTAAAACACTGAGACGTGATACATAATATACCTGTGTTTGAAACTTATGTTTTATGTTAATTCATAGAATTTATATTAATGGAAAAAATACTGGGCCAAAAAAGACTCTCTTCAATGCCTGTAACTTTCACCACTGCAACAGGCTAGACAATACTTAGATTCATATTTAGATACCTGGATTGAGGCACAAATAATCTTCTGCCTAAAGCATGACAGTTATCCAACTTAAATAACTTTTTCCATGAGTTCTACAACAAAATTTATATGATGGATAGACTTAATAAAAAGCAAGAGCAAACAAAAAATCTCCCCTTTTTAAGAGCTGAGCTCAGAAACATTTGCAGAATTCTACCTAAACCACCCACTTCTTCAAGCTTAGCTGCTCCCGGGGTTCTTAATTAATGATTGCTCATCCTACCAGTTGACTATGTTACACTAGAGAGCTACTTCCATTATATCTGCTTGTCGGAACAAGGCTACTGCTTGAATATATGGTCCTTTGCAAGATGAAACTCTGTGTAGTACCAGAGGGAAATTCTGCCAATCTGTTGTACCAGATTTGAAAACCGTATGCCCAGGAACTCCAAAGTGAGGTATCACACTCTGCGTGTGTGTGTACCGCACGTGATCGAAATTACAGCTTAAAAAAAGGAATGTCTCACAACGTACAAGAATAATAAGAAACCTTTTGCATGCAGTACAGTTAGCTATCTTTCTTTAGTGACTGACTTTGAGGCAAAGTCAAGAGATTTGGGTACGACCGTGCAAGTACAGAAGACAACATTTTATACTGTCTGAGCTCCTACCATCAAAGACACAAATCTTATTTTCTCGGTGTGTAATCTGAATGTATCCTCCAGAGCTGCTAGAAATAGAAAGCATTAGTGATAGACCTTCGAAAGAATTACCACAGCCAGAAGCCTTTTGTATTAGGAGGCAATACCTACAGGTTTCATTTTGAGGTAAGCCCTAAATTGATCTCCTGTAACACTTTATGAGTCGTTGGTAGGAGTTACCAGCTTAATATTTACTCTATGACTTTTTAAAGTATACCATAACCTCCTCTACCACTGCAAGGAAGTTAATGACCAGAATGTTTCACTTTTACAGTTAACAGCGTCCTTGCTCAGGAATTCCACATTCTGCTGAGCCAATGTTGTTTTAATGTATAGAAGCTTGCACTCAGAAAAGGTGAAAGAAAAAAAAACCTTGGAATTCAGGGTTGACCAGTAGTTCAAAGCAATCCAATTACTGTAACACAGTAAGTAGGAACTGCAATTATTTTCATACTGAATTTATTTATTGCACCTAAAAAACTGTCTCCTGACTATGTTAACTCCTGACAGTTAACAGTTCTGTTTAATCCACAAAGCTCTCTGTGAAGGCAGGTGACAGTAAAGCTGGACTGGGATGCTAAAATGATTTGTTATCAAATGGAAATGGTGGAAAAATGTCTGAAGGACTGAGTTCGAAGGGTCAATGGTTTTAAAGTCCAGCCAACAACCGGTTAAACACACTGCAGCTCAGTGGTTAATTCCAGGGCCAATTCTGTTTGGTTAGCATCTTTAACAACCTGTACAGAGAGCATCCTCAGCAACTGGGGACACCACCAGTTTGAGAGGAGCAGTCACTACCTACCTGGAGCATAGGGCTGACAGCCAGAGGACCTTGACAGCCCGGAGAAAGGCATGCAGAAGAGAGAGCCAGATTGCTCTGAGACACATATAGTGAAAGGGTAAGGGGCCACAGACACAACTTGCAGCAAGGGAAATCTCAGCTTAGACATTAGGAAAAAACCAAAGCAGTGCTAGGCTGGAGTTGTTGGATCTCCATCCTGAGAGATGCTCCAAACGTGTTGGGACACGGCCCTGAGCAAACTCCTCTACTATGGGTGGGAGCTCACTTTGAAACTGGCCCTGGTCTAGGTTGGACCAAGGGACCTCCAGAGTCTCCTTCCAACTCAAAATTATTATACAGTTCTATGATTCTAAATTTTCAAACAAACATAGGCAGCTAAAGTCTTTGTTTTCGGTCTAATGGATATACCCATAAACACGTCTTCACATCCTCACCACATGAAAAATGTCACATTTTGACAGGTGAATTTACACCTTTTTCACAAAAAGAAGCATGTAAGGTCAGCCATCGCTTTCGTCTTTTTTTTTTTTTTTTTAGAAACCCCATATTTTCCACAAACACCTCTCCAAACTTGCTTCAGGTAAGGATGGTGAAATAAACTGAACAAACAATACCATAAAATTAGTCACTAATGTGGTATCTGTACTTAAAAATAAATTAATACTGACATTTTTATGAATAAAAAAATTGCCAGATACCTGTTGGTATGCACCCTACCCTACCAGAATTCAGTATTTTCTTTGATCATGCACATAAAGATAGATAAGATTAATGTTAGGTTAAAATGACTAAAATTTTAGGCATTTCCCACACCAGTGCAGCTAAGATTTCTGCAGAATAACATACAAAAAAGGCTCTAACCTCTTGCTTGTAGCCCAGGTCCACACGTCTCATGTGCTCCGGGGCTGTCCTGGCGCACGTACCACGGGACGAGCTGGCACCTGCGCCACTTGTGGGTCTTCCACCTGAAAGAGGGGGCAAGTCATCAGCTCCAGACAATCCTTCTAGACTTGCAGCAATCAAAACAGAGGCAACACAAGTGCGAGATACTATTAGAAACCACCATAAGCTATTGTTTATTATTATTAACTGGTGAGAACTAATTCACAACGAACAGTAACGATCCCATAAACTTTTTCCTCTTTCCTGTGAACGTTTTTTCTCCTTTTAGGATTAGGCCATTGAGAACAGAGGGAAGGAAGGAGGTGGCAGAGAAAGGAACAGAAAGCAAACCATATATTTTCAAGGACACAGGTACATTAACACTACCTAACAAATACATTAACACAAAGCATTAACACACTTATACGATACGTGAGAAAGAAATTTAAAAAAAAATACTATACAAAGTAATAAAATGATTGTTGAACACCCATTTAAGAGAAGACCTCCTTTTATTTATATCTGAGCATGCCCAGGCTATTTTCCAGTCAACAAAATGACATAATAAAATTTAAAAAGTGGACTTACAGAAGTGACACTAACATCTCATAAAAACAGAGTACATGAACACTACCTAACAAATACATTAACACAAAGCATTAACACACTTATACGATACGTGAGAAAGAAATTTAAAAAAAAATACTATACAAAGTAATAAAATGATTGTTGAACACCCATTTAAGAGAAGACCTCCTTTGCTGTGGATTTATATCTGAGCATGCCCAAGGTATTTTCCAGTCAACAAAATGACATAATAAATATTTATATCTGAGCATGCCCAGGCTATTTTCCAGTCAACAAAATGACATAATAAAATTTAAAAAGTGGACTTACAGAAGTGACACTAACATCTCATAAAAACAGGGCAGACCTATTAAATAAGGATGAGGTTTAAATATTAGCACACCCTCTCTTTCTCACTTTCAACAAGGTTTTTTGAGGCAGTACAAGTTGAAAAATCTCGTTGGAGCTGTCTCTGACGTAGACTACCTGTAGCTATAGCAGACAGGAGAAGCTTCACATTCTTTTTCCTCAAACAAGGAGTCCGGGCATTCCCGGCCCCCGTTGGCGGGGAGCTGGATGATGACTCGATGACGGGACTGTTTCTTCACTGTGACACCTCCTGCAAAGAGAAGAAGAGCTTGTTTCTCCTACCACTACATAGGGATGAAAGTAATGAGGGGAAAAATAAGATTTAACATAACAGGTATTAGATTTTGCTATAATTTGCTATAATAATGACATGTTATTTTGTCCGTAAGCAGGAAATTAAGCCTAATAGATAAAATACTTTAATCTCAGCTAAAGGCCAGGAAGCAGAACTAAACAGAAAGGGACAGTAGCAATACTGTGCAAATGAACATACAGCTGAAGTGAACACACAGTTCAAGTGAAAAAAAAAATTAAACCAGCTCAGTCTGCTGCTACACTTCACAGTTTCAAAGTGTAAATTGGCCCTAATCATCTGCAAGCAAAACCAGAAATAGAAATTAATGGGAAGAATTTATTTTATTTCACATTTTTTCCATTCTGTAAATGACTCAATCAGCAAATGTGCTTGCCTTTTGCTTATCTCCACAGCCAGGAATATAACAAAATTTAATTTACAGTCATGTTTCTCTCCAGGCCAGGCTTTAATTCTGCTCGCCATACCCTCATTTCCCACATGGGACTAGCATTACCCTATCTAGATACAGAACAAATATTTCCTAGAGAGTATGCCTCACATTTAAATGTGAAGCTTTATTTCCCATTCTGGAATTAATTTACAGTTTACAGTTTTTAATTATTACAGTCATTCATTATTAATGATAAACAGTAAGTAGTTCCTGTAGGAATTTTGATTCCAGTCATCTTCAGATATCAGTTGTTCAGGCAGAAAATGAAAAGCCACAAATCTATATTAATTCCATAGCAATACCTAATACACAAATATTGTTAGGTAAAAATCCTGGGTGTTGGGGGTTTTTTGGTTGGTTTTTTTTGTTTAGTTGGTTTTTTTGCTGGTTGCTTTTTTTTTTTCCTCTTTTTTTTTTTTTTTTTTATTTTCCAGAGGGCTGTAGCACTCCCATTTGGCTGACTGGGTTGGGATCTGGTTTTTTTGCTTGTTTCTTTTTTTTTTCCCTTTTTTTTTTTTTTTTTCTATTTTCCAGAGAGCTGTAGCACTGCCATTTGGCTGACTGGGTTGGTATCAGCTTTGGGTGGGTTATTACAGCAGCTGCAGCTTGTCTGAACCCAGAAGCCTGCTGGAGCCCGGCCAAACAATTGTAATTAGGAGCAAGCAGTCGGAGAATCCCGGCGGTGGCTCTCCACCACCTGGCTGCTTTTCAAGGCAAAGGAAACCCTCCGCTCCCCGAGTCCATCAGCTCCAGGAGATGCCAGGAGCTGGCACAAGGGGCAAGACAGACGGGCAGCCCAGCAAAGCTGCTGACCAGTTTGCTGACACAAATGGGTAAAACCCATGAAATAAAAACCGGTTGTCTAGTATAAATAGAGTTTGACTCCCTGAATAGACAAAAGGCCTGTGTTGGTTCACAAATATAGTGCTGTTTAACAGCATACGTGCTAGTATGACATCAATATTTGTAAAAATATGTTGATTGCATCAAAACCTTTCTTAAAACCCAGCAGAAGAACCAAAGAGGACGGCAATTTTGCACAAGGCGATCTGCCCCACCAAAAATATTTCAGAAAGAACCATTACTGTTACTGTAAAATAACACAGCATTTAATAATGTATAACTATTTCATAGATTCAGGTTCAACGGTCTTATTTCACTGTTCTTTTTCTAAGAGGTTGTAAATTTAATCTTCCTAACCCCTCTTTCATTTGTTAGAATGCACTAAGTACTAATGGGAATTACGGCAAAAAATGACTTTCTGCTTGTGTTCTTTATAAAGCATGAAGAATTGGCCATGACATTCAAAGTGCATGTATTTGATGTAACAATATCTTACATTCTGATAATAGGGTAGCTGTGAGTAATCACCACGTCCTACACAGGGATTAGCACCCCATGGAACTCGGGCTGTTACAGACTCTGTCTGTAATAGTAACATATTATAAAAATACCTCCTGTTAAGCTTAAAAGAGGAAAAGAGATAACGTAAAAAAATGTGTGCAATATTAACCCAGTCGTCACTTTATGTACGATTTCAATGTAATAAAAATTCAAGCGACACCTGCACTGTTTTTAAGAACTTTGCCAATAAGTGGTATTGCAATGTATATTTAAGTCAGGCCATTAATACAAACTTAAACTCTGCTGATTTGCATTAACTTTTCTTCTGTTTTCATTGAGGTAGAATAAACCAGCACAGGCAAAAATAAAGAATTTTGCAATAATTATGTACCTATGCACATCTCTTTTTTTTTTCCCTTCAAACACAATTTCTGCCATTGTACAAGTGTGTGTCTGCTTGGTGACTAGTTCTTTGTATCAGTGGAAGATGCAGAAGGGAGTTTATAACATAAAAGCAGGCAAAATGGAAAAAAAAACCAAACAGATGTTTATAGAAAATGTATAGAAAAAAACAATCATATTCAGAAAAAACACTACGTCCTTCTTGCAGCTGCTCTGCCAGCTCTTACATGTCCTCTATCAAAAAGAGATGCGTATAAATATTCAGTAAAACTGACTCTGGTCTGACTCCTTTTTGTTTTGTTTTGTTTTTTTCTTAGAAATCTGTCTACTAACACGCAATAGATAAAATTACCTTCTTGGCACGAAGATGGACATGGTGTCCAGTCACTGAATGGAGTCACAATACAGTCCTTCCTACAGGGAAGCAGACAAGGCCTCACCGTTTCTGGTCGGAGACTCTCAGGGCATCTGAAAAAAAAAAAACAACCAACCCCAAAAAAGAAGCGTTATCAAATAAACAATTATTCTGCAGTGAACTGGTGAATCATGAGAGGCACCGAATGCCTGCAGGCACATGAGGGGAGTGCTAGTTGCCCAGAATTCACCAGGATTGAGCTCAGAAATACAAACTGTTAGAATTTAAATACAGCTGGTGGAAGCAAGCCAAAACCAGTGCATACTAAACCTGGGCATTTAACTTAAAAAAATCACGATTCCTCACTCACCATTCCAGACTCTTTCCAGTGTTATTTTCATGTTTCAAAATAATTTTGAAGAAAAGCCATCTAGCTTACCTTAGCAAAATACATTTTTAGCTTTTCATAAATTTACCAGTAACATAGACTCTGGAAAGAGGCACGTTTACACTAAATAACATCATTAATCCAGGAACAAATAGGTATAAACTGGCCATGATTACGACAGACACCAGAGAAGGGATTGAAACTGCCAGATCAATGAGACTATAAAAGACTGTCAGAAAGGACAAAAAACCTTGCTTGTTTTAGGAACAGGCTTTATCAGCATATAAAAAGGACTGCTGGACGGCCACATATGGGACTCATTAACCCAGGTCATTTTCCCCCATTCTGTGTTCCTATTGTTTCATCAAGGACAAACAACTCTCTACGCTGCAATACTTGTTTTCAGAATGATGCAATAACTCTTGCAGAAGCACTGCAAATCTTTAAAATCATTTCAGAATTACTATTGCCCTGGGTGGACTGCCAGAGGAATATGTAAAGAGGTAAGAAAAACATCACTTCTACACTTTGGAGCTTTTGGCTCATAGCAGGAAAGATGTTACTATTAAGTAGCTTTTCCTCTTGTGGCTGCTGGGCATCTTGGACCAGTGAGATGGCACGAGTGTTATATTTGGATTGGATCAGATGGAGAAGCTTGGCCTGCATCAGGCATCTTTTTTGCGAAGCTGAAGGGAGCACAGGGAAGTCTGACCACAAGCTACCAAGAAAACGTGGTCTCCCTGGTCAGTGGAGAACTATGCCTGTGTTGCTATGGGAGGAAATGCTGGGGGAAAGGAGGAGAAAATTTGAGTTGCAGCTTTACAGGAACACATTCTTCAGCAATAACATTAATTTGCAATTTCTCTTAGTTGTGTCTGCATTTTTCTGTCAACTAACATAAACTTCTCAGGGTCTGATCCATTACTGAGAACTAGCACCAATTTCTTGGTGCCCTCTTATAATGAGATCCCCGCCTTTTCTCTCTTCTTCCTTAAAATATCAACATGAAAGGCCATGAAATATTATAGCTATAGCAACAGAAATCTTCATCACCTCTCCATAAGCTCTCTCTACTTTTTTAAGTCAAATTGTGCCTTGTTGCTATGTGGTTCATACAATCATGGGTGTATTATATATGGTCAGGTACACTTTAAAAACACATCTGCCACAAATCACACACATTGACTACAGTTTCAGAAATTTTCTCTAAAGTTAAAATTCAAAATGCTTCTGAAAAGTATTGAACATTGGCTTACTAATGGCTTTTCTCATAACAGAATTATAAGCATACACAACAGCCTGAATTATACACATTCACCATTTCATTTGAGAACTTCATCTTTCAGGAGCACCGAACATCACAATTCCTCTTCAGATCCTTGGGCAAGGCAATTAGTTCAATTAGAACACCATTTCTATCTTTTATATCGTTTGTATTTAGTATATGTGGCTTAAAGCGAAGTATTGATTTTTTTGCAGTCCTTACTCAAGGTCAAATTTAACAGAAGAGATACAAGCTGAAGTCTGTAACTTGTGAGGTAGATAAGGCCAATAATATTGATTGTATCATACCACAGTAATCCTTTTTATTAAGGGGAGTTTAAAACAAGGTTCCTATTTACATTTTCATGTTAAATGTCTGGCTCTTTATAAACGATTCTGTGATTTTAATGTGAGAATTTGGAGGATCAACCAAGACTTTTTTTCTCATTTCACAGGACTCATTTATGCTACAATAAAAGAGCGTTCCTGCCAAAAATTTAAGATCAAATCAAAGGCAGACACATTAACAGCAGATTTATAAAGGAAGATAAATCATGACATTTTTTTAAAATGTAAAATGAGTACCAAATAAAAGATATAATGGTAGCACAACTGAAAAGAACTGCAACTTAATGCAGATACACAACAATTTAGATTACTGAATGTGCCAGCATTATTCCCCATATTTCCATTTAAAGTAAATTAGGAATAAGTCTATCGCTGAATAAAGCAACAAATGGCAGGCACCATGCAAATATTTAGTGTGAGAATAGCTGCCTCATGAACTTTCTAAATGATCCTGCTATTAGCTCTTCTAGCTCTGAATCTGCCCTCAGTGGGATATTTACAGACTGCCAAACTGCATGAAGATATTATTGAATACATTTTACTAGCAGCTAACCTGTATTTAACCCTGATCATATATTAAATTGCAAAATTAAATCATTGGGCCAAAGCGACCTCTTAAAAAAAAACATGTATATGGGAAAAATGCCTCACAAAGGTTGTCAAACTAATGTTCAAACTAATGCCCTGTCAGAGCTGCACTACTCTTGACCTTCTTGGTCTACATAACACACTACTTGCTTGGAGGTACCACAAGGAACTTGGAAACAGAGCTGCACTGCACACCACACACACGCCTCATCAATTTTATCTCAACTTGACCTGATGATGGCCATGGGACATAAAACATTAGGGATATGGCTTAGTGGTGGTTTTGGCAGTGTTAGGTTGATGGTTGGACTTGAAGACCTTAAAGGTCCCTTTCAGCCTAGATGATTCTATTGCAAGGAACCAACTGGGTTGGTTCCTTGCAAAATCTCCACTGTAAATATCACCCATAATACAAGGAACCAACTGGGTTTGGCAGTCAGCTGTCAGCAAAATCTCCACTGTAAATATCACCCATAAAAATCAATAGTGAGAAAGGTATTTTATAGTTCTTCTGCAGCTTCAGTTTTGTATTTTTAAAAGATTAAATGTTCCCCCATGGGAACACAAAGATGAGAGTCTTTTCCTCTTTGCGTGTAGCCATTGGTGATGTAAATATAGAGCAGTAAAATCCAAAAATATTTACAGCATGAACATATTTTTTAAGATCTTTACTTTTTTGGGCCCACTTGTCCCACGTTGACTCTCACACAGATGACCTTTCTTGTCTGCATCCCCACAGAGCAGGTGGCCTCCCCGTTCCAGCTGGCCGAGGAGTTGAAGGCAGAGACAGAGGTATCCTCTATGCACTGTCCCCAGGGGCCAGTCTGCCAATGATACACAGTGCAAGAGTGTTCGTTACAGCTGCGCGTTTCCTGCAGGGCACTACTATTTGGGCACTGTATTCCTCCTGGAACAATAAAACAGGGCAAGAGTTCATGCAGTGGAAGGAAATAAAGTGCTTTATTTAAAAAAAAAGACACGCCCACCCCCTCCAACAATACTTTGAAATGTTAATAGTTATCAAAGTGCTTTATTTTAAAAAAAGACACACCCACCCCCTCCAACAATACTTTGAAATGTTAATAGTTATTTATTTTCACTTGGATTACACAAAAGAAACCTTGTTCCTTTTTCCTCTTCTTCATATGCCCAATATGGACTTTGACAAACTTCAGTCAACAGACCACACAGAACAGAATGTATGTAGACAGTAAATGTAAATGTGTGAAAAAAAGATGCCAAAATAATCGTTAACTTAGATAACCCACTGCTTTGGTGTGCTTGGAGTAACCTACAGACTTTTTATTTTGGGGTTCTCTACAAGAGACTGAGAGATGACATAAGGAGGCATGATGGCTGTGGGCAGAAGAAACGGTTAAATGTTCTAGTTATGCATGTGTAGAGACCACTGTTTATGTCTAAGTCACGGATCAATTAAAAAGATTTTTGGAGCTCTTGTCCTCACTCCCAGTGGATATTTATCCACACTACGCAATTACCAAAGAGGATGACACAGCTGGCAATTTCAAGTCCAGATTGAGATAACAAAGCCTGTGGCAGGTTAAAGATTAAAATGCATTCATGTGTCAATAATTGTGAAGAAAAGCTCAGACAATACTATCTTTGTTGTGTACGGTTTCAGATAGTATGTTTATTTTCTTATATTCAAGCACTTCAAAGCTAATCTGGGCTCCCAGTCCTCCACGAGTAACGAGGAGGCCTTTCCTACCAGACCTGACCAAAGGCTGCTAGGTGTCCATCCCTGTGAGCAGACAAGTCTGCTCCATCTCTGGTGTTACTAGATTTAAAAAAAAAAAGTAGGTTTAAGAATCAATTTAACCATTCATGGCCTACGCAGGAACAACAAGGACTCCTATCTGCAAGTGATGGAAAGCCAAGGAAAATGGAAATAACGTTTTAGTCTTTCCTAAAAGACAAGAGCAGTAAGAAAGATAACTGAAAGAGGTGCTTTTTATTAGTTGTCACAGATGAGCCATACAACGTTTTTCAACTAAAAAGAAAAATGTACACTCACACCAAGTACATGTCAGAGAATGTATTAATCTTTATATCCCATTGCCGAACTTTAGGTTGACTTCTGGCTCCACAGACATGCAAGAAGGAAGGGGATTCAAGCACTCATTGTTGAGAGAAATTAAACCAACAACTAAATGTAATCAAAGAAACAATGGATACTTCTACTACTCCAACTCAATTCTGTCAAGTATCACAAGTGCGAAAATACTTTATATCCCAAGGTGCTTTTATGGGATGTCTAGATCTGCAGCAAATGCGAGGAAAAAGCCATTCTCATGAAAACACAAGGACAAAATACAAATTCTCAAATTATTTCCATAGATATTTTTAACTTCTGACTTGAGGCTAAAAATATTGATGCAACTAAGCAACAGTAATCATCATATTAACTGAGATATCATGCCAAAGGCTAGTTAATCTTAAATTTTGCAAAGGGGGACTAGAAAAACCTAAAAACATGTGAATGTAATTAAATTACTAGAATTAAATTGTTTTTTGGCTCAGAATGCATGCAAGTCAAGTCTATCAGACTTGCTTAAAATATATGTCAGTATGCAAAGCATCAAGACAAAATATGTCATATGCATTTTCCTAAAAAGAGAAATAAAAAACCAAATGGTAAACCAAAATTATGGCTATGTAATAAATATGTAACAAGTTTCAAAAAGTTATTCAAGCGCATTCCTTCAAGAAATAAAAAAATGTTCCAGCTAACACCAGCAGATAGGAACATAAGGAATGAAATTAGGAATGTGAGTGTATTTTGAAGATGAAAAAAAAATAATCAAAGACAGTAAAGTTACAAATTATTTGGCACGGGAGAGAAGATCAATCCACATGAGCAGTTGAGATGTGTTCCCCCATTATAAGGGTTAAAAAAAGGAGAATTTAGAAGAGATAAGCAAGGTTACTAAAATAATTATTTCCATCTGATGTTAGCTCAAATAAACACATGGGAAATATTTAAGTAAATTCATAAATTAAAGGGGGTGTGTGTGGAAAGCAATGTTATGGAAAGCCATAACCACCAGTTCCTAAGGCATTTGAGAATAAAGTGACAACTTAGATTCAGTTTTGACAGCTATGCGAGAATGTATATTCAGGGAAAAACTGAGAATGACATTGACTTGTAAATGAAAAACACTGGGGCATGAATGTCTGCAGCTCAGTGGGAATCCAGTTCTGTTCAGACTAAACCAGTATTTAAAAAACTATACAAAGAATGAACAAAATGTGGAAATAATATTACTGAAATATCAAACAATTCTCACTAGTACCAAATCTTTGTAATATTAAAAAATACACTATTTTTTTTGTAGTGTGCTATTCTCTCCATTCCCTTGTGCTCCTTCAAATTAAAATAGGTACAGAAAAAGAAGAAGGGGATGGAAAACTGGCAGTTAGAGATGCCCTTTACCACATCTGCACAGGGGTAACAAGATCGGTGCTGCTTAACTTTAAAAGCATTTCACCAAAAGAGGACAGATTTGACAGGAATGTATACATTAATGAATATCACGGAAAAAAATAAAATAGACATTTAATTTTATCCGAATACATGAAAAAGGGACATAGAATACTAAATTCATTTTATATAATACATGATCAGATGGCTGTAAATAACTGCTTGGCAGTACTAAAAACAATAATTTCAAGGCACCAAAATCAGTGGTAGCTGAAGAGTTTCTTTTTGGTTCTGGATACTTAAGCAAAGCACACTTGGCAATGAAAAGCTGGCTTTACAGAGGGACCTGCATATTACTCATAGAATAGCAGCGATATTTTCCTTGAATGCTTTAACAGAATTGTCATATGCTTAGATTACTTTTCTGCCCAGTTTGGAGCTGGTAATGGGTAAGACAACTTGCTCTAAGATATTCAAGGATTGCATTTTATAAGTCTTTTTTATTTTGTGACACCGTCTTGATAACTTCCAAATTTCAAAGTGTTTAGTATTTTTAAAGCTTTTAGGATCACTTCAATTGATCATTTTGATATCACTCGTTTTACAAATGCATGTAATTTTATACATGTATTTCAAAACAGCTGGAATAATCTTAAAGTTTAAGAAAATGGGTGCAACTGAAGTGCCTTTTGCGATCTAGACCAGGTTCCTCAGTAACAAAAGTATGTGGCTTTTTATTCTTGTTTCAGCTGAAATTAGTGAAAACCCATGAAAATCCCCATCTTTCAGATGCTTGCAGATTTAATTACCAAGCAGTATTATTTCAAGCCAGAAAAACTAAAAAATTAAAACTAGGCAAGTATAAGAATTGTGAACACCTTAAAAAGCCCTAAGTATAACTCTTCTTTTGCAACTATGAAGTCAAAGTGCACTGGAATTTTAACAGGAATAAAATTTTAAGGCATATCAACCAAGATTTGCCTAGACTTGAGAAGAAACTCCTTTGATTCAGCTATTCCTTACACGTTCAGTAAATCAATCTTGCAGATATGTGAGAAGTGTGAGCTATTGGCTCCTGTCAAACAGAACACCTGATGAGATGGACAACTGATATTCGCTACTATCTAACTCAGTGATGTTTAATAGTCTGTGATATATGAGGTCACACTAAATAGTCCTTCTGGCTTTATACTTTGCTAATCCATGAACAGCCATAGTAAGACATTTCCATGCATATGCATCCTTGTCCTAAGAGAAAATTTCAAACAAAATCGTCCCTCACTGTAATTTTATTAAATTAAGCTTCTTAATCAGATTATTTTCTTCTTTGCATTTGACTTGTGTGGGATTTTTTTGCAATCTTTACTTTTCCAAAATCAGTATCAACCGCTTACTACTGATAAAACTTGGAATGTATCCACAATATTAGTGTTATGCTGTATGACACTGATTTATATAATCAATGCAGAATCAATCTGCATGTTTACTATTTACTAAAAAAATTAAGACTCATTTAGTACTTTTTAGTTTCAGGTCATGGCCTGTGTAAAGCAGTAAATTGCTAATTATATAAGATTTATTGTAAGCAGGAAATTTAAAAAATAACAGAAATATTAAGCAGGAAATAAAACAAAAATAGACAACCCCTACATTCAATAGAGATAGGCTGAACTGTATATGATCCTTTTACTAGACTTATGCAGAACAACTACATGATGTATCAGGTAACATCATTATGTCCTCTGCTGTCATTTTAAATTTTGACACAATGGCTTTCCTGAGTTTCTTACTGTACCATGAAGATGTATTTGACAGTGACACAAATGAGCTACCACTACAGGCAGGCTCACAAGACAGGCAAATTTATAAATCACCTTTCAAACATTCAAGCTGAGGACAATGATCTCAGAAAAGATATCAAAAATGGTTACGGTGACACCAGTTTCCACATGGAGTCATCTCACAAATCCACGGAAAGTCTTCATCTTGAGGAAAGACACTCCCCTCTCTCCCTCTCTCTCTCCATTGAATGGTAAGTTCAATAGAAAGTAAATAGCAAATAGTAAAAAGTAAGTAAATAAACCCATTCCAGATGTGCATATCCACACTGTGCTGGAGGCTCTGCATGGTTTGACCATGCAGAAGAGCTTCTGTTCTAATGAGGAAATACTGATGAAAGGGCGTACAGCCAAGGTCAGCTCCTGGCTCGAGCAGAAGCCAGCGTGATGCTAGAGGGGCAGTCATATCCCACAGCTCATTAGAAAACTTTGCCACTACTGTAATTTACACATGGCTTCCATTTTTCCTCTGAAGCTATTCTTGTTACTAAGGAATTATTATAATACTACTGAATTATTCCTATTCTAAGTCATCCAAGAAAATCGATTATACTGAGGCTGTTTCCTGGTGGCCAGTTATGCTAACTTGATGGTTTCTTCAAACCAATTCAACAGCATATATAGCTGGGAAGTAAAAAGAAAAATAAGGTCTCAAGTGTAAAATGAAATAGCTCTATCATGGACAGTCATCTGCCAACATTAAAAAGCAAAATGAGAGAATATAGTATTTTTTATTTCGAAGAGGAGAAAAATTGAACAATCACAGCAAATACTTCTATAGGAAGCCATCCGAGATCCAGATAAAAGAACCTATTTCATATGTATTTACAGACCCTCAGCAATTTCAACAGGATGTTCGTGTTTAAGTATCCCGATGAACAAGAATTAAGCATTTCAGATACTTTGAGGGGTTGCAATATGCCTTGTGTATGCAATGCCTGCAACACTTTGATCTTGCCAGGCTTGTAGATGGAATTCTCCATGGCTGGCAGGGGGATACGTGTGATCAAGGACTCACAGTGATAAACCTGGACCCCTTATGCCATCTTAGAAGTCAATTTTAGAGTTATTCATAGACTGGCAACAGCCTTGCACATTCTTTCATTAATTAATGTCCAATCCTGATATCTTAGGAATTGTGTATATTTATGTACAATATAGCTGACCTGTATTCTGAATAAAAACTCTCAAATATCATGGCTATGTTATATAGGAATTACTATGAAATGTTTTACCTAACCTGGTCTGTCTCTTGCACAAACAGTTCAAAGAAAGGTTCAAAAATCCAAAAGGGAACGCCTGTGGGACCAGTCACCTGTGCAGAACTGATAGCTATTTTCAGAACTCAGTTTTAATGTGTAAATGGAATTATTGATCTTACATTTATGAGACTTGGGATTTTTAGTAATATCTGATGTTTACAGAGTCTATCAACAACAATGGGCATTTTTATAAGCTCTGAACAGAACTGGGAACTGCATGTTTCCCCAGAAATGTTCATGAGGAGCTTCCTTTTTATATCAGCAGAATACAGACTTTCAGATACATGAATATATTCTGTGCCCCCAGAACATAAAATGACCTCCCAGCACCAACTACACAATCAGTCTTTCATGTTTTGGGAACACTGCTGATCCCTGTCATGCAATTCTGGAGGTGAAAAGTCACTCCGCTATCTGTCACGCAGCAAATGACTAAAAGGCATAAGAGACATATGAGGAGAAATATGACAATAACCCTAATTTCAGTCAAGCATAAAATATAAAAGCCAAACCAATACATTTTGAATATAACACAAGTAAAGGTGAAAACTACCTTCCAGCTAGAGTTGTAACGACATGCTAAGCCTTGGAAGGGTCTTTCATTTATTTATATACTTTTATTCTCTGGAGTTTGTACAGAGTGCAAAGGAGCGTGGTGTTGCAGATATCTGACCAAGATGTGAGGGAATTGCTATAAGCAAGGTAGACTTACCACCTTGTATGCTTAAAAAAAAAACACAGAATAACCTCATCTCAGAATAGTGATAAAGGGGCCAGGGTTTGAGCAAAGCTGAAGCACTACAACATCTGGGCAATGAGTTGGCTCCCCAGCAGTAATTGAGGGTTCTCTTCACTGCTGTGTGGTTTGAGACCTGTCAGTCTTCGTGATCACTCAGTGCTGCTTCTGATCATGGTGCAACAGACATAAATAAAATTCATACACATAAAATTCAAACTGTGCTTAACTGCTTTGCTCCATCCGCAGCCCTGTAAATTATCCCACGATATGTTTAAGTTCCAGAGTCAGAATAAAATGGGTACTTTTTAAAAAGAAGCATAATAAAGTGGAATCATTTTCTGAAGTAAGTTAGGTTTCCACTTCTGTGTTTGTCAGAATGCTAAATTTCTGTCTCTAGTAAAACTACATATGCATATGGAAAATCTATTATCCTGATCTACATGAAAATACAGATGCACATGAATATATGTTTATTTAAATTATCATCTGAAAGCAAGGCTCTGTGTTTCCCTCAAAATTAGTCTATTTAACACACAATAAAACAGGGACAACATAAACCCAATTTTGTTTCTAATTTGAAGAGCATTTCTAATTTGTTACACAGATCCATCTAATTTATTATTTGAATCACCAACTAAAATGAGTATGCTTTAGCAATGAAATTAACTGTGTTTACAAAGAGAGGAGTGTTTTGGCACCAAGCTGTGTGGTGCGGTGGACAGACTGGAGGAAGGGATGCCATCCAGAGGGACCTGGACAGGTTTGAGAGGTGGACCTGTGTGAACCTTATGAAGTCCAACAAGGCCAAGCACAAGGTCCCACACATTGGTCAGGGGAATCCCAAGCACAAATATAGGTTGGGCAGAGAATGGATTGAGACCAGCCTTGAGGAGATGGACTTGGGGGTGTTGGTTGACAAGATGCTCAACATGAGCCAGAGATGTGTGCTGGCAGCCCAGAAAGCCAACCACATCCTGGGCTCCATCAAAAGTGTGACCAGCAGGGTGAGGGAGGGGATTCTGCCCCTCTACTCTGCTCTAGTGAGACCACACCTGGAGTATTGCGTCCAACTCTGAGGCCCCCCAACATTAGTTACCGATGTGATCTAAGAAGCTAAAAAAGCCATTTGTTAGCACTTCAATCCATTAAAACTCTCATTTTTTCAGCATTCTTTCTTATATCCTTCCAAATTGGACCTAAATTATAGCTAGAATTACCAACAATCCTCTATAAATACCTTTCATAGGGCTCTGCATAAGATAAATCACCTGCCTTGTTTAATTTTAATATAAAAGAGGAAAACCATACATTTGAAATCAAAACGGTAACATTATGCAGAATAAAAAAAGAGCAACATTAACTGAAATAAGCAAAATAAAATCTCTTTAAAACGGCTTGAGGTACATTTGAATATTTGTCCTATATTAAAAAAAAAAAAAAACCACAACTCCGCCTCATAATTTGCTTCTGTTGATCAAGAAATGAGGTTGACATTGCAAAGAGAGTTGAGGATTCACACCCAAAGCAGAGCCACCTTACCTTCACCTGCGTAGGCCAGAATGGAGCGGGCGCGCATCTGCTTCCCTTCTGTGGTTTTGCCGGAGCAGGTGTGGGAGCAGGAGGACCATGAAGACCACGTGCTGAGCACACAGTCCTTGGGGCACGGAGCTTCGCAGACGACCGGGATGGGGTAGATAGCATCTCTGCACAGCTGTCTGTCAACCTCTTCTCCTGGGAAAGAAAAGGCCGGTAGCAGTCTATCATTTGTTAAATTAACTTAAAATGAGCAATCTCGTCCAGATGGGCACACAAAGAAATTAGATTCTGTCCTTCTATATAAACAAGGTAAATAGATTTTTTTATTAAAATGACTTGTCTCCTCTGCCTTGATTCTAGAAGAACATGCTTAAACCTAGTTTAATTTGATATTCTGCTGAAGGGAATGCCAGCCTGGGTGGTCTTTAAGCTTTCATTTTGTTAATACGTATTTGATTCCACAGAAAATCCTATTGTGAATAACAGAGTACATAATACACCTATAGAAAACTGTATACATGGAAATGCATGTACATTAATCACCTAATCTTCATCCATGTTTGTGGGAGAAAGAGAAAAGGGTCCTAACTTCCCTCTCAGCCAGTTTTACAGGCTACAATTCATCCTCTGAATTGCAGCTGTGCATCAAAATATGAAGAGTGTTGCAGAAAGCTGCAGAGTGTCTTGTTTCATTAGGAAGATCTTCATTTGTTAGCCCAGCCAGTAACACATCACTCTTTGTGTCACGGAATCAAAAAAGATCTATGCATTTGTATTCTGTCACATCAGTGTATATATTTCATTATAATAAAAAGATCCAGGCTGGTATAAATTGTTTAATGAAATACTAGCTAGTGTTAAAGTAGCAGGGCTGCTTTTGTTTTCAGTAAGAAAATCACGGGAGCATCGTGTCCATGTCCAGGATTCGTCTAACACCACTCTAATCACAAAGTGGTTAGTTTTGTAAGGTGACATATGATTTCCTGATCAAGTCAGTTACTATCCATTAAGTGAGGATTGAACAAATGACCACATATTCAGAGGTCAATAGGTCTCACCAGCAGTGGCAAAAGCCTCAGGATAAATCTTCACTTTGGAGCAGATGAGGGAAAAGAACCAAGGGGGAGACACGCAACCTCGACTGGACTGAACAGGAGTGTCTGTGGCATTTCACTTGCTATGACCCATCATGTCAACCCTTTTGTTTTAACAGCTAAAGTCAAGAAAACAGCGTTTCATCAAGATTTGCAATGAATGTAAGTCTTCGATACCATAAAGAAATTATTTCTAACATTTGTTAGAAATAATCATTAAATACTCCATAATTTAATGATAAAGACATAGGCCAGCGTTAATAACCACCACTTGGATTCTGAAAGCTAATTTAGTAAGCACTGTGAATGCTATAAATGAAGCCAAAGATCTATAAACGCTGCTTTACTCAAGCCTCAAATTAGTCTTTTATTGCTTAATAGAATAATAATAAAATAAATCAAAACACTAATCTAAACAAAAACTACATTTTTGTCATTCAAGCTTTACAGGGTCTTAAAATCTCTCAAATAAGAATCTCTGATACACTGAGTTCCTGAAAATAGGAGGTTCTTTAGTACTGGTGACATATCATGAGTCCCGGAATTATTAATGACCAAATTCTATATAAAAAGAGGAAAAGATGAGGGCCATCCATCTAATATTATATCCCTTTAACCAGTGTCAAATATTTTATTCATACAGAATCTTTAGGCACAACAGAACTGCAAACATCAATCTTCCTGGGCTCTGCTAACCAGGGGAAGTCCTGCAGCTCATGCTTTTAAAATAGCCTAAAGTAGTCATAATCATCTGCATTATAAAGACCTGTGAGATCAAGTCAGTCTCAATAGCTGTATTTTCCCATATTAAAAACAGAAATTTGAGCCGTGCCAAAAGCTTCACTGATCTCCCACATCAAATTCTGCTTCCCTCGTTGGACTCAAGTCTTTGCATCAATTGCTCCTTCTCTTGCATGGCAGGTCATCACGTCCTGACACCAGTGCAGGAGGGATTCCTGCCCGCTTCACTGGAACGGCACGTATCTGGGTTGAAGGACAAAGTTGAAGGACCAAGGCTGCAAACTTCTTTTCCAAAGAATAGAAAAAAAAAAAGCTAGAAAAAGGGGTGAACCTTACTCTCGCATTGTTCCATAGCCAGTGAAGACTCAATAAGGTAAACTACTAGGATACTTCTGTGCTTTGCAAGAAATACTATTACAATAAAGTAGGTATAGTGTAAACATGCAATACTTGTTTATTGCCTGCCAACCAAAGTGGTGTTAACTTGAAACTCAAGCTAAATTTGGGGTCACAATGAGAAACTGTTAAATTAGTTTCAGTCTGAGTTTATATTTCAAACAAAAAAACCCTTCACTCTCTCCCAAAATCCAAACCCTCTTTTATCTTTTGCTTTTACGGAGAAAATATTCTTGAAATATGTATCTTTCATAATAGCATTTAGTTTTTGTCAACTGTCCAATTCTTATCTGATGATTCAACGGCATAGATATGCAGTTGAAAAGATTCTTTTATAATGGGTACTTCTTACTTCAGGGAGATATTTCATTTCGACTAAATTGTTTCTGACATTTCACTAATGATTTTATGAACAACTTGACCTTTGTTGTCTTCCTCTTTAAAGTGCATAGTGTAGTCAACTACCAGGAACCACTCAACCATGTGCTGGGAACAACGCCAATGTAAAGACTGAAGCTACTTAGAAAAATTCCCATTTGAAAAAGTTTGTCATGTTTAGTCTAATATTTTTTTTTTTAACTTCATATATATACATTTACGTAGCGTAAGAATTGAAGACAGAACTCCACAAATATGAGTCAAAGGTCCCTGCCCTGAATTATTTATACACTAAGCAACAGAATGACAAAAAGTAAAAAACCAGGAAGATAAAATTATAATATTTCCATCAAGAAAACTCTTCACCCTCTATCTGTTGATTTGTTCATTAAAATCTAGAATATAGCAATAATCCCCATTCAGAAACAGCACCTTACATAGCTGAATGATATTTCTCTCTCATGCAACAGACGCACATTTTAAGCTAAATTATCCAAATTGCACTAAAGGGAGTTAACTGCAACTAGAAAAGACAGGAGGCAAAAGAAGTTTTCTTTTTCAAGGACTTGGAACATCAAAAACTCTTTAAACCTTTGCTGGGATTTTTACAGGCTAGTATCATCATTAAAGACCACCGAGGAGATAGTCTTTCAGATCCACATCTTCTCCTTGAACTGTTATAGGTGATCCTGCCAGACAATCAGCAAAGTGAGCCACTACATTAAAACCTCCTCGTGGCTGCCTTCTCGTTGTGAAGAACTTCTAGGACATGTGCACACACCAGGGCCGCTAGTGAACTACTGAACTATGTTATTACTTTAAAACAAATAAATAAACAAAAAAATCCCAAACCATCCAATCAAACAAATAACCCCAACCTACGGAATAGGCATTTTTTACATTTTTACAGATTAAAGGGAGGTAGCTTGTGTAGAGCATGCAGGAGGAACTGGCTAACTGTTCACAAGTATCAGACTGCATTCACATCACCATTTTTGTTTTATCTTATTCACAAAGCAGATATGGTGTCCATGAAAATTTGGTCTAGATGCTAAAGGTTGGGCTAGACTGCAGAAGACCTATGTTCTGTGTTTAATGTAGTTGAATCATGTCACCCCTTTATGTTTTTGCTTACTCATCTGTAAAATGTGTCTGATCCTTAAGTTCCTTGTAAAATGCTTTAAGATCTTTCCAATGGGAAGCATTCCCAGAGCTGGTATCACTAAAGAGACATGGCAAGGAAACCCTCTTGCTTATTGTGCATCTTTTAACACAATGCATGCTTCAGTGCACAGTGAAAAATTGCTGTCAAATTCTGACCTGCAGTAAATGAAAAGGCAAGTGCTTAACGGAGGGCAAAATTTTTTTTAAGCTTTAAATTGAACAGTAAAATCACTGCAAGATTCAATGAGGCATAGAGAACGACTGAAAAAAAATCAACATAAAATAAAAATGCTGCTGGGGTCCTATGGAATCAGGTAATGAAGGTTGTCTCAGTCCTGTACCTGGAAACCAGCTATAGTCTCTGAAAGGCTGAACTGTAACCTGATACAAAGAAAGTAAAAAATTGACAATCAATTCACAATAAATGGGATCGAATGCAGAGAGGGCATTGAATATTAATATTGAATTTTTTTTAAAAAAATGCCTGTGTAATCACTAAAGGACTGGAATATCACAGAGTAGTAAAATAAATCATATGTTTATATTTCAAAGTTCATAAAAGAGAGCAACTAAGCCTAAATGCTAAAACTGCAGATTTCAGACTTTGTACTGCTAAGTTTAATGTATTCCAATTTGCTAGCATATCTGTAATTCTAAGGAAAAAAAAGGCTCAGTTATGCCAATATCTTCTTTTTGTGGCTCCTGGTGGCCACATCTGCTTTTAAATACAACAGACCACAGGAAACGACAATGCATTTTTTAAGCCTGAATATTTAAAATGACAACGTAAAAACACAAAAGGATGGAAAGCACTGACAGCTCAAAGCACTGAGTGATCTGGATGTCCTGATTATACTTACTGGGGTATATACTGTGTTGTATGTATGTGACTCTACGAGCTATAGGCATTGCTTGCTCAGTGATGACACAGAAAGTGTCAGCTGATGACTGGGCACCTGAAATACTTGGTGTATTTCACTTTCTAAAGTGCTCTGTGTTTGTGTGTGAAGAAGGCCTTGTTCTTGTTCAGTTACCTTCAGTAATGTCTCTAAGCATGGAGGCTGCAGAAAAGAACATGCAGCTCATTCACACAATGTTAAAATCTGTGCGCTGTTCAGGTTGCCATTTACCGCTTCCTTCCTTCCCCGTGTAGAAAAACAATCAACAGGAAAGTATTGTGCTGCCTCCTGTATGGGCTGTAAAGGCTGAAATGGCCAACAAGACTGTTCTTTATCTTGAATTCTCATGCAGTTTCCCACACACATTCCTCTCACATGAGGACCTACACTTGTCCTTATGCTGACCCCCTTGTGAGCCTTCAACTGTGTTGAACGACCTTCTCAGATTGGCTCAGGAGCCAAAACTGCTGTGTGAACTCTGCCCATCAAGAGCAAAATATGCCTGTCTATATTCAAAACCCAATAAAACCACGTCTGTGGTATGTGCTTAGTCCTGCTTCTTGTACAGAAGTAACTTTAACCACTCTCCATACCCAAAGTTCATAAAGCATATGTTTATCCACAAAAAGTTTGTGCATGCTACAATTTGACAATTTTTGTGTCATTCCTGTAGGTACACGAAGATAGTTTGACTAGAAGAGGAGGAAATGCTTCTTTTTTGATTTTTAAAAATATTCTAACAATTCTGAAGTGCCTAAATGTCTGTTTAAATTATAACTCAGGGCAGAAAATAAGCAAGAAAATATCAGTCTAAAATGCGATTCCCTCAAAGTGACAAGAACGTCACAACTAGACTGTGAGAGTACAGAAAAAGCATTAATGAGTTTACTATTCAAAATAAAATTTAAAGAATAAAACCACTGAAATAAGAAAACCCCTGAAATAAGACAAAACATACAAATATGAATAGACACTAGACTTTCATTTGTAATAACCTTGTCTACACATTGGCTGATTCGTCTAATGCTGAATGGGCAGCTCTTCCCATTACAGAAAAGCTATCAAAATTATCACAAAACCATACATTTTTCAAATGCTAGGACACTTTACACCTGCTAATTAGCAAATAGTAATCAATCTCCAGGATAAACTAACTTTATCATTTCAATTTCTAATACTATTGCGTTTCTTTCAAATCACTAAGCAATTATCAGTTCCCAAAGTTCTCCACTAAAGGAGAAATCCCGACTGCAGAGCATGAACTGTCACAGCAAATTAGCTTTTCCTTCCAAACCACGGTGCTGCAGCAGTACTGCAGATTTTTCTTATTTTTTCAGTCATCAGAAGAGGCAGCAAACTATGTTGCTGAGGTCCATAATACTTTTCATTCCACTTCTGCCCTTTTGCATCTTGCCACCTGTTTTCCTCCAACCTCCTTACCTTACATCAACTTTATCAGAACTGCTGATTGGAAATTCAGTCTGAATATTACCACAACTGAATATTATTTTTCTTGGCAATTCTTTTTGTTTTGCTGTTTAGTTGTGTGGTTTTGTTGTTGTTTTTTTTTTCTTATACAAGAGGAACTCTCCAAGGAAAGCTGTCTTTCTCATAGCACGTGTCTCTAATTAAAATGCATACACAACTGTGAAAGGCTGACCCAGATTTTTCAGTAGGGAGAATTTAGAAGTTAATCTCTGAAAACCTAATCAAATAAGCCACAGAAAGGGGAAACAATAATATTTACATGCAATTCGTCATTTATCATCTTGTTTCACCCAACAATCTTAAGAGTATTTGGAGGGAAAAAAAACATCACAATGCAGCAGTATCTGACAATTTTTGACCAATTTTTGCTCTTGAATCAGTTCAATACTTGTATATAACAAATACTTTGATAGACATTAGGAAACTTTAAATGTTTTATTAATCCCAGCAGCCTTCATAACACCTTGACAGTGTTTATTCATATCTGCTCCAAAGATAAAGGCTGTCAGCGTAAGCTTTAATGTTAGTAAAATGGCAGTGTCCTTGAAAACAGTAGCAACACTATGTTGTTACCTTGGATGTAATCATTTTCTGTTCTAGTTCCTGAATGACCAGCTGTCAAAAAATCTCTCTGCATGAGGTAGGTTGACATATTTTTAACATTTTGAATAATTTTTAACCTCTCTAATTATTGAACATAAAACAACATTAACCTACAATTTATATTCTCTACTTCATTGGCTCTGAAGTTCTCCAATAAACACCATGTGAAAAGATGATGCTTTTTCCCCTTGTATTATTCTTACCAAGTGAAGTTTCTGCATTCATTTCTGTTGCTTAGGTGCCTCACTGGTAGTTCTGAGTGTTAAATCAGTTGCTAATTCCCTAATCACATGCCTTTCTCTCAATTGCTTTTGCTAAGTAGCATCTGCATTTAATTAAGTATGTCTTAATTAGTTGATGGTTAATATTCGTGAAGTCATTTTCTTCTAAGAAGCCTAAGTAGAAATGGCACTCATTTCAATGAAGAAAAATACACCAGTTTCTCACATCTGCTCATTATGCAAAAATGAAAGAAAGTTGGTCTAATAGTTTAATGATATGAAAACACTGTAGGATTGTAATCTGTTTGATTTGGAGATTTGTGTGTGAAAATTTACTGTGGTTTTGGTTTCAATGGAGACTTTCAAGTAGTATCATACAGCCTGTTCCTTACTAAATGAAAAATGATAACCATGATACCTCGGCCACTTATTCAAAAAGCATCATGAACCTCAAACACGGATGGATTATTTTATTTAAATTAGAAACTCACTAGCACATATACCTTCATCTTATTTACACGTTTACCATGAGTGCACACAAAAAACATTGGCATATAGAAAAGGCCACTGAGTACTCCCCTTTCACTGTGCAAATACTGGAAGATATGAATACCTTTTAAAATATAATCCTAAATTTTAAAATGTGGCTTTGGCTTTTGTTTAAGCAAACATTTACAATGAAAAATGACTGATGATGGCAGGAACAAGCACTATACAAAAGGAAAACAGCTGGAGCTTAGAAATTTACCATATCCAGTGTTTTTCAAATCAAAGATAATAGCATGTCAACATACCGAAGCAAAAATCATGATCTTTTTAAGATTTTCTATTCCTTAAGGAGAGGAAACACCACGTTTTACATGCAATAATGTCTTGTTGATGACTATGTGCAATTTTCCTCATGTATTCACTTTATGGGAAAGGAAATTTTGATGAGTGGGAAGATAGTGGCTTCAAGAACACCCACATTCATGCAGAAATCTAATTCCAACTATAGCACCCGAGTGCTTCTGCTCCTTCTCTTCAACCAAACCAGAAAGAAATCCAGTTCAGGATTCCTTAATGCATCAGGTAAAAGTAAGGCTTTGCACCATATACAGAACAGTTACAGGAATTATCAAATCCAAAATAACACGGTAAAAATAAGGCTTTGCACCATATACAGAACAATTACAGGAATTATCAAATCCAAAATAACACTCTTTACTTTGAAATAATGGCAACCATAAGGGGACAAGACTGAAACAAAAATGAAGAACATATTTTAAAGATGTATATTTCCTTCTAAAACCGCTGCAGGTGGGAAGCGTCTTTGGATGTTCTTTGGATACAATATAGTAAAATTAATGAACTCACACCTTCAGATATGATATTAATGCTTCCAGTAATTTCATTTTCATGTCTGGTAATAGAAGAACATATGTACCTCCATTTATATTAGAGTCATCTATCAGGATTACAGTCATGTAGCTACAGCCTAAGTTTGACAGAGGAAAATAAAAACAGGGAAAGGAATAGCATTTCTTTATCCAAATAATATTTTTTCAATGTAAAATGCAGGTGGGAAGCGTCTTTGGATGTTCTTTGGATACAAGTGGGTAAAATTAATGAACTCACACCTTTCAGGTGGATGTTCTTTGGATACAAGTGGGTAAAATTAATGAACTCACACCTTCAGATATGATATTAATGCTTCCAGTAATTTCATTTTCATGTCTGGTAATAGAAGAACATATGTACCTCCATTTATATTAGAGTCATCTATCAGGATTACAGTCATGTAGCTACAGCCTAAGTTTGACAGAGGAAAATAAAAACAGGGAAAGGAATAGCATTTCTTTATCCAAATAATATTTTTTCAATGTAAAATGCAGTGCAATCTGTCATATAAGTAGGAAGGCCAAAAGAAACAACAGTATGAAAAAATAATATTCCATAACTATGTTAAGTCAGAAATATACAGTAACCTGAGGTATTTGGCTGGGGAAAAAAAAACACCTTCTTTTTTTCCTTTAAACCATGAACTTCTTATTTATATTTCAATTTTTTACTCTATGAGTATGAGAAAACTGGAAGAAACTTTTCTGCTCTCTTTGTCATCTGAACAAGAACATTTTCTGATAGCCACTTTCAAACTTACCTCTCATTCCTTTATACCCTCTCTAGTTTTTCACTATTCTTTGCTAGACTTACTCAGGTTGAAAAACTAAATTACATACATTTCACCCAGAGAATATGGGAAAAGTTTTCCAATTCTCCCTGTATTTATTTACATAGTTTTGTAAATGGCAACCACAGTATCTGTTCCCCCAAGGATACAGCATTCACTTGGGTTACCTGTGAAGCTCCTGATTAAAAAATAATAATAAAAATAATAAAATATATATATACACGCATTGGGTCAGTTCCTTCACTATACACAGAGAGGCACACTGAGGATGTCTTGCAGCACCAACTATGGCATAACAAGTAACACAGCCTTTTTATCTCCAACCAAACACTGTAAGTGACTGCTTATTTTGTATTATGCATCAAAGACTAATGGAAAATTCTTCTTGCAGAGGATACCTTCTTTGAATTTTGACTACTTCTAGTGCCACTGAATATCCAGCATGAAGGAGGTTGTATCGGAACTATTAGTGATAATGTGTTACTGAAAAAGACCCATCTAAATAGGAATACTGAAGAATTAATCCAAATTAATTAAATGGGACTTTGAAGGAGATTAGTTAAACTGTATTAACATTTCATATGGCCCTCCTTATTCAGAAAGAAAGAAATAGAATTAAGGCCACCTTAATTCTGAATAAGAAGATTCACATAATGTTTAATATAGTTTAACTAATATTATTTTTGCAGCTAATTTGGATCAACTTTCCTGAGTGTGCAGACAAGACAAACTAAACAAAAACTTGATGCCTTTAGCCAAAAATCTGCTATGCTTTAACCTCATGACATAGTAGACTTGTACCACAGAATTAGTAGTCCAATATTTCTAATAAAAACCCCAGCAGAGTACCTACAAATTGCCTAACCATAGGAGTAAGATTTTCCTACTGCTTGACAGGTAGTTGAAGCATTTTCATGGTTCATTTGCTAATGTAGCCTTACTGAGAACAATAAGGAACAGAGAATACAAGTGTATTGATCATAACCAGGCGCAGTTGCCTTCTAGTGTCAAATAAGCCAATCAAACGTCATCTTGATATGAAGGAAAAAGTAAGTTTGATGAGAGGCTACGGTCCTATTGAGAATAAAATCAATATTAGTCATGGGACCAAGTGGGATCAATATGTCAGACCAATAGGCCATTTTAAGCAGAATGGGGAAAGGAAGGGAAAAGTGCTGACAGAGCTATAAGGAAACGAGAAGACACAGTGCAAATCTGGAGGGTGAGGTCACTCAAAAATTCACAGTGTATTTCTAAGAACACTTGGTAAAAGCACCAACTCACCTTAAAAAGGTATCATTGATCCCAAGATCAACCAGACATTCTCACAAACTTTTCTCAATCAAGTCACAATTTATTCAGTGATAAAAAGATGTAAAAGTATGGCTTCAAAAATAAAATAAAAGAAAATTCTTTCTCCATTTTTTTTTAAATGTCACAGAAACTTTTTTGTGCTTAACAGTGAAAAAACTTCCTTTGACAGACTTTAGAAATATTTGGAGAGTAGTTTTTGACATTGGTAATAATAGGATTTAAATACACGGATTTGAAAATGCAACTTGTATCTATTTTAGCACTGAACTATGTCTTTTTGTTTATTTCAAAACCAAGATGTTTTATTAATCACTGGGAATTACATTACTATTTTTTACTACTGGGTATGCTCACCAAATTTTTAAACTCACCAGATATGGGCAAGGTTTCACAGGTATTTTTTTGTAACTACTATTTTAGACATTTCTCTCTCCCCTCCAATAAGCCAAAATTAAGTGGAGAATAAGTCCGGGAAGGGCAATGGAATGTCATCAATTTCAAACAAGTTTGATTAGAAATTATAATTCTGATGTGCTGATTTGAGCCAGGTTAACATTCAGGCATATGTTAGGAATTGAAGTATAATGAGGAAATAATAGGCAAGACTACAAAAAAACAGCATAAAACCAACATGACAGCTCCACTAACATCAGCAGAATGACAGTACTCACCACAGCCAACCTGCTCAACAGTTCCCTGCACTGAGGTGCTAATCAGCATATTTTAAACAGCTGCCTTAAATGGCCTGGTTTTCAAGACACACTAAGTACCCATAACTTTCATGAACTTCAAGCTTCTCATTTTCTGCATAAATATGACTTTTAGAGGATAACTTTATCAATTTAAGCTCAGAAGTTCACGAAGTTGCCTCATAAATTGATCCATAAAAACTCCAGCACTGCAGTTTCATCACTAAGTATTTCCCTAGAATTTGGCCACCAACACTTTAATGTTATTCCTCTCTAATGCAAGAGTGTAACCCACAGCTGAAGAGAATGACTAATGACATGCAGCTGACAAAATACTGGATGAATTTTTCAGTTTCTCAATTACGTAATATTTCACTACTATAAAGTGAATTTGCAGCAAGTTTACACTGTTCATTCACAAATACCTGATACCTCTTGCCACACAAATAAACCTTTAACTCAAAAGAGATTTTAAGAGAATAAGAAAAAAAAAATATAGTAAAAGATGATTGCAAACATTTTCTTTGCATTATTCATCCAGCCACAGCTAGTAAAGAGTTGTCACTCTATATGTAATCTGACAGCTCAATTCAATCATAGTTAAAACACAGGACCCAAGAGGTGTAAAAGAGATCACTGCTTCTGTCATGTTTACACATTTCTGAGAAACAGTTTTATAATTAATTTCATGGATGCTTCTGTCCGTGTCCTACTACTGGCAGATAAAATGCAGTCTTTGGAGAACATCCTTTTATCCATCTTGCAATGAATATCTTCTCATCATTACAAGTGGAAGGCACAGCATGCCTTCAGGGAGCTCAGGCTGTGAATTAATCTTGTCTTTTGGAAACATTTTCATAACTGATTCCTCTCTAGCAGACTAAAACTAACCCATCCTTTTGACTTTTCCTTTTTTGCAGCCTCTCAGTATATGGATTCAGAGAAAGAGCTCTCAGGAAAGCAGCCAGAGGTAAGCACCACCGTGTTTCATAAACCTATGCTAAATTAAGGATATACAATCACATTGTCACATAACAAACACAAAAGTAGCAGGAACACATCTGCTAGTATAGACACATTATAACTTTTCTACTTCCTTCATAAGTTATACAAGCTAATGACCTAAAGTCACAGAAATCTGACACATTTCACTGCAGATTTGCACCTAGGCAGAGAAATCAGCTGTAACACAGAAATAAGGCTCCCTTCCCTACTAGGGGTACATCACTGTTTTTCTAGAAGCCTCCCACAAGATTTAAGAAGCTAGCATTATTCTAGCTAGCATTATTCTTCTTTTTCTCCTCTTAAAAAAAAAACCAAAACATATACACATATATCTCCATTCTGAGTCATTCAGAACAAGAGACTTGAGTTAGTTTCTACTTAGTATCTTTTCTCTGGAAAACACTAATGCAGCAATTTGCTACTTTTAAAATACTATCAGTACCAATAAAGGAGGTCTCAAATCAGTAAAATTAAAACCAAACATCTGATAATTCCTAGGGCAAGATTTACATAGCTAATCCACAAATTACCCCCCAAATTATGTCAAGAAACCAAACAGTAGTAAATGCCAGAATTAAAGTTGCCTTTGTATAATGCAGTTCTTTAAATTGCAAAATCACAGGCTTATTATTTTTCCACTGGGTCCCTTCCTCCTTCGGTTCACAGATTGGAAACTCCTTAATGAGTAACTATTTGGTATTTTTAGTTTTATTCTCTTTGTTCAAGGCATGAGCCTATGTTTTATTTACTACACATTAATTAAAAGTGTTATTAAAACAGAATTGGTAATTTTTCTAAGATCTTACTGCCATGGCTAGCAACCACCACTAGTACATTTATTTTCAAAACACTCAAGATGTGACAGGTCAGTATTATTTGTATTTTGCTGATGCTGAACAAAAGCCGAGCAAAATTAAACCCTGTAGAATGAGACAACTAAGGCTCGTTGTCTCAAAGACAAAGCCTTCATTACTACAAAATGCCCAGTTAATCCCCAAAGGAGGTATATCCATTTCACAAATAAGTAGCAGGTTCTGTGGGGAAAATGTTATGAAGGCACAATTAAATAATTAAAGACTTCCATCTGATACATTCACATAAGGACCAGACAAACAACCTTAATTTCCTAATGTTTGAGGGCTTGGCTTTGCAACTTGAGAGACTTAATTTTTGACGCAATATTTCTTTTCGATTTTCTAGTTTAAAACAGAAGCCAAATGCAAAATAGCATTTCTGCCATGGGTTTTACACTGGCTCTGGACACTTAGTGCTCTGCTGGGTGACCTCATGGGGACAAAAGCAGGAGCAGACTATAATGAGCTGCGTTTCAGCTCTAGAAGTGATGAGTTTCCTTCTCTCTCCCACTTCTCTGGCTTCTTATCCAGCCTTATTTTCTCCAGACACTAATCCCAGTCTGTCACCTTGTCCCTTTCACCCAGCCCTGCCAAGTTCTCTACGGCTTGTCAAATCCTCGCTTGAGTTGACCATCACTAGATTGAATCCCTCCCCAAATTCGTTCCTAATCCCTGCCATCTAAAGGCATTTATAACTTCCTTGAGTTCCTTACTTGCTCTCAGTAAGCTGTCCTGGAGGAAACTGAGGTCAAATCCTACCTTTTCCCAGCTGTTCACTTCATTGCTTGGTCAGTTCCACTTTCTTCCTCTTCACTGCCATCCCCCTTTTCAACAAAACCTGGATACAAATCTATTCCATCTGCAAAGGGTCTGGGACTCTACGTAGCTGAAAACTCTGCCAAAAGCTACCTGCACCACAAAACCTTCCAACAGATGACTGGGAACACTGGAGAGGCTGGGATGCTCAGCTGTTTGCTCTGATTTGGAGTAATCATTGTGGCCGAATACACTTTACTCCTAGTTGGAAGTTTTCTTGGGTATTCAGTGGAGATGGTGCTTGTGCAGTGCATTGCAAAATGACACAGATTATCTCAAGGCTCTGTAAACTGCCACCAGAACGGTCATCTTGTGAAATCAAATATTTCTTGGCAGATAAAAGTGGATTTACATTAATCGGTACTCAGCACAAATTATGGTCTGAAAGAAAGGTCTGACAATGAGCTGCTTAAAGCTGGAAGTACTGAGAAAATTTCCTATTTATTCTGGCTCAACGTGACTGGATAATGAAGATGTTTTAATTGTCACCATTTATCAACACACCAGTTTCACAGTTTTGAAGTTGGATAACATTTATCAAGAAAATTTACCGTTACTGTACAGGTTGTCAGAAAATATAACAAGGCCCGTGCAACCTTTTGCTCTTGGATGGAAAATTGACTCCCATCAAATCTAATGAGAGGATACTGTCCTAGAACATTTTATCATAAAGATTAATGATTAGTGCTGTGTAATACAAACTTCCAAGAAGTAGTATTTAACTTATAAATATGTGACACTATTATTATAAATAACATTATTAAATGTAACGTTATCTCTTCTGAACATGTTTTATCAGAATATTTAAAGTATTTTCTGAGTAGTATTTATTTTATAAATATGTGACATTATTATTATATACAACATTTTTAAATGTAACATTATCTCTTCTGAACGTGTTTTATCAGAATATTTAAAGTATTTTCTGAGTCTGGTCTAGGGAGTTAACACGACACACAAATCCAAAACCAAAGTTCAACATTGGGTTTATGTCCTGCTTTCAGCTGGGAGAGAATTACTTTTTTTCCTAGTAGCTGCTGTGCTTTTTATTTAGAATGAGAATAATGTTGGTAACATGTATGGTTTTAGTTGTTGCTAAGTAATGCTTATAGTAAGTCAAGGACTTTTTCAGCTTCCCACAGAAGCACAGAGGAAGCATAAACAGGACAAGTTGACCAAAGGAATATTCCATAACACAGATGTCATGCTCAGTATATAAACAGGGGTTGCCTGGGGAGTGGGGATCTAGGATCACTGCTGGGGATGGGCTGGATAATCAATCATCAGGTGGTGAGACCCATTGGTGTTGCATCACTTTACTTTGTATATTCTTTTATGATTATTTCCTTGTATTCCTTTGAGAGGAAGCATAAACTGGACAAAGGAATATTCCATAACACAGATGTCATGCTCAGTATATGATTATTTCCTTGTATTTCTTTATACTAAATAAAGCAAATCTTGTTAAATGGGGAGTGGGGATCTAGGATCACTGCTGGGGATGGGCTGGATAATCAATCATCAGGTGGTGAGACCCATTGGTGTTGCATCACTTTACTTTGTATATTCTTTTATGATTATTTCCTTGTATTCCTTTATACTAAATAAAGCAAATCTTGTTAAAAAGAAATGCATTAAAAATCCAATGCTCTGAGACATAATGGCCTGAAAGCATCAATTTTAAGGTCCTTTAAACTGGCTGTATTTTACTTTAATAGCTAATGCTTACATATAATAAACATCCAATAAACATATTAAATAGTTTTTATGTAACCAGACAAGCCAAAGGAAAGAACGTATGGGGTTATAAATTTCATATCTTATGTGTTTACAGTGAAGAACAACGGATACATCTTACATTTGATTTAAATGCCTCAGATGGTCAGCCAAAAAGCTGTCAGGAAGAAAAGAACAGTTCCAATCAATTCTGTAATGTCATTAGCTAGGAAATTAATATTGGGAAATGACGACTAATGCCCATATAACCAAGTTCCTGTAAGCATAAAGCAGTATGTGCTGAAAGAAACTGTCATTAGCAACTGTATTTTTATACTAATTGAGTGCTGAGCATTGGCCAGATTTTCATCTGGGTTCTCTTGCAGGATTAAATCAATAATTCAATGTAATTCGAATTTGAACCTGGCTCTTCAGTCTTTTTAAAGAACTAAGCCATAAAGTGACACAAAGTAAGTATTTTCTTTTTAAATAATCATCAAAATCCAACTAGTCTGATGCTTTCTTCATTGCATCCATATAGCCACATAATAGACAGGGCAGAAGAAATAGACTCTATATCTGGGTATACTTATAAAGCTCCCATTGAGTCTCTTATTGTTTGCCATTATGAAAATGAATGAAGACCAGCAGCTACTCAGCATATATTTAGATTCAAACCAAAAGTATACAGAAAGACACAATTTTTAAACCAGCCATTAAACCATTTTAAGTGAAAATGGGCACACCAGCCAATCTGCAGTTTCTCTCCTGAAGTTTATTCTACATATTTAATTAGATATCTACTGCAAGAAGATAAAAGGATACAAGCTAAAAATTAAGAAACACAATATAGTTCTTGATCAGGAAGCTATAGGAGATAATCAGAACTACAAGAAGAAATTTTATAAATTTTTCTGCAAAGTTAAATTAAGTAAAAGGAATACAACAAGTTGTTCAGCCTGAAGAAGAGAAGGCTCTGGGGAGACCCTACAACAGCCTTCCAGTACCGAAAGGGGGCTACAGGAAAGATGGGGAGGGACTCTTTGTCAGGGAGTGGAGCAATAGGACGAGGGGGAACATTTTAAATTGGAAGAGGGGAGATTTAGATGAGATATTAGGATGAAATTATTTCCTGTGAGGGTGGTGAGACCCTGGAACAGGTTGCCCAGAGAAGCTGTGGCTGCCCCATCCCTGGAGGGGTTCAAGGCCAGGTTGGAGGGGGCTTGGAACTGGATGGAGTCTGGTGGGAGGTGTCCCTGCCCCAGGGCAGGGGGTTGGAACTGGATGATCTTTAAGGTGCCTTCCAACCCAAACCATTCTGTGATTCCATTTCAGAAATAAATATTTCCGAATGCAGAGAAAAACAGTAAAGCAATTAAATTCTACAGGACTGTCATCTAGTTGAAGGCTGGTGACTTCAGACAGTCACACCAGCTGAGAATAAGCACAGGTAGAGGAAACGTTCACTGTTCCACTTTGGACAGTACAACGTTTGAGCCACCCCTTACAAAGCAGCTAAACTAATCAGTTTGAAATGTTTACATACGAATATCTTAACAAAACAGACTGGTTTACTCTCTATATCTTTTCCTTAACTTCTGCTACTTCAAAGAGTTGCAGGAATTTGCATATCCACGAAGAGCTTTGCTGTTGCCATGGCTCCCTCTTCTAAGGCTAGTCATCTCTCACAGCTGGGAGACAGGGGATGGCAGTGGGTCCATCCCTTCCCCCTGTGGAGCTAACTATAACCCAACAATTAGTGAGCTTGAACAACGTCCGGAAGAAATTTGCCCTTCAAAAGCCAGACCTGTTTCATCCAGAGTAACACACGCAGTGGAACAAAGCCCATTACATTATAAAGGCTTTAAATCAATGTATTATTTACACGTTCCTACAAAATGAGCAAGTAATTTCAGCCCATGGCTGAAGCACAATATTGACACCACAGCCACTGCTGGTACCTGTGCTCAGCACGAAGGCAAAAACCTTAAAAAAAACATAATTAATGAACTGGCATTTTATAGGCACTTTCAGCAGTAGTTAATTTTACAGATTTTTATGTCAGAAATTATTTTTCCATATTTACATATGAGTAGCACTAATGTATCTGTCATCGAGTGGAGAAGGGGCCAGCTTTCCTACTATAGACTGAGTCTTTAAATAATACAAGAGAATTTCTGAATCTCCACGGATTGCCATAGCTACAGAGAAAAAGAGCAAATTCATCTGCTGTAAAATCACTCTTCTAAACTGCATTGAAGAACTTAATAGATAACATGCACATACCTCTGTGTGTGCATGCATGCAAGTATGCCTTATATGTATCACATGTATACATATAAATAGCTGAATTAAAGTTTAATTTAAAAAATTCCTTCTATCATTAGCAAAAGTTAGTCTGTAGCACGGTACATTTGCCACAAATCTCTAATTATTAAAATAATTTATGTGTGGAGTAATTTTCATCATCTGCTGTCCAATCTTGGAGTTTCCACAATTGAAAGGAGTTTTTTTTCACCTAAAGGAGCTCCTTTGTAAAATTCCCTGGAAGGCTGGCTAAGATGACTTATTCTGAAAAAGGTCTTTCCACACTAGAAGGCTGAAGTTCAATTTATGTAATAAAATACATCAAAGTTCATTATAGCCTCTGCAATGACAACCTGGGGTACTGACTGTCATATTTTTTTCAGCCTGGATGAAAATTCTGATTACTGCAATCTGCTGTGGAAAGAGAACGACAATCACAGGCCTCCAGCAACAACGCAGGAGGATAATCTGTTGTTTGCTATTGTCTGAAAATCTGTAATGACTCTTATCTTTACACCAAATTGAAGAGAGAAGCTCATTCCAATTATATAAAACAATCTCTCAAACACCGTTACTTGATTCTAATTGTAGAAGAAAACATTCAAGCCAAGACATGTTATCCCAACTAATTACGCTTTAAACATATATAACGATAAAACAGTCTAGAGAAAGAGAAGATACTCATCAGTGTGGGGTTTATCTTACATTAAAGCAGTACTTTTACAGTACAATATTTATTCTGAAAATTATAACCCCAGCCTTTTTCATTTTATAAAGCAGAAGCCAAGGGGAAAATACACTTCTGTTTTAATACATTTAAGTCCCTTTGATCCAACCTCTCCTATCCAGGCACTGGTTTAAGACTAGGCTAATTAATTCAGATGAATGAAAAAATAATAATAAAAAGCTCTTGAAAAGACTGAAGAGACTATTGTTAACTAAAGGTTACTTCAGTTCAAGTAAAATAGCAAACCTAGGTGATAATTAATGCTTTCCACACGTTGTTTCCCTTCACAGTCATTTTTACCTGTAAAACTGAACCAAATTCCCTGTGTGCCATTTAGATCAAACTTCTAGTAACATATGACTATTATACAAATTATGTATCCCGTTAACGAGTGTTTGGTGAAGAAGGACACCAAGGGTATCCTGTGCCAGGGTACGAGGCCAGAGAACTAGATGGGAGCTACCTGGGAAGAGGTGGTGGTGTGTGTTTAGAGGTGCATCTAAGAGTCACCTACAGGATGTTCAGTGGGTTGGTGCTGTGGGAGGCAAAGTAAGGACATGCTTGAGCAGAGTTAGCTTGGAGGGAGAGACTACAAAGTTTGGTGGGTCCTTGCTTTGTATTTTGTTTGCTTCTACTGTGTCATGTAATCTTTCTCAGGAGAGGCCTAAGCAAAAGCCAGTTGGTATTACTGGTGAAGATCAGAGGAGATTATTTGCTAAGAGAAGGAGGGATTTCAAGTCAGAGCCGAGGCAATCCACTGCGTTACTCTCTGTTGCTTTTGCACTCTGTCAAAAGATATTGAACACCTATCTCCGTGGGTGATTGGGTCTTTGCAAAACAAACCATAATTGCAATTTGCTTTCTCCTTTCTTTGGAGCTGCGCCCACAGCTCTTTAATCTTAAAGACTGACAATCACATGGCCAAAGCCCGACTTCTCACTCCTTCTGGGACAGACTGTTGATACAGGCAATGTATAATGCCATATAATTACAGCAATATATAATGCCATATAATTCAGCAAGACAAAGATTAATACTGGGGGTAAAAAAGTCAATCACGTCCTCCAAGTCAAATTTGGCCTAAACCACAGCCCATGCAGTGCAGAGAGCGAATTCTGCAAGTTTGACACATAACAATAAAAAATACCATACACATAAAACATACCACAAAGCTTAGTAGCTCCATTGCATGCTCCAAATGTTTTGTAATTACAATAAATTATAGTAAATATAAATGTCTATATTATGATTTAGTAAGAAATTTGGCTAATCAGAAGTTAGACATGAGCAAATACCACTTCTCAAAACTGAGGATAAGCCAAATTATCCAAACTCTAGTAAAGAAAAAAAATTACACACTATTTTTGTTATTAAAAAAAGAGAGAAATTCTGATTGATTTAGGAAACACTTTCATTTATGAGGCTAAGGCCATTTTTCATCGGAAAATGTATACAAACAAAATTTGAAATAGTTTCAGTATTGTTGCCAAGAAATTACTACACTATGAATGGAAATTTTTGAGAAAGGGACATGAAATGTAGGAGATTCAATATTTGAATTCCAGGCTAATTAATTTCTTTTTGAGATATAAAAATGGCTAACAGTTTTCTTAGGTGTATGCACAAAATAAAGCTTCGCTCCTCTAAGGTTTACAATTTAAGCCACAAAACTCAATTGTAACACAAATTCTTGAGCCTGAAATCTCAAGATTTAAACCTCCCTATAATCAGTAATTATTACTTCTGACCAATTTAATTACAAAATATTTTGTGCAGCTGTTAAACACACATCAGAGGTGTCCTCTTACTTAATCCTCTATAGGGAGTTAGAAGTCTCTTACTATAACTGTGCTGTAGTCAGTAAAATTATTTTAATTCATCTGCTGCTCTATACTATAATGTTACTAATGAATAAAGAATATTCTCGCAAGAGTAATTAGTCTTTTGTTGACTAGAGTACTTTGTAGGCAGCTCTCAAAATTGACTTTTATTACTGTGCCATTCAAAATCTGTTTTCTCTCACAGAGGATAACTGAATAATGGGGGTATTTTTTTTGACCTTTTGAAGAAGCAAGACAGCCTGGACTGTCAAATCAACTCCATAACAGACATCAAACCATGCTTTTTAATAACCACATTATTATTTTTCTTCCAGCTATATTTACTGCAATGTGTCTTACTTTACTCACACTTTATTTGGTTTTGGACTCGGAGGATCAGATTTGTTAGTGGGATTACATCAGGGAATTCAGTCAAGTCATTGTAGGCATGAGTCACCTACTGAAAAACAATAGCTGCTGTCTATTTACTTTTCTCAAACTCTCTTCTGAAACCTTTGAAAACCTACAGTGTGTAGGTGAAGGAGCTTGATCCTAGAGCAACTAGAGGGCCTATCCTTCCTAACCAATACTGAAAGACATTTCTCTCTATTCATAGAATCATAGAATCATAGAATTGCCCAGGCCAGAAGGGACCTCCAAAGGTCAGCTAGTCCGACCTCCCCGCAGTCCGCAGGGACACCCCCAACTAGCCCAGGTTGCCCAGGGCCTCGTCGAGCCTCTCCTTGAATATCTCCAGGGAAGGGGCCTCAACCATCTCCCTGGGCAACCTGTTCCAGTGCTCCACTACCCTCACAGTGAAGAACCCTCTCCTAATCTCCAGCGTAAATCTGTTCCCCTCCAGCTTGCAGCCATTTCCCCTAATCCTGTCCCTGCAGGCCTTTCTAAACAGGTTCTCCCCAGCCTTCCTGTAGGCCCCCTTCAGGTACTGGAAGGCCGCTATTAGGTTTCGCCAGAGCCTCCTCTTCTCCAGGCTGAACAACCCCAGCTCCCTCAGCCTGTCCTCGTAGCAGAGGGGCGCCCTCCCCCTGATCATCCTTGTGGCCCTCCTCTGGACCCTCTCCATCAGGTCCATGTCCTTCTTATATTGAGGGCTCCAGACCTGCACACAATCCTCCAGGTGAGGTCTCACCAGAGCAGAGTAAAGTGGAAGAATTACCTCTCTGGACCTGCTGGCAACGCATCTTTTGATGCAGCCCAGGATGGGATTGGCCTTCTGGGCTGCAACTGCACACTGCCTGCTCATGTCCAGCTTCTCATCTATCAGCACCCCCAAGTCCCTTTCCTCAGTGCTCCTGTCTAATCCCTCACCCCCTAGCCTGTACTGATGGTGAGGATTGTTCTGGCCCAGGTGCAGAACCTTGCATTTGCTCTTGTTGAACCTCATGACAGCTTAAGGACCGAGAAAGCTGAGGACAACAAAAACAGCTACCCTTCTGGACTACATTTTAGCATCTTCACTCTACTCAGTGTGGACTGTAGGAAAAAGCATCTTACCGTCGCTGTTGACGCAGACGACGACAGGAACCTGCGTACCAGGGCCACATGGCTTCTCGTTGTCAGGAATGCACTCCTCCAGCCCCACGATTCTCCAGTCATAGCAGGAGGGCTCTTCACACGGGATGGCTTCCAGCAGGTGAGGGCAGTTTCCCGTTCCTCCTGTAGGCTCATTGGTGATGCGCCGCTTCCTTAGTTTGAAGCCTGAAATGTCCGTGAAAATACAAAGGGCAGAGTAATTAAATTGTGAAATGCAAAGTGAAGAGATTTGCATCTCTCTACACCCAAGTGAACAGTTCTGTTTCTCTTCTGTGTAAAAGATGCCACGGACACTCAGCGCAACTCTGCATTTTAGATAACTGGCTAGAAGGAAGAGAAGTAAAACTTACCAAGAGCTTTACTCAAAAGTTTTGAGCTTAATCAGTAAGCTTTGCCTGAAACCCCTGTTTATCCTAGCCATACGTACTCCAGGAGAGAGAGAGGAGTTATTTCCCATCCATCACTCTTGCTATATCCATCTCACCTAACCCATCTCGACTAGATTGCTGGGTTGTTCTTCCCAGATTCTTTGTTTGAAGACATGCCTCTTAATTCAATTATAATAAATACTACTTTAAAAATGTATTTCCATGTATCTATCTTTATCTATCTTTTTTTTTTTTTCTAAATTGAAGAGGTCAGCCAAATTACATCCAAATGGTTTACCGAACATGCCACAAAAGGCTAATACAATTTCAGAAAAAGAAGTCTAGTGCCTACTGCAACCAAGGAGGCAAATGATCCACAGTAAAAGGCCATTCCTGAAACACGTAGAGAGACTTGCTGCTAAAACTGGGAGTGCCCGTACAACTTTTACATCATTCTCTCAGAAAAACTGTCAGTGAAATTACAAAATAAAATTGAAGTAATTAGAGATAAGAGGGAAACACTGGCAGTTAAGAAAAGTTCCCTGCTCATATATGCAGAAATAAAGACTTGCATAAATTGCACCCTATTATGTTTCCATCAGGCAGGTATCCAAATCAGCCTCACAAACCTAAACATTACCCCTGAAAATGGAGCAAATCTTTCAGTGGTGAAGCAGCAACAGAAACAACAGACTACTTGACAGCTCTACTCAGAGGAGATACCCAATAGGCTTACACACCAAACTGCTTTTTCCTTCTGGAATTGATCAAATTTGGGTCACATTCATGTGAGACATTGTAAAACTTGCATTATTGCTGCCCAGACTGAAGTGCAACTTGCAATATACCAGGAAGAAGCAGCTAAGCTAATGTCATAATTACAGTTGCTCCTCAAGGGGACATATGTGGCTGCCCTTTCTCATTAATGTTTTCAATCATGGCCCCAAGTCTGGACTCTCAACTTGTGTCAGGTAATCACATCACAGCAATGACAAGGCCAGTTTTTCTCATTTCCAGCCAGAAACCTGCAGACTTCTTACATGAGGTCCTTGTCAACGTATTCTTGCATTCCTATTTTGATGTCAAGTTACTACAGTCTGTTCTGCAAAGGAATAAACTGTAAAACCTGTGAAAATGGAAACCAGCACATATGTCATCAGTAAAACAGTGTCCCTTATCAACAGCAAAGGGTCCCAGCTCTTTGCCAGAGAATGCTTCATGGTCTATTGGTGGATTCTTGAGCTATTACTGAACTGTAAATCTTTGGTTGACTTGGACACTATGCACCTCAAAGGTAACTTCTGTTCTCCTTTTGAGACAGTGCCAGAATTGTCATTTGAACACACATACAAACTGTATCCCTCTCAGTTTGAAGGGAAGATTTGAAACTGGAATTGACCTATAATAACCAAATTGACCTTGAGAGGCTAGCAAATAGCCTACATTTTTGCCCGCTTTGGTGGAGCAGTAATGCTAAATATAGTCCCAATTCACTGACCTTCTTTGATCTCAGAAGCACTGGATATGCCCTTCTTGGTACAAAATGTAGTATGCTTGCACAGCCAGACATGCCTAGTGACTTAGGAGCATGGAATAATCACCATTAAAAGGCTTTGCTGAATTTTTACATACCTTTCTTGGCCTGAGGATCATCACAGCTTTCGTAGGTGCATGGTCCCCAGGCAGACCACGCCGAGGTCTCACACTCTGTAGGACAGGGGATATGGCACAGTTGGGAGGTGCTGGGAAGAGGTCCCGTACACAGACTACGGTCCACTGGCCTCGAGGCTGTCAAAACAAAGTCAACACATTTCTCACATGTCAGTGGTCACCATCCTCAGCTCTAAGTGGACAGAACCATCCTTCATTCAGAAAGGCTGCTATCTCATCATTTTAATCTGATGAAGTGATGGAAAAATGCCTGTCTTGAAAAAAATGAAACAGAAGTCAGTTTACCCTCTGCATGAACAGAGCCAAATCCAATTACGTGGAGTCAGTAGATATTGCAGCTCCTTCTTGGGCTTAGTCCTTTCATTAACAGATAGATTATGGTACCACAACAGTTCTTCACATTGCACTCTCTCTAAATTGATGTCCTCCTCTCTTATTGAGTATGTCTTCACTTAAAAACATAAGCGAAAAGCTGGATAATTCCCTTTTCTCCTATATGATACTATAACTTCAAAAGCTGGTTAATTAACATTTAGAAGATTATTTTTAAGCTATAACCTGAAACAAAGTTAAAATTATGACAAAACTTTGTTTTCTCTTTTATGCTAATGACCTTCAAGGGCACACAGCAGTAAGACATGTGCAGTAGCAGTGTTAGTTCAAGAAAGGCTATGTCTTAGATACTTACACGGTTGGCAAATAACATAAATAAATGTAAAATTGACTGGATGGTTGCACTCCCAGATTTATGGTCAATGGCTCAATGCCCAAATGGAGACAAGTGACATTCCTCAGGGGGTCAGTACTGAGACTGGTGCTGTTTAATGTCTTCGTCAGTTACATGGACAGTGGGATTGAGTGCACCCTCAGCCGGTTTACCGATGACATCGAGCTTTGTGGTGTGGTGAACACCCTGGAGGGAAGGGATGCCATCCAGAGGGACCCTAACAGGCTTAAGAGGTGGGCCCATGCAAATCTCACAAAATTCAATAAGCTCAAGAGCAAGTGGGTTGGGGCAATCCCAAGCACAAATACAGGCTGGGCAGAGAATGGATTGAGCACAGCCCTGAGGAGAAGGACTTGTGGGTGTTGATGGATGAGAAGCTCAACACAAGCTGGCAATGTGTGCTAACAGCCCAGAAAGCCAACAGTGTCCTGGGCTGCATCACAAGAAGTATGAACAGAAGGTTGAGGGAGGTGATTCTCCCCCTCTGCTCCACTCTGGTGAGACCCCAGTTGGAGTACCGCGTCCAGCTCTAGTGCCTTCAACATAAGGAGGACACAGACCCATTGGATTGTGTCTGGAGGAGGGCCATGCTGGAGCACCTTTCCTACAAAGACAAGCTTGGATATCAGAAAGATTGGATATCAGAAAGAAATTCTTTCCTGTAAGGGTGGTGAGGCAGAGAAGCTGTGGCTGCCCCATCCCTGGAGGAGTTAAATTCCAGGCTGGACATGGCTTTGAGAAACCTGGTCTGGTGGGAGGTGTCCCTGCCCAGGACAGGGGGGTTGGAACTCGATGATTGTTAAGGCCCCTTCCAACTCAAACCATTCTATGATTCTATATACAAAATATATTTTAAATAATTAAAACTGCACAAGAAAACTGATTTTTTCATTAATATATTACTAATCTATAAATACACATGTGAAGGCAGATTCTTCTATCTTTAAGGATCAATAAGCCCTCGAACAGGACAAAATCACCCCGCTCTTTCCATACTTTCCCCTTTTGAATTCCCAGGTTACACAAACAATAGGACAATTCTACAAGGTGCAAGAGCAGGGCACAGAACTCTGAAACAAAATCTACCATTTCATTACAAGCAACATTTTAATTCCCTTTCACAATACAGGACTCGTCCTATATTACCTATTACCCATTACCCTTATCCTACTCCCTCAGCAATTTTTCAAAGGAGAGTTATCTCATTAATTTTCTGCCACCACTACAAATGATCTCTTTTCATGGAAAGGGCTCTCTGATGAAACATATTCTCAAATAAGTTCAGAATATGACAGAATATTCTTCTGAAAGATGAGGTCAGTAACCACAGATATAATGTTAAAGTAAACATCAGTTTGTTAGAGTGTGGCCTCATTTGTATATAAATGTGTGTCCTTCCATTCAGATTTTCTAAGTAGGTGATGTTTCCAGTTACAGCAGAAGCATTCAACTCTCCCTTTTTAAGGGGGAAAGGAATGAAAAATCAACACCCTGTTCTGGTTTCCTGTGTTGCCTCCTTTTGCACAGTTTTACGCCGTGTTGCTCCACATAATGAAGGCATGAGGATGGCAGACAGTCATTCAACATTACTGCCTCCAGCTCACCAATCTCTTAACAGAAAATAATACATGAACAAATAGTCCAGCATTTGCATAATGCTGTGTTGGAATTCAATTTTATGACAGAACATTGAATTTTACAATAAGTTTGACAGGCACACTTAACGTGCATGATAATCAACATTATATGCATATCTTGTGCAGAACATGGATATAAATAAACATAATTTGCCTGTAATTGAATTTGTATTGAATAGTTTCCAAAAAAAAAAAAAAAAAAAAAAAAAAACAAAGATTTAATCGGGGAATTGCCCAAGTGAGACAGTTGAAATTAAGGGTCAATTACACCCCTGAGACGCAGCCTTGCTTCAGGGAACAGAGACAGCGTTCTGGGGAATGCTGTGCTTCATCTCCAGCCTCCATCAGGACAAAGCACTTACCATCACACTAGTTCATGGGTTGTTACTTAAGAAAATAACAAAAAACCTTTCATCAGGAAGCTTTAAATAGCAGGTTTTCATATCATCGATGTGCCATATCTCCACCAGATATTTTTTAAGAGTCTGCCAATAGAAGGTACTACTGTGCTACTGGTACAATCCATTTGGCTTCAAGCTAGATTGGTGATGGTCCTGAAATTTTAAAATGTGAGGAATTTTGACTGTGTTTGGCTTTAAAGAGGCTGCCTTAAGTAATAGGAATACCATTTCAATATTTTGGGAGGTATCTGTCCAGTAAGAATTCCAGCTCTTGTCAGCAAACATTGTTAAATACATTTCTCATGAAAACACCTACTGAAAGTATCTGCCCTTTCCATCACTCATTGGAGTGCAGGGGAAGAAAGAGGTCAATAGAAGGTACTACTGTGCTACTGGCACAATCCATTTGGCTTCAAGCTAAATTGGTGATGGTCCTGAAATTTTAAAATATGAGGAATTTTGACTGTGTTTGGCTTTAAAGAGGCTGACTTAAGTAACAGGAAGGTATCTGTCCAGGAAGAATTCTAGCTCTTGTCAGCAAACATGGTTAAATACATTTCTCATGAAAACACCTACTGAAAGTATCTGCCCTTTCCATCACTCATTGGAGTGCAGGGGAAGAAAGAAGTGCTTTGGGGACAGGTAAGTGATATCAATAAATCTCTCAATATGCCAGAGCGTTTTTAAAATGCTTATCTTAGAACATAAGTGATGTACAAATGTCCGCTACCAGATCTATTATATATTGCTTTTAAAACAAAATAATTCAACAGTAGGACAGACAATTTATATTCCAGATTATTAAAAACTGTTTTCATCATTGAACACTCAAGGTTTATTTTACTCAGGATTATTCAGAATACTTTCTTTGAGATGACAGTAAAATAAGAAAACTTAGCCTTGCTTGGGTATCTTAGGAGCATCTTGCTCCCATTAATTTAAATGGATTTCTTTCAGCATCAAAAAAGTACAAATGAGCTCAGCTTTTGTTGCTTATTGCTTAGCAAAGATGCTTTGAGAGAAGATGATGCTGGATGCAAAAATTCACAGTTTAAAACCCTGTCTTATCTCTAGCCTTTCATACTATTTTGTGGCAGCAATAAAGATTGTTCTTTATTCCTTGGCAATGAAACTGAATGCTGATTAGACTGTGTGTAATACTACATTTCAGTTTAAAACCTTGTCTTATCTCTAGCCTTTCATACTATTTTGTGGCAGCAATAAAGATTGTTCTTTATTCCTTGGCAGTGAAACTGGATGCTGATTAGACTGTGTGTAATACTACAAGCTCTGTGTGGAATTTGACCAAATTTGGGGCCAAAAATGGAAATAAAAGTGAATGCATTTTGATAATCTCTCTTTCTCCTTCAGTGTAGCTACAAAATTACACTCAGTTTTGAATGAATTTTAGGTTTGAGGTAGTGACCTAAAAATTAAAATGATATTCAATCACCCTGTTCTCAAATCATCTACTATATTAGAAAATTTTAGCTGAATATATTTTATAGCCTTATAAACCAACTGCCAGAATGACTGCATTTTAAAAAAAGCTGGAAAGCTAAACCACATTTCTGTTCTTAAGATTTTGCTACATTTATCAGGCTCTCAACCTCCCCATTCTTCTCCAGGAATCCTCAACAGACTAATGCCCAGTAATGACCAGGCTGGCAAAGAAAGTGAATTCATATGTGGCAACTAATGGCTGGCAAAGAAAGTGAATTCATATGTGGCTGCGTCAGCATAAGCAGAGACAACTTCATATTCCTCCTTCTGGTCATTTGTTGTAGTGGTTTCACGGTAAACAACAGAAGGAAATTTCTCCAACTAACGTGCTCTTACTAGTAAAAAAAGCAAGAAAAACCCAAGCCCCAAACACATTCTGGCCAATAATGAAAGAATGCATATTCTCCCCCCATTTTCTACGATGCTGAATGCTGTCATCGAAAGACAGCAGATAATTCAGGACCCAATCCTCTAAGCAACTGCATGACTCCATGCATGTAAGCAGCTGCTCTGTGTTCCAACAGGGCAATGAGGGTGTGTTTGCAGACATAGAATAAACTTATGCCCATAAAGGAACTTTCCTCCCATCGTCATTCTGCAGGGAGGGATTTAAAGGTACTTGGAAAAAGATGACCCAATCTACCTCATAGAGAGAAAAACTTGAGAAACTTCATGACTAAACCACTTAAATAGGTGAACAGAGAAGAAACAATTTAAAACAGTGGTAAGTAAATGGCAGAATGACAGTGGCCTCCAGGAATCTTAATTCAACTTAAGTCAACTGCCTCAATACTACACCCAATACTCCCTCTTCTTCCTCAAGTCTAAATTTATGAATTCTGATAGGAGATAATACAGACCTGAATGCCATGAGGGACTCTGGCTTAGCGACGTATTAAAAGTTCAAATTCTCACTGGGGCACTACCTCAGTGGTTTAAATCTACAGAGGGGACTGGGAATAGCAGCTGTGATGTGTCGTTGTGATGAGCACAACCAAGCAATTCCCAGCCCTCAGAACCGAGAGGAAAATCAGTCACTGATTTTGGAGCAGGGCACTGTCCTTGCATCCTACCTGGCTCCTGGACTTTATTAGTTTGAGTTTAGGCCTGTCACTTTCAAACTGATCTGAAATTTCCTGAGAACACACAAATCCATTAAACTATTTCCGAGCTATATACACATTAGTGATACACACACAGCCAACGAAGTTCCCCCGAAAGGGATGTTGCCTCTTTTGCCCGCTTTGGATTGAAAGGCCGGGTCAGAGGCCTTAATTTACCTACCTGTTATTTCAAAAGTGATGGATAGCAGAGGTGCAGCACTAGCCTTCGACTTGCTCTGTGACTGACTTTCTGAAATAACAGGGAAACGCCACTGTGAGTATACGAGAACTCAGCCTTCCCCAGACAGCATTCACTCCAACCGACAGCAAACTACGCTGAGATGAAGGCGTTTCCCTGCAGATAAAACTGGTAGGGTGCCTCCCCCGGCTTTTTCCAATCCTCAAATTGCTCGTAGTTTTCTAATGGGGTTGTTTTTAAGAGGCACTGATTTCCTAGGGGGGCCTAGGGGGGCCGAATACAAGGTAAGAAGGTGGAGAGAGGGAGGATGGTTTTAAATTGGAAGAGGGGAGATTTAGATGAGATATTAGGAAGAAATTCTCTCCTGTGAGGGTGGTGAGACACTGGAACAGGTTGCCCAGAGAAGCTGTGGCTGCCCCATCCCTGGAGGGGTTCAAGGCCAGGCTGGATGGGGCTTGGAGCAACCTGGTCTGGTGGGAGGTGTCCCTGCCCAGGGCAGGGGGGTTGGAACTGGATGATCTTGAAGGTCCCTTCCAACCCAAACCATTCTGTGATTCTATGAGCCGGAGAAGGAGCTCTTCTGAAAAATCTCTCCCCATACGCAGAAACACCCTGGAGCTCCTTTTTGAAACTGAGACCCACTTCACCCCTCGTTTGAGCTCTCGAAAAATTGTTCTCATGTTTATGCATCCAAAGACTAGTTACATTTTAATCAGCTTTCCGGGGCCAGCAGAGATTACCTCCTGATGGGCTCGGCGTACTCCTGTCACAGCCTGATAAGGGCAGATTTCACACCCGCCTAAGCCGGCGAGACTTCACAGCCTACCAAAATCCTAATCATCATTCCGAACAGTGAGCTGCCACTGATTTTATTGTTACCTCTCCTTAGCCGGGAGCTTTTACTCCTTTACTCCGAAGCAGGGGCATCTAAACTTTGTTCGGCACAGGCGATTTACTAAAAGCCCTTGGGCGGAAGCTGATTTGCATTAAACAAAGAGGCTTGAAAGCTGCTGCTTTAATAAATACAGATGTGGGGCCCACCGAGCACACGAGTCACACCCTACTGATCCAAGCAGACAGGCTGAAGGGGATGTCAGCATTAATATTCCCCACAAACTGCACCTCTGCAGCAAGTTCGAGGGTACCTTTAACCCACAGCAGAAACCTCATTAGCCGGCAGTTTGGTCTAAATGTTGTATTACACCTAATTTGTATAATATGTTGTTTTTCCTGAAGTATGTGGCTGTATTTATTTATCTTTTTATAATAATAATGTGTGTTCATACAAAACAGCTACAGAAGAGGATAAAATGTAATTAACAAGCTAAATGCATTTAGCTTAATTCACTAATTACGAAATCTACAGTGCTGTATTAGCATGCAGAAGCAGACATAACATCAAATACTCAACTGCTGGTCTTAAGAATGTATATCACCAAACGAATTTTGTCTCCTAAGCTATTCTCTCTTTTCCTAAGAATCTGTACATGCTGTAACAGTGACAAGGAATAATCTTTTCTCTCGTTCAGTTAGGGAAACAAAACCGTGAAATTATATTGGCTTGAACTCCTGAAAGCCACTTAAGAAAACTTGACCAAATCAAGAGGAGAAGGGAAAGAAAAAAAAAAATAATAAATTCCATGAGAATGAAATCTAGTCATATTTTTACATATTTCTATATTGCGCTTACATGCCAGAATTGACAGATTCCATCTGCATATCAAACCCCACAGGTTCATCACCCAGCTGAAGGACACACAGGAAAATTTACATTAGAGGAAGGAACCGAATCTAGGATTTATGACACACCTTCTCATGCTCTTTCCTATTGAGAGACACCCTTTGCATAAGACAATATTATTCAGTAGATATTAAGAAACAGTAATTTGTAGCAAGGAAACAATATTAGCAGCACAGAGCATGAAATCTCTGCTGCTGCAATTAAGTATTTTCATCTGAACTAGAAAATAACAGTAACCTGCAAGGTTAGAAGGCCCTCATGACAGTGGCAATCAGGGAGTTCTGGAATGCTGAAGTTCTCTGATTTCACACTAATTCAATTGCAAGTGAATCAAATTTACCTTCTTTTTCCTTGAGGGTATTTAAATAGGAGAGGAGGTTTTCGTTAGCTTGCACGCAGTACATTTCTCGGGTTTGGATGCCGCCGCCGCACAGCGCGGTCTGATTCCCTCGCCTCTTGTCCTGTTGGCTGAGGAGAGGATCAACACGACATTCTGTCCACTCCGTGGTCCGCCAGCCATACCTGGAGCAAATTTGGTTAATTGGGTCTTTAGAAATCAGGAAGCCATTTCACACAGCATTAAATCATACCAGTGAAACACCTTAATACCTGTACTGATTTTCTAAAAGGCTTAAGCACCACAATTTATTGTACAAAGAGATGCATTAAGTTTGATATTTTATGTGGGTGGAAACTTTTCCTCTATTATTTCACTTCTGAAATCATTAATTTTAGGAAAATCTTTTCTTTTCAATTCCTGAATCATTCTGTACATATATTATTTCACTTCTGAAATCCTTAATTTTAGGAAAATCTTTTCAATTCCTGAATCATTCTGTACATATAAATAATATATTGGAGGGAAGAAACACTTGTTATATAGAGTCATATAGTCTATGTTCAGATAAGCTAACTTTCAAGACTCTGACTCCTGGCATTTGTCTATAGCTAGACAATTTATATGAACTAAAGCCAAAATATCAAAGAAATGTGCATACTGAAAAACATAAGAGCCAGAAAATAAGAGGGGGAAAAAAACACAACCCAACTCCAAAAAAATAAACCCCAAAGCATCTTGTTCATCTTTGATAAGAGAGACAGCAGTTTCTCCTGAATATCAAGGTAAAGCTATAATTGTAGTTTTTTACTATTACTTCAGAAGAACCTTTCAGTAAGTCCCTTTTTCACTGTCGAGAGGAAGATGGCTCTGCAGTACTGAAGCATCCCTGCTGGGTACTGATGAATGATGAGAAGCTGTGAGCTTTCTAATCAGTGAATGCCCAGAAAGGAGGATCTGTGACTCCCAGTTAAAACCCCAATCAGGATTATAAGCCGTGAGAAATGCCACGGAATTCTCCACCCAACAAGTACTTTAAGGCTAAATCAAGCGAACCGCTTCCCAATGCGGCTGGAGATGGGGAAAGGTGACGTTTCAACTCTTAAATGAAAAATATGTGCCACAGTCAAAGATGCTTCACATCAAATGACATTTCCCCAAACCCTCTTCTCAGTCTGATAAAGAAAAAGCACAGTTGGGACTTTAATATTAATCTCGATTATTTGATAAGGATTACAGGAATCTCTTGAATCGTAAAGTGCTTGCTGTCATTTCTCCTAAACTTTAAGCAGGGCTAATTTATTAGATATGCCCGTTAGTCTCTCCCACTTTCCATTTGGGGCCCAGTCCTGCCTTTGTTGTGCTGAATACGAGTCTCTCTAAAAAAGTCCAGTTGCTGAACAGATGTTTCTCACCTCTTTCCTATGTTCAGCACTTTGTCTCCAAACAGAGAAGTACTTCAGAACATAATGATTCTGGGAAAAATGTTATGTAGGGAAAAGATCCCTGACAAATTAATATGATTAATTTATTATGGTCTTCATTGAGCCTGCATACATACACACAAATGTTCTCTTTTAAAAGTTAACACTAATGAAAAAATATGTATTTGTTATTGTTTCCTGTATTTAGAGGAGGAAGTGATTTCACTATAACAGCAGCTATTTGCAGACTTCAGGCTTTTAAGAAAAGCACTGAATAAGCAAAAAATTGGAAAAAAAAAAAAAACAAAACCTATTATTTCTGTAATAATGATTTGGTTGATATTCCATCACCAGCCCTGTGTGCTTAATTGAAATCCTTCATTTTGGTATGAGATGAACTGACTCACGTGATGCACGGTGCCACGCCATCTCCTTGAGTAACGCACTGCTCTGTTTCTTCTAATTGCGGGCACTCGCTTTCGCCGCCGATAGGGAGCTGCTTAATGGTCCGTGATCTCGTACGATTCCCCTTCGGGGTGGTCATGTCAAAGCAGGTTTTGGAGCAGGGGGTCCATTCGGACCACTCTGACACCTGGCACTCCTTCGTGATCACGCAGGACTGGAACGTAATGGGCAACTTGTCTTGTTTGCAGAAGCTGCGATAAGAGAGAATTACAACTTTCAGCACACGTATTCACAGACACAAACAGAAAAGTGATGCCCATTTGCAACATGGAAAGTCAGTCAATATTTGTAAAGCTTTTAAGCTCCAGTTCGCATGCATTTGATCCCCAAAAAAAAAACAAAACCTATTATTTCTGTAATAATGATTTGGTTGATATTCCATCACCAGCCCTGTGTGCTTAATTGAAATCCTTCATTTTGGTATGAGATGAACTGACTCACGTGATGCACGGTGCCACGCCATCTCCTTGAGTAACGCACTGCTCTGTTTCTTCTAATTGCGGGCACTCGCTTTCGCCGCCGATAGGGAGCTGCTTAATGGTCCGTGATCTCGTACGATTCCCCTTCGGGGTGGTCATGTCAAAGCAGGTTTTGGAGCAGGGGGTCCATTCGGACCACTCTGACACCTGGCACTCCTTCGTGATCACGCAGGACTGGAACGTAATGGGCAACTTGTCTTGTTTGCAGAAGCTGCGATAAGAGAGAATTACAACTTTCAGCACACGTATTCACAGACACAAACAGAAAAGTGATGCCCATTTGCAACATGGAAAGTCAGTCAATATTTGTAAAGCTATTAAGCTCCAGTTCGCATGCATTTGATCCCCAAAAAGTCAGGCAAAAGGGCTTTTGGGTTAAAGTGACTCAAACCAGATAGAGACGATTTGCTACAGTTAGAAGGACCAATATTGCCATATATGTGATCAAAATTAAAATATACATCTTCATACATATATAGAAGTAAAAAAGAGGAAATAAATTAATTTTTCACTGCTTATCTTTTATTTTTAGGTATACTCAATTATTTTTCTTGGAACAAAAAGGAAGTGAAGGCTCAACAGAGATGGCTATACAACGTTTTAGAAGAGAACCAAGTGCTCAATGTCATCTTTGCCTCATTTCCAGACTACAAATTGTTTAAAAACACGATGTCAAATATATTGAATACTTGGTGACAAATAATGAGCTTTGTTAACAGCTGGTATATTGCCACAGTGATGCCTCACAGTCTAAAAGGGGAATGATCTCTCCCTAAAAATAGAGCCTTCCCTGCTACAGTGAATCCATACCCTTAATTTCCTGTTCCTCATGAAGGCCATCATTTCCATTCTCCATCTGATTTGCTGACAACCCACATAATAAAGATTTTCTCTCTCTAAATGCCTCTGCATTTTTAAGCGTTATATTCTAACATTTCTATTTTAAAGCTTGATTCACAATAGCAAAATGAGCAATAGAGAAGCTAAACCACAATTAAAGTGAGCATAGCTTTAACTTCTTAATTATAATTACAACATAAATATATTTATCATGTCTGTTTTGAAATAAAATTCTGGCTTCTGAAGTAGTTAAGCAGCCAGGAAAAAGATTTATTGGCACTGCAGATGGCACAATGAAACATTTTGTTTGGTACCAGTCCTATAAACAAGGCAACAAAGGCTCATTTTTTTCCCTTTTAATAAAATACGAAATAATACAGAACAATGAATATTTACAACAATTTTGTTGCTATGCAAAATTTTGCCCTACCCATATATCCAACATCATGTTGAACTGCTATAAACAAAGTTTTGTAATACTAGAAGCAGGGATACTTTATGAGACTGAGATTTAAAAACACAATAAATGAAAGTATTTCCTCTCTACACAAGAGGGAGAGCAATTCCACATCTTGCTAACAGAAGATCCTGGTTGTGGAGATGGACAGTGTCAGCAGGTTCAGAAAGAGGTTGGATGAATGTGCAACAATAGGTCTAGATATGGACACTAATTTTGTGTGCTGTGACACAATATATATATGACACTATATATGGTCACAGATTTTCTGAACAGGGTGGAAAAAATTGACAAAATTGAGCCAGTGTACTGAGATAAAAAAAATTTTCCCATAACCATAATTAAAAAAACACACTCTCACAGAAAGTTGCCAATCAGCTCCCCTTGAAAAGTAAGGCCAGCCCTGCAAACTAATTATATTTATTAATTTTTGAAGGATATACTCACTTTCTGAAAGATTACTATAGGTCCCAGGCACTTTTCAGATTCCAAGTGCTACCAGATCATTCAGAAAGAATTCAAGATAGTACCATGTTAATAACCCTGCTGTTTAAATTTACGATCCTTGCTAGAAGTAAAGCAATAAAGTTAAAGCATGGCTCACTTCAAATATTTACTTACAAAACTGATCAATTTTAAATAAATAGAAAACAATTAAGTTCTTAAATTGTTGTAACCAGAACATAAATATTACTAGGGAGACTAACAAGAACCAGAGTTATCCATTTATTTTCCTGTTTGCTTATTCAAACCATGCACCACTTGCAGTATTATGTAAATACTGACGAGTAATTGATATTGTTGTAAGTCACGAGCAAACAATCTCTTTACTGTTACTCATACTGTCATATTATTTTTGTGAGAGGGCAGAGACAGTCACAATTAGCAAAAGAAGTGTCAGACAAGCAAATTAGCTGATGTTTCTTCTTTTAACACTTGGTTTTCTATGAACAAGTTGGAGAAACTGTGAGTGCTAATTGCAAATGGCCATTATCAGGAGTTTTCCTTCACGTTGCAGGCAGCAGGAGAAGACGTGTTGCATTCTGGGTCAAGTGGGGACTAGGGAAGCATCAGATTTAAACTTGCAGTATCAGAAATCTCTCTAAACAAGACCTAGTTAAGACTCTTCAGTTAAGTAAATGGTTATGGAAGTGTTTCAACCTCTTTTAAAGTAACAGAGCAGCTTCCAGAGCAAATTACGAATCCTTTCCCTCACTACCACCTTTCCCTGTCCCAAGTGCATTATACATCTATTATCTGCAACTAAACTAATCTACACTTCATTTCATGTTGCATGTCTACATATTTCCCTTTTCCAGGATATTTGGGAACAATGAATTTGATGTCCCAAAGTCCCCTCCCTGCATCTAAACTAATCTACACTTCATGTTATGTTGCATGACTACATATTCCCTTTCCCAGGATATTTGGCAACAATGAATTTGATGTCCCAAAGTCCCCTCTCATTTTTCAAAGATTTTTTTTCTTTTTTCTTTTTTTTTTTTTTTTTTCACTCCTTGATACCTTTAAAATATTTGCAAAAGATTTTTCAAACTTTATGTTGCCAAGAGAAAGAGATGCTTCTCATACCTTTCAGTGTAGGTGACAGAGATTCGTGATTAAACTTATTAATAATGTATTGTATGAAAAACTCTGAAAGATACACGTGCCATTTAAAAAGTTCAGCATATGTAATATATTAGCTGAGAAGGTTGGTCACATTTCCTTTAAATGTCTGATCTTTAAAATATTTGCAAAAGATTTTTGAAACTTCTCATACCTTTCAGTGTAGGTGACTATATATACCCAGAGATTCGTAATTAAACTTACTAATACTCTATTGTATGAAAAACTCTGAAAGATACACATGCCATTTAAAAAGTTCAGCATATGTAAGATATTAGCTGAGCAGGTTGGTCACATTTCCTTTAAATGTCTGATCCAAGAAACTACACAGATTGATTCTTAATTGAAACCTGGGAATGCATTTCTTGCACAAAATAATGTCTTCTGGGTTTGTTACCTAACGTTACAAATCTGAACTCCAGAAATAATTTAAAGCAAAGCTTAATTTCATGTAAATCGCTCTGCACTTTCTGATGGATTTATGCGTCTGATTTAGTTACCCAAAGTTGGATGAATCTTCTCACAGGAGAAAAAGCAAATTGGTAGATCAGAAGACAAAACCAGTTAGCATTCATTTCATGATACCACCCAAACCACCTGAAGTTGTGCATCAAACATCAAAATGCTGTTATAAGTCAACAGAGCAGACTGGATTCAAGAAGACGTAGCACGTCTGATTTAGTTACCCAAAGTTGGATGAATCTTCTCACAGGAGAAAAAGCCAATTGGTAGATCAGAAGACAAAACCAGTTAACATTCATTTCATGATACCACCCAAACCACCTGAAGTTGTGCATCAAACATCTCCATGCTCTGTGTGCTTTCAGTAACATCTAAGCATAGGCTATACGCAAAGTCGCCATTCAAAAAGCCCAGGCAGTGCATAAATAGGTTCACACTGTCAACCTATACAGTTCTGTCCAGATAATTGCTTGGGAAGCTCAAAGAAAAGTACTTGAGTTGTAACAAAATGCTGTTATAAGTCAACAGAGCAGACTGGATTCAAGAAGACATAGCATGGGGGTAATGTAAGGTCTGCAGGAATTTGCCCTCCATCCAGTGAATACATTCAAAGGACAGAGTCCTAAGTGTCTGTCTTTGGGCAGAGAAGAGGGCATTATACAATTTGAAGGAAGGTTTGAGAAAGTACCATTTCAGACAATAGATATAGTGGGGAACTGAAGCTGAAGGTATATAAGCACGCAGATGACATAACAGAAAGAGAAGGTAATCCTGAGAAAAACAAAACATCACAGGGGATGAATGAGCCCTATTGCTATTACACCAACATCAAACCTATTCCTGACTTGAAAGACTTAAATTAGATAAATGAGCTAAAGAAAAAGCCAGTGCTGGTTCAAATGGCAAATTACAGAACATAATTGCTGTTCAACCTCTTTTGGAGATGTGTGGTCAGGAATTTGTGTCTACTCACGTTCCGTAGCCTCGTTTTTGCTCCGACAGCTATAAATAAAAACTAAATATTGCTTTGGATAGGAAGGTTTCCTTTGGGGATTTCAAAGTAATTTGTGGGATAATTAAGGCTACAGGCACATAGAGAACGAAGCTTGTGGCATAAGCCTGGAGCAAATTGCACCATAATACCTGTGTACAAATGAGCAAGCTGTGCAGTTGAAAGCCCTGTTTTCATTGGAAGAGAAGCTTCTAAATGTGTGAGAAAATTAGATTATTCAAGAGGTAAAATAATTCTTTCTGAGGTGTCCTAAGTTTCTATTAGAGAGTGAATATGCTTCTACAATTTTTAAAAGTCAGGACAACTTGATTTTGTATGCCAATGACCTGTTTGAGTGTCTGTAATCCCAGTCTCAAAAATTACCTTTTAAGTTGCGTAGAAAAGTAGCAGAAGAGACCATTGGAATTTTCTCCTCTATAAACTCACCTGATCTCTAAATTTATGCAGAATGAATAAGAAAAGCAAATAGGTTTTAAGGAAGGCAGTAGGACCCATTTTACTCCATGAGCTCTAGATAACTTGTACAGCTAAGAGATTTTATACTTCTGTTGCTGTTTCCTCCATCCTATATTGGACTGATAACTATAAAGACCAGTTCATGAGAAAAGACCAACAGCAGCATGAGAATGACTGAGTGGTTTAACTAATAATCCATGCAGTCTGATACCTGCCTTGGTAGTAGCAAATGGAGGGCAAAAAGACAGCAAGTATTCAGTCACACTTTTCCAACATACCCTCTGGTTTTCTGGCAAACTGTGGCTTAAAGACCTCCCGATCACAAGTTGCATCATTGCACTGAAGAGCCCTTTATAGAGTTTTCCTCCACGAATTAGTCTAAACACTTTCTGAACCCGGACAAGATTTTAGCATCTACATCATCCTGGAAACAATGTGTTACACACCTTTTTTACCCACCAATAACTGTAGATAGGTATTTTTGCTATAAATTTGCTTTGTTAATTTCATATTCTGATTTCAGGCTTTGCATAACCATATGCTCTTCGCTTTCTCCGTAGCATTTGTGAGCTTAGAGACTTCTATAAGCTCTCTCCTTGACTACCTCTTTGTTAGGTCCAAGAATTCTCTTTCACTTAGTCTCATTTTATTTGAACGCTGTTATATCCTGCAATTGCAGGCCCTTTCTACTGCATGTACAACTCTGAGCTGTAAAACTGGCCTGGATTTGAGGGCTGTTCAAGATTCATTCTGAAAACACTCCCAAAATACCTGTACATTGCTATACCTGGACAATCTATCAGTTAATGTAAATGGGTATTAAGGAGACATATTTTGGAAATCAATTCGGTGCTTTTCCCAATGCAACTGCTCCTCATGTTCAAATGCAACAGAGCTCCTATGTGAGGTTTGCAATTTAAATCTAAAATTGCACAGTGGAGAACATGTCCTTTACAATAAATTACATTCATTCACCCAGTGCTGATATTTAGCAACAACTGCTATTTACTGGTTTTACCCATAATGTAAATTAATAGAGCGCAATTGACAAGGTTAATGCAAGCCAAATATTCTCTTCAATAATTTCTGTCTGCACTAGTTTGCTATATTTTCTCTATTCCTTCACCTTTATTAACATTCAGCTTTGGTTTTCCTTAAAGGAATTTTCACAGCTATTATTCCTTATTTTCATTCACTGTATACATTCCCCTGGAATTCTGATACATTTATCTTTTCTCTAGCTGATTTCCCATTTGATTACATGCAGAGATTTCCATTGTTCTGAAATGAATAACATGGCTATGGTTCAGGAGGGAGACTGATGCCAACATAAACTTTTGGCACTCACAGGAAACAAAAAGCCATGGGTTAGAGCTGGACTGAAAAAGACTTAAGTGGGATTTTACCTGTAAATTGAAAACTATGATCTTTCAAGCCTGGATCAGTATTTGATATGGTAGTGGATTATGTCCACAGGTTCTTTGCTCCTGTGGCTCTGAAGTTCCCTGTAGGGGCACCTATAGCTCTGCCCAGGCTACTCCAGTCCCACCACGGCTGACCTACCCTCAACCCTGGTGTGGAAAGCAGACACTCCCATGGCTTACCACACTCATGAAGGCTTAGCACAGAAGGCATTATTAAGAGACACTCAACAGACATCTGCATTGTCAGACACCACACAAAAGACCAGGGAAGAAATGGTGTTCTTGCTTCCCTTGCCTCCCTCATACTATATGGTATCACAGGGATTAGATATCACGCCCTTGGTGATCAGGAAGGGCTGTGGGGTTAGAACCCACTCCATCTACTGAGGAGTTCAACCCCAGCACCTTTGGGGATGGAACTTTTTCATTCTCTTTGAAGAAGACTACTCCATTTTCAGCAAAAAAATGCAAACTCAGTTTGTATTCCAAAGCAAAACCCAAGCAAGATAATATAATGAAGTTTTGAACACCCAAGACTGTATGAATGAATTAAAAACTTGAGAGGAGTGAAGAAGACAACCAAAAACTAGGCTAACTGCCTCAAAGAAACCCATACTGAGCATGATGTGAAGAGGTTCAGCAGTTCAGCAGAAAAAGGGAGCTGCTTCTGAAGGTTTCAGATCAAAGCACAATCAACATGTTAATGAAATCCAGAATCCTTTAACAGGTTTTTAAGTGGCTTCATCTAAATACTAAGGAAGAAAAGCAAGGACTATCTTGAAGATAAAAGAGCAGAATAATTTAACCATTTCCTGGCCTTGAATGTCCTGTGCACCATCAGGCATCTCCCACAACCAGCCGTGTCATCAGGAAACGTGAGAGTCTCTCTTGAATTCTTGCTGATCTCATGAGACATTACATCATTTAATACCATTAGCAAAATGGTTTTCAGTCTTTCCCACCGGCCACAGGATGAAAATTATCGACATGCAAGTGCATTTGACCAAACAAATTTGTCTGCAGAAGGGCTTGGAACAGTGACAAACTGCTTAGAGAACACCAAAAACTAGATGTTAGTTTAGCACTTGAAAGCCAAAATTACACACACAAATACAGAGAAGCAGGCTTCCAGGGGCTGCATTTTTGACTGAAGGACAAACTAAAGCTAGAGGAAGCTTTTGGAACAGAAAAAAATAACAATTAAAAATCCCACCAAAACATACCATTAAGCTGGACAAACAGTGTCCTTGCAAGACATCCTACAGCCATGAAAGAACATTGATCCAACTCTCAAAAAAATCCTTAAAACAATAAAGAAATTAAAGCATGATTTGAATACAAGCATAATGTACTTTTCTTAGTAGAGAGAATCTCAGTAGATTGCTTTAAGTTTGCCTAAATCTCAGCTGAAGAGAATTACACGTAGAAGAGAAAAACATGTACCACACCACTCATTAGCATCACTGCCTAGAAAAGCTCAGGCTTAGTCCCACAGCCCAGATCCTCACACGTTCTTAAAAGAACTAACTCACAGAAATAATCTGGTTGGGTCAGAAGGTCAAATCAACCTTTGAAATATATGCACCCACGTGTGCAATTTTCTACAGCAACCTTGAATGATCACTGCTGGTCAGGAGACCTGAGGAAATCCAGGAACGTTCATGCTTAATATTAACCTTTTGCGTGATTTGGGACTAAATCCAGATCCTAATATTGCACAGGATCTTCCTTGCCCTTTATCTGGCCACTATGGAACCTTAGCAGATGATCCACATCAGTAATAGGGATTTTGGAGTTAATGTAGGGAGACAATGATCAAGCACAACATCCCTGTGTGCTACAACAAGCTTTTTATCTTCTATGCAGTGCTCTCCTCAGACTTCACACAGGCTGTTGGATGTCTTGACTGCTAAAGCAAAACAATCAAATGAACTTTATGCCATTCTTGGATTTTGAAAGAGATGTGATGAACAATTTGGTATAAAGAAAAAAATAGTTAATTTTCTCATAAACAAAATCAAATGAAAGAAAAAATTCTGTTTAATGAACAAATACTGGACAGCAGGAATAGTAGGAAGGTACTTTCAATCCAGAGTTTAGATAACACCCATGAGTTACTCCAAATATTATAAAATGTAATTTGTAAAGTCTAAATCTAATTTTAAAATCTATTCCTCCTTGAGAGTTTCAGTTTAGGGTTGGTACACACTTGTCTCTTTAAAGGAGTTAGTGAAAATACAGTGCCTGTATTTTTTCCTGGTGGCAGTGGTAACCAGCATCCCCCATGACATAGTCCTGATTAATTTTCCCTACAGCTGCACTGTTTAGCATTGGTTGTATTGTACATTGTTCTGAGAAACTGTTAGTACCTCAAAGTATAATGGGCTGTTATAATCACACAAACAATGAGGCCCCTTTTATTAATTTACAATTCAATTACTGTCATGCTCAGTTCACATGCTATACCATAACTTTATAAAGCTCATCGAGAAAACAGGGGCATACTTTATGTCCCAGACTTTTTATTCATTTACAATTCAAGTACTGTCATGCTCAGTTCACATGCTATCCCATAACTTTATAAAGCTCATCAAGAAAACAGGGGCATACTTTATGTCCCAGACTATGCTTAGCAGTCACATAATACTAAAAAACTCTAAGCAAGTAATGCATTCTAGTTTGTTCCTTATGGGACTATATACAGACTATGATATGATACCAGTATCAAGATGCCCAAAATTTAGAAAATTATGCTTGATTTGAATGTATTTATTTAGGTATATTGAAGTCAAATATCACAAAAATTCTCTGACAACAAGGCAGAAAAGATGCACAAAAGTATAGTGTAGGACAATCTTCATTAAAGATCTCAGTGTCTAATTTCATTTACCACCGTGCATCTTAATCTCTTACTGAATTAAGGCTAGAAATTCCACATAGCGTTCATTCATAGCATTCATTCACTCATTCATAGGATTTATGGCCACAAGAGATTATCAGAACCTGTAGTTCGACCCTCATTACATTACAAGCTATTATATTTTGCTAAGGAGGACCAATTTGAATTGGTTGGTATTTGAATAAAAAATGTACTCCAGAAAGGCATCCAATCTTGGTGCTTTGCCCAGAAATATATGAATGTCATACATCTGAATGACAGAACAACTGTTCACTATGTGAAAAGAGTTAAAATATGATGTGGAGAAAGAAATGGTTCCTTGCTGTTGTTTCAATTATTCAGCACAGTGCGTGCGTTTCCATCTTAAATCTAGATTTTGGCGTGGTATGTCAAACGTACAGCGATACTGACAAGCCACTGTCAAAACAGCAGGCTCAGTAAGATGATGGAGCAGGTACTTAGAATAGAAAGGAACTCCCAGTGAATAATATCATGCATATCCACAGAAACTACTGTCTCCACCAAAATCACATTAAATATCAACAGAATGCTTCTGACTTTCAAATTCATGGAAATTCTAAAAACAGAGTGGAAAACAGTAGGACAGCAATATGTTTGCATCCTGTTTCTCTAATAATATTTTACATTTTTATGATCCCAATGCACCTGATAGTTACCCTGCAGTTTTTAGTTATCAGAAGGTTTTTCTTCCAAAATTACTTTCTTTTACCCTGTTCTCCATTTGTCAGCAGCATGTGCTCTAAGTGATTCCAAGCTAATTTATCAGCATGACTGTCTATAGTTCATTGTCCAAAATTTATTGGTGTTCTGCTAGTGAACCAGCTATGGATTCCAAACCCTTACAGTGTGATGAACTTGGATGCTTCCTGTACAAAACCAGCTGCAGATCTGCCTTTCGAGTGTCATAAAACCCACCTGTAGACATGCACACTTCCATCTGGTCCTCAATGAACAAGCCAAAGGTTGCTTATTCTCCTGCATCTCTACAGCTTGTCCTCTCTGCATTGCTATTCCCCACCTGTCTCTTTGAAGATAGTCCACCTTAGCCACTGCCACCTTCACACACATCACCCTTTCTGCCTCTTCCCTTAAGGAGCACCTCAGAGAAGTACAGAGAATCTTCTTCTGAGCAAGGAATATACTACAGGGTCCAACAAACCGAGCTGCTGTATTATATGTCTAAATTTCTCTTCTCTTTGCTGTCTCACAGCATAGACCTCAGGGTGACTTTCTGCTTCTCCAAATCACTGGCATAAAGAAAGCAACAGGCTTATGTTGTATTTTTTATCTTCCTCCTCCACACAGTCTATAACTTAAAAAAAGAACAAGAGTCCATAAAGTGGATGGAGGCATTTGCTGCGTGATTTGGAAAGTGGATTTGGAGGTTTCAAGACCTGGAAAGACCAGTAAAGTTAAAATGCTGTCCTAGAGGAGTAGATTCTCTGTTTTTCTGCCAGTACGTCTTGAGTATCACTTGCTCATCAGCCCAAATACTCAGCTGGCCATTCTCTGATTCCTCAGTCCCTGGGCTTCCAGCTGAAGACTTGTGGCCAGTAGTGAATACAGTGACTGTGCTTTAAGCAGATAAAGGTCTATGTGAAGTAAGCTGAAAAATCAGGCACTTCATACCCTCAAACCTGATGCCCAAAATTAACAATAGATTTAACAATTTTTGGCCCTACTGTCATCTCTCGTGTCTCAACTATAATATTGTAATAAATAAAAGCTCAAACTCTCCCAAATTTAAAAGTTAGTAAAGTGCTACAATGAGATCATTATGGAAACTTCCAAGTTTTCCAAGTATATATAGCAGTAGAAAATGATAGGCTTAACATGAGGCACAGTCATCACAACTTGCAATAGTGCAAACGGATTTGTAACTCAAATTGTACATACATCTCATGTTTCTCTACATTGAGTTTGTTGTCGAATGGCCTTGAAAAACTCCACTTTCACACACAAAAAAAAAAGTATTGTCCTCTGCAATAACAGCAAGAGTGTCCACGTTTTGTTCGTTCTCCAGAGTAGTCATTTTCTAAGTCACCTTTAATCGCTGAATTATTTCTTCTCCAACATTTCTGTTTTTAAAATATTTCCAGCACACCAGAATTTCAGACTAAGGGAAACATAAAGCAAATATAGGCCATGCAACACGGACATTAATGTCGAATGAGCAATACAAAATCCAATATTTCATCCTTCACAGGAGACTATGTATTGTTCACTTGGCAATAAAGTGTATAAATTACACTTTGATTTTCTTGTTTCACTTCTCTTTACCATGCCTGGTGTGCTGATGTGTCGAGAGAATTTGCCTTTTTGAAGTTTTGCTGACAGCGTTACAGAACCATTTTCTCTGGAGCACCCTTCTGAAATTTGGTTTTTTTTTTTTTGAAACCCTTTTTATACTATGCCAATTTTGCTACCTCTGCAAAAAAATATTACTCGCCTGAGGGTTTTTCTTCTTCTTTCAGTCATGCTGCCAGGGGGCTGATTGTTTCTGATAGCTAAAGTCAAAACTCCCTGAAAATGGACTATTCAAGCTGAAGAGCGTTTCACGTGAGCACGGCAGGTTTTCCAGTCACCTTACTTGTCTATATTATTTAGTAACACAGTTACTACGTGACAGAGATTATAAAATCATTTGAGCTGGTTGCATTGACAACCTGGGCAGAAAAATAATTCTATTTCTTGAGATTCTGGAATGCCAATCACAGAATAAGGCACTTGGTGAAGAGTGTAGCATAAATGAAACAAATGGATAAATAGGTGACATACATAGATAAGTCTCTAAAGGCTAAGGTACCAGTGCCAGAATTTCTTATATGAGTCATTTAACCAAATTTTCTTGTTTTCACTATGCAACTGGAAAAAAAGGATCTCTGTTAAACTGATGGAAAGACTATTAAAATGCCTTTGTGCATTTACAATATTAAATTATATCAATTAGACATCAAAATGTCCACTGCATCATTTGCATCATTTTCTCCCCTGTGAAGAATCCCTCCTACGTTGTATTGTCTATTTTTTCACTGCCTCAGGCAAGAAAGTTTCATCCATTTCCCTGCTACAACCCGATATGTGCATATATGGTATAATACACTGAGGCATCTGAAATTAAGACTGCCTTACTGATCTGTGTGAATTCAACAGTGAGCATAAAGGTGAGGAGTAAAGCAGGCCATTGACTTCTGATTATACTTTTATTTCCTTTAACCATTTCTCAGAGCCTCAGCACATGAATGTTTCCCTCCCCTCCATCTCTATTTTTTTTCTTTTCTTTTTTTTTTTAAATATGATCGTTCTGAATTATTTGTTTAACCTCCATAAAAACTTGGGGACTTCCAAGCAGAGCAGTTGGCTGCTATCTGCTAGCAACTGATGCATTTAATAAATTATTCCCTATATTTAAAGGTTAATGATGTTCCTGGGCAAGGCACAGTGTGGGCTGCGTGATGTGAGGCTGGAAAAGGAAGGGGCATCTTCCTGTACCAGCACTGAGCCAGTGCTGCAGACAACACCTGGGACTGCCTGATTCTGAGATTCCCTGTGCAGACATTCATCCAAGTGGGGGTGAAAATGTGGAAGAACTGTAGAAAAACAGAGCTAGAAGAGACTGCTAAAAACTAGGCAGTTGGCCCCTCTTCCCTAACCAGGAGTTACTCGAGGTGTGTCATTACTGACACATGCATTTCTAGCCTCTTCTTAGAAACATTTTATATGGAGGTGCCACACGTTCCCCAGGCAACCTTTTTCCAGAGCTTTGCTACTCCCAGGACTGAGAAGTCTAACCTCATTCAGCACTGTTGTGATTATCCTATTATTGTTTTTCCTATACAGACATCATATATAAAGAATAACATTCTATTCTACTTTGTGATGAGTTTTTATATACTCATAGACACTTCAGATCTTCACTCCTAAGTCCTTCCTTCCAACTAAACAACCCAAATCTTTTGGTTCTTCCCTTAAACAAGGGAACTCTCACCATTTTCCTGTTTTACTGCTGCATCCTCACTTGAAAGGAAATATACTCGAAAAAACATTTACTACGCTTGAAAAACTGTAAGATATGGTTTCTGACAGGAAAGGTTGAAGTGATTACAAGTTCTGTGATAGACTGTTTAATTGGCACAACGAAAACTCCAAAGTAAAACACCCTGAAAAAAGTTCATAAACACTAACCTAGCAGCAACGGGTGTCAGCCTCATTCAGCAAGATATCTTAGCCATTTCACAGTTGATGTAAAATTGATTAATCATGCATTGAACTAGAGGGAAGGAAATAAAAAGAATCACATCAAAGACAGAATAAGGTAGACGAGACTGAAAGAAGAGTTTTGAGTCGGACAAAAACCATTTCTGGGGGATAGGAAGAAAAAAACATGAGCTAGCAAGAGAACACCAGGGAAAAAAACAAGTGGAAGATAATACGGTTGCAGAAACGTACCCAGAAGCCTATGGAAAAAGCTATCAAAACATCTGTGACTGCTGAAACTCTTGAAAAGTAAAATAAAAAAAACTATATAGAAATATCAGAAAAAAACCCCAGAGAACCAGCATAAAGGTGCAGATCCAAAAGAAAAGAAATACATGAAAGAAGAAAAGAGGTTTCACAGTCGCCCTTTCAGGAATTTTGCTGTAGGAATCAAGAAGGACAAACAATATTTCATACTCTTCTATTTCAAAACAAAAGGTACCGGAAAGAACAGACATTGCCTTGTCATGCAGCATCTTTCTCTCTGTTTTTTACTTTTGTTGAATCTGACCCAGCCCAGTTTTCTGTTACTCTTTGTGCCCAGAGCCTAAAAAGTACTAACATCACCTCTTCCAAACGCACATGACTTCTGAGAGAGCAAAAACCTGCCTGAGCACACAGAAACTGAGCAGGCATTTGACAAATACCTTCAAGCTTTTGGAGGAAATCTATTTAGACAGAGGCGAGGGCGTTAGCAGAGTTTACCAGTGCACATTTACATGATGCTGGGTATGATCACCAGCACAGTTGGCATGTTTCATGCCATAGAAGCATCTCCAGCCTGATGAGTGATGTTGTTAGTGGAAATGGTCTGTGCCCCTTATTGAGATCCTGGCGTTACCAGTGCACACTACACATAAGTTCAACAGAGAAAAATAAAGATGTGTAAATTAATAAATTATGATTACCTCAGAGCAGCAGTTTTCCCGTTTCTGTGAGTACACGTGACCTGCCTGGTTTGGTACCCAATTTGTATGTCCCAGTACTTGTTCTCCTGTCTATTCTGTCTGTTTCGATTCCTCTTCTTCTTAATTAACTCCCGAGCCTCGGGATCCCGAACCGCCTTCTCTCTGTCCTTTTCCTTGTCTTTGTTCTTCCCCCGTTTCCTCGCTTGCCTTATTTGCCTCGAATGGGGCACCGAGCAGGCGCTCCAGGGTCCCACGTTGAGGCTGTAGAGGCTTTCTTCAGTGGCACAGGGGCTGGACTGACAGATCTGAAACTCGGTGAGGTTGGGACAAGCAGAGCCCCCGAACTGCGGCGGAGCCACAACGTGGCGAGTTCGATGCTGAAGCCCGTTGCCACAGGTCTTGGAGCACTCCGACCAGGGGGAAAATTCGGCCACGATGCAGTCCTGCCGGCACGGGATGAGGCAGGCCTGCTCCTGCCGAGGCTTGGGCTCAAAGTACTCGCAGATGACATCCTCAGCCGGCACCCCGTTGGACTTCTGGATGCAGGTGATGTCCCTCGTCTGGATCCCTTCCTCCCCTCTGAGGCACTCCAAAGGCTTCTCGTGGCTGCGGGAGAGGACGGGCCGACACGGGTTCCAGTTGCCAATCTGCCAGTCGTACAGCTCCTTGTGCCAGTCGCAGACCCGAAAGCAGCTCTGCTGGTTGTCCGGCCTCTCGGGCTGCTTGCAGTTGGTGGGCAGCGTGGTCCAGCCCTCCACGTGGGCACACCACACCGCTCGCGTCTGGATGCCGCCCGGACCGCATTCGTCTCCCATGCATCTCCCCCACGGACCTGGAAAACAAGAGGAGATGCTAACGTTGCACAATGAATGGTTTTTCTGCCACGGTGCATCACAGAACTGGTTTTGCTTTTCCTATATCTCTAGGAATTTCATCATTGGAGAGACTTGAACTTGGAAAATGCAAAATAAGTCTGGGATAATTCTTCATCTCCTATTTTCATGATTACAGACACATTTCACATTTTATCCGAGGCAAACTGAATACTTAATTTCAAGAACATACACAGGAATGAATCACTTTAGAGAGTTAAGAACTGAGCAACCACAAAGTCATCACATGGTTTTGACTAGCAAGATAGGAACCAAAGTCCTCCCCTCCATGAATCTAATCTTTTCTCTCATCTGCATGAATACCCTTGAAATACCCATGAATACCCCTGAAACGGTTTTAAATTGGAATAAAAAAGATTCAGATTAGATCTCAGGAAGAAATTTTTTACTATGAGGGTGGTGAGACACTGGAACAGGTTGCCCAGGGAAGCTGTGGCTGCCCCATCCCTGGAGGGGTTCAAGGCCAGGATGGATGCGGCCTTGAGCAACCTGCTCTAGTGGGAGGTGTCCCTGTCCATGGCAGGGGGGTTGGAACTCGATGATCTTTGAGGTCCCTTCCAACCCTAACCATTCTATGATTCTATGAAATACCCATGAATACCCCTGAAATACCCTGAAACCCTGTTTCGGTTTTCACTTCTCATTTCTACTGCACTGCCCTTCATACCCTGGTGCCAATTAATATCAGTTCACTTCCTTCCATGCTGTGTCAAATAATGAGAACAACAACATAATGCATTTTGAAAAACAGAGGTAATTTCAGGCAGGCCACTTCTTTTCTTTCCCTTATTATAACTAAAATAAAAATTAAAAGCCAGTTAAGGAGTGTTTGTTCCACACAATCTGTGAAATGATTATATGGAATAAGTTCTTGAAAGAAGAGACATACCAGCTGGTAACTCTACAAAGAACAGAAGTTATTGCTTTTTTTAAATCTCTAAGGTCTATGGTAAATACTTGACATGTTGTTATAACTAGTGTCAACAAACCCAATAAAAATCTATATTCTTGAAAGATGATATGGTTGCTTTTTCCATTATTAAAACCTTTAATTTTTACTCCGTTCAACTCACAAAATCCACAAATTGGCAGGTAAAACCTCTGTATTTTTCCATTTTTTTAAAGAATTCTCCTCATACACACCATGCATTGACTCACTATGAAAGAGGAAAAGAACAAGCACTTTAGAAAAAAACCTGTAGGCATTTCCCAAAGAAAAGATGTCCATCTGCAGACAGTTGGTCACACAGTAGACATTTTCTCTGACCAAGGAGTCCTCATGTTCCATGAAGAACCTGGGGCCAAGCCATGCAATACTCATTCATCTGAATGAGATCAGTAACAAGACTATTTGTGTGAGTAAAGTTGTGGGAGATGCTGGGCTGAGCCTTTGTTATTTCTAAAGCAGGTTAACGGAATAATTCTGGTACTGCACAAGAATAAGTTTAGTTTTTATAAATAAATATATATATTTACATAAATAAATATAAATTAGTTTACAAATTATTTACAACACTTTCTTATTGAATGACTAGAAAGAATATGAAGACACACCTTATTAGTGATTCCCCAGAGCTTTAAAAGTCTCATTGACTTCAACACAATTTTCACTGTTCATCCAACTTTAACTTGAGTAGCAGTTTGGGAATGGGCTGACGAAGGGCTATACACTGAGCCTCTGCTCCTCACTCCCTCTTTTTTAAGCGGACACTGCAGCTTAACTGTTTGCTTGTAGTTCTAAAATCCTAAGCATTAATACTCCATAGCAATGCCAGCTGGCAGAGACTGATTCAGCCCATGGAAACTCCTCCCTATTTTTTGCAGATTAAGTTTGAATTAGGGATTCCAAGGTTTAGCTAGCTATCCTGAAAAATAAATGTATATTAAATACAAATACATTTCAGTTTCCATTTCAGCAAGATTACCCTACTTTACCTCTAACCAGCCTTCCAAAAATGACATAATCATTGTTGTATTTAATTTAGGTGTATTTACACTGATTTAAGAGATACCATTTCCCTAGAACACCACTTTGAATGCTTGCCAACCTTAAAAGAATAAAGACTGCAGAAATCTCCAAGTAAAGCAGAGATATTAAAATAATTGTGATTGAAATAAAGCTAAATGAAAAGAATGAATGAAACAAAGCTAAATCTTGCAAACTACAGATTTCTGTCTTATCAGATCACTGCACCTTGTGTATATTGTGTGTGCTCAGTGAAGAAATCCCTCTTTTAAAAAGACCAGGTCTTTACTGTACTCCAGATGAAGAGTTTGCTCATTTGGGATTCTACTAAATGTTCAAATATCAATTAGCCAAGAAATCATGTTGTACCTTGAACTTCTGCTTGACATGAGTGTGCTAATTGGGCAAAAATAAGCTCTTTCATTAGATTACAAGAATGTTGTTTTTACAACTGGATCCAAGACAACAATGAGGTGCACAGATAGGCTCATGTGTTAAACTGCGTTATTTTGCTTTTGCTCTGAAGTAGTATGCAATTTTATAAAAGCATTGCCAGTGAGTATCAACAAACCCCATTTACATGAACCTTTGAGCCAACTGCTGCTCAGCACCTCTAGGTTCATGGAGCTGTTGACACAGAGCTATTAGTGATGTATCCAACCCTCCCCCTTATAGACATTACATTGATCTTTAAGTTTAAATACAAAATAATCTATTTAGAGTACAAGGCTACAAGTACTGCAGAAAGCTTAAATTTTCAGTCTACTGCATGCCTCTTTATGTGACTATGACAGGGCCCCAAAGCGAACCCCAGCTTTGAGGCAGGGATCTGTTGAGGCTTTCCCCCTAGTGAGCTGACTCAAAAGACTAAAGGGCTGCCACACTTCACCAAATCAAACTGCATTTGTGTAAACACTTAAAACTTGGGGACAGGGTAAGTGTTAAATAAAGCAAGCTGAATGTAATAGAAAAAAAAAAAAAAAAAAAAAAAAAGATAGACCTTAAGACCTTATAGCGGCCTTTCAATACCTGAAGGGTGCCTATAGAAGAGCTGGGGAGGGACTCTTTGCCGGAGGTGTAATGATAGGACAAGAGGAAATGGTTTTATATTGGAAGAAAAAAGATTCATATTAGATCTCAGTTCCAACCCCCCTGCCCTGGGCAAGGACACCTCCCACAAGAGCAGGTTGCTCAAGGCCCCATCCAGCCTGGCCTTGAACACTTTGCAACATGCTTTTTATATTCTATCGTCATTATGGGCAGTACATTAACCACAACATTAGTAAATGTGAAATTTGGGGAAAGAAATAATCTCACAGAAACTACTGGGGCACTGATACAGAACCCAGCAATGACAGAAATCAGCAGAACACAATGGAAAGGGTCTCCTCCACCACCACCATCACCGAAAGGCTGCAGGAGGGGCTGGGGAGGGTGGCAGCCCTTTCACTGGTAACAACGACAGAAAGCCTTTAGGAAAGCTGTCGAGCCTAATCAAGGTCTCACAGGATGTTTTAATTTGCTCTACATGGATATTCTTTAGGTTCCCTCTGTCCCACCGAAGGAGTCCTCATGCAGACACTCCACCGTCCTTGCCCTGCACTGATCCTGTTATCCTGGGCAACAGATTCTCTTAGGATTTTGTTTTAGACATATCAAGAGGAATGAGTCACAGTTCACCTGTAGCAAGCTGTACTTGTCTCATGAAAATACCATCATTTATCTGGTTTTCTGTTTAATCAGCGCATTACAGATGGCAATTATAGAAATAAATAGGAAGCTCCCCTCTCTTTTTTGTTGCTGGGAGTTGGCACTTAAGTCTTAGGGAGTTTAAAATGTCATTTGTAATTCTTTGTCTTCTAAAGAGATTACTGTAAAATACAATATTAAGATTCTCCCTAAGCTTCTGTAGGATTAACATTTATTTTTGTTAGGGAGCAGGGAAGTAAGTGCATTAACCATTACTGCAAGTTTATTCTGAAATTTCAGGGAAGGATCACAATGGAGTCAAAAAAAATCAAGACAAAACCCGCACTAAAGCACTGATAGGTGTGCAGCTGAGAACAAAGCTATTTGTAGTAGCTAGTATCTTATATATTAATATTGTTTCAGGTATAAAAATTATCACTATTTGAAGAATAAAAAAACCCCTTATTTTGAACTTTGATTCAGAGCAAATAAGTGTAAGTGAAAATCCCTTGAGCTTTTCTCCACATACAAATACATAGACAAAACAAGTCCCCAGCAATCCCCAAATAAAAAACACATCTTAAAACTTCAAGATACTACTCCCATTTTTAACAAATGAGGGTTGCACCACTTATTTCATCTGAATTTTGCTGTACTTTCAGTGAGAACTGGTTTTGACCCATTTTGTGTTACTGGTTTGGTGTCTGTAAGTAGCATTAACAGTTTAATGCCAGAGAGAGCGACTCGGGCTGCACAAGACAATGAGCAGCTTAGTTTTCAGTATTTTGAGAGGATTGTATTTAAAGAGACTATTGAGAGACTGATTAGCAGAAATCTACTTTTTCTACCTTCAGAAACAAGCTAACGGTGCCCGATATTGGACACCTCAAATTTCTTTGTATTGTGAGAAGGTTGTGTTGAAGGCCAAGAAGGTTAAGTGGGTGATACAGGGCCGAGAGTCAGAAGGACACCAGCATTACAAGATCTAGTTCAAGCCTAAGCAGTAAATCTCAAGAGAGGTCAAAAGGACATGGATCAAGAAGTCTTTGAAGGACTCGGGAGCTCCTGATAGCAGAGCCAGCGAAGGAGCAGGACGAACAGCAGGACACCGAGAATATAACAGCCTCAGAGCTGCCACCAAAATCACTTGGGCTAAATTAAAACAAGATAAGCATGTCTGTAAGTTGGTACACTACAGCTATATTTTCCTCATTGCAAAAGTCTAAACAGGAAACAGCCTCCATGATACAGACATGTCACCTATTACGCTGGGAAGAAGTAACACAGCAAAACACTGTAATTCTAGATAAATTATTGATGGCTTTTTTTTTTTTTAATATAGAACCTGAGACGCTGCCAACATGACAAGCTGGCAGCCTTCAGAAAGACAGATTCTGTAATTTATACTATGGGGAGTGCCAAGAAAGTAGAAGATCACTGATAGACAAAACCTTTCTATTTTGCCTCTTTCCCACCCATGGTGGGACTCCCTGGGTGATGTGCGAGATGCCGCCTGCTCTGTTTGCCAGCAAACTCTTCTTTCCCTCCAGGAGTGCTATGGATCACCTTGGCTGTCGTCTCTGTTTAATGCTTTTGTCTTTCTCAGCTCCTCTCTCAGAGGTTGAAAAGAACACGCGAGGCAGCGTCTGCATCAAAGCAAAAGGATTCAGGATACGGAAGAGAGATTAAAAAAAGGAAAGGATTCTCAACGTAATAGAACAGAACATCTCTGATTCAGAGGAAGATAATGGAGAATCAAATATGCCTACAAATGATTTAACTCCTAGGTCAAATTTTTTACTTCCTGATTCTCTAAGGGAGAGTGTAAGCCACACTGCGGTTCAAATCACCTCAGAATCTGAAGAACAAGTTGTTCACATTTCTGAAATTAAAAAGGAAATCTAAAAATTAACATTAAAAAAACTGTGGTATAGATGCGTCTAATCTACACATTTCACATTGTTTCCTCATTTTCAGGGCATGCTTTCAAATAATGGGATAAAGGCCAACTTGTCAGTATATGAAAATCAGCCACTTTGAAATCTCTCTAGCTGTGTACATAATTACTAAGTCACTTTATAAGTGTGGGCCTCTTTATTTTTTCCCCTGTTAATATCCACTAAGAAAACACACTCACAGATGTTCCTGATACTATTAATGGCATGGTAATTAACATTATCCATCTGTTTTCAAGTTTCACTTAAAAACATTAATGTCACACACATGAAAGAAAGTGAAGAGTAACCACAGCAGCTTAAATTCTGACATCTACACCTCAAAAAGCACAACACTTAGTCAGTGTTTCCCTGAGCATTCTCATGCTAGAATCTTACAAATTGCTACAGCCAAATTTTACTTATTTTACTCCAGCAAGTACTCCTTTTGTGTAGTAGAAAACTGGTGAGTCTAAAACAAAGATATGTGCTCCATAAAAACAAATTTGGAATTTAATGTGCTTTCCCAGTGTTGATGCAGTGACCTCCTATACCATAATTCTTGGGAGCTTTAACACACTTTTCACATAATAGAGGGGTTTTTTTTGTCTTCCTTGTGCTTTTTCTGCCATAACATTGTGTCAATTACAATAGATATTGAAGTATTTTATCTGTTATAAACATGGAGTATTTATTTCTCTAATATAGAAAAGTACATAAAGAAAAAAAATGGTCTCAAAATTTTTCTCCTTTTTTTAATATAATGTTAGTTCTTCATCCCCCAGACAGTCAGGTCTGAAAACCTAATTCAACCCTTTAAAAATAAAAAGAAAGAAAACCCAACCACCTCCTTAGATTTGAAACTGATTAATATTGATTTTCTTGCTCTGTCTGTGTGGATTCAAATTTTTAAATAAACCGTATCAGGGCTCACACTTTTCATACCACATTTCTTTCCAAAGTAATTTGAATGTGCAGTGGCATAACACCCTGAAAATCGCTATCTGCACCGAAGCTATCAAGAGCCTCCAGCTCGCAGCAGTGGTGGAACATGATAATCTGAAGTATGTGCTAGCACATACCCAAACATGAAAGGCTGACAGCTCACAGTGCAGAACTATCTGGTTTTGTGCTGTTGTCATAACCTGTAATGAAATCCTTTCCTTTAGGCTTATTATAAACTTAAGCTAATTCTCAAAACATTATTCAGATTTTAAAACAGTTCTTCCTCCAAACCTCTTTTTTTATTTTTTTTTAGCATGAGTTCCTCTAACTATTCATTTTCCTTTACACAGTATAGCAGCAGCAGCCAAAATGAATATTGAATGAATACACGAAAGGAATACTTAATTGAAGCAGCATGTTTTAAAGAGAAATAGAGCTTCTATGTTCTACAAAGCAATTACATTGCTTTGAGCCTCTAGTCATGTTGTAATAAATACTTCTGATATTGTGAGATACTGAATGCAGTTTCTTCCAGCCCACAGTCTGGTTACACATAAAGCTGGTTCGTGAACGTTTCTTAGTTTCATTAGAGGTAGCATTAAACCATCCTAACGTATTCCTCACACTCCTCTCCCTGTGTTCTCTCTCTCGTCACACTGCTGGCTGAAGAGCCAGATAATGCTCTTCTGACAAAATGATGGTTCCCACACGCAGCAAACGCTCTCGCAAGCTTTGTAAGTTGGATGAAAGGCTTTATCAGCCTTTGCTTGTATCTCTCCCACACATGTCTGGTTTGGTTTTTTTTCTGATTACTAAAGAGCTGAAAGCTGCTCTGCCTCTCCTGCTGAGACAGTTACACTGAGACACACCAAAGACCTACCTACTCTAGTGCCCATCTCCTACAGCAACAAAGAATCGTAGAATCATAGCATGGTTTGGGTTGGAAGGGACCTTAAAGATCATCCAGTTCCAACCCCCCTGCCCTGGGCAGGGACACCTCCCACCAGACCAAGGTGCTCCAAGCCCCATCCAGCCTGGCCTTGAACCCCTCCAGGGATGGGGCAGCCACAGCTTCTCTGGGCAACCTGTTCCAGTGTCTCACCACCCTCACAGGAAAAAATTTCTTCCTGAGATCTCATCTAAATCTCCCCTCTTTCAGTTGGAAACCGTTACCCCTCATCCTATCACTCCACTCCCTGATCAAGAGTCCCTCCCCATCTCTCCTGTAGCCCCCTTCAGGTACTGGAAGGGGTTACAAGGTCTCCTTGGAGCCTTCTCTTGAAGAAGGTATGGAAATATGGTGAGCATATACGATGTCTTCCCTGGTACTCTCCCAGCTTCCCACCATTTCCAGCTCACACAGCACAGGAGACTGTGCTGGTACAACCCTTCCCATATAACGAATACTTGGACATCAGATAAAGAACATCCATGTGTTGTTCAACTGCCTTCTAAAGAAGATCACTTTTAGAAATCGTATTAGAAATTCCTAAATTTCCTGTTCTTTTTCTTGTGCGAGGCTACTAGAAAGGTAATGATAGAAAACACATGGCAGGAACCTATTTTTTTCTCATACAACAAGCAAGGAGAAACAGAAGAAAAACCAATCCCATGAACAGCAGAGCCAATTGTGAAATCAATAGTTACTTCCAATAATTATAGAGACTGTAATCACAAGTAAATAGTAACATTTTACAATGAAAGCTCTATAATTATATGAGAAACAATAACGTCATTACAAATGACCCTTATCTGTTTCCCTTTAGATTTTGACAGCTCTGTCTGCCTCAGAATCTGATTTTAAGGGACAGATTATTGAGAAAACCAATTCAGGTCCACCGCCTATTAAAGAGGAGGATTTGATTTGTATAGATTAAGATGAGGTTTTCCCCTTGGTGTTGAACCAAGATTCACAGTTTTCTCCCCATCGGCATTTTGCATTCAATGCACTCACAAATCTCAAAGCAAATTTCAGTGGAAATTGATGTATTTTAACTGGAACACTGCTAAGACAGCATCACACTTTACCCAAAAATCTCATTTCTAGTACTAATCTCAGTGATAATACATGGAAATGCAGATTTTTGCACTAATTCAACTAACTGAGGCTTGCCCTTCACTTTCATCAGAGTGAACCTCCATGAGACCAACTGAAAAAACACCACTAGCTCTTGTCATGACACTTGGATATCGGCACGTGTCACTTCATCAATTGCTCGGTACTATTAGGAGAGTTCATTTCTCTGCAGAGTGTTGTGCAATCTCGTGGTAATCAGCCATATCGAACAGGTTACAGGGACTTTAAATCAGATCACTCACGCTCCTATCAAGAATATTTTGCAATAAATGTTTTTTTAAATGTGATTTTCTTCAGAACACGCGGGCTGATATAATAAAAAGAGAAGACAAATAAAAAGGGAAGACGAAATATTTCTGTTTCAATTACCGTCAAGACCAAGTGAATGCTTTTATTTTTCTCCCTCTGTCTCATTTCTTGCCCTTTTATTTCTTTCCCTTGTTCATCGTAGCCTCCTGCTGTGGCGCTGATGGCCAGAAGTGCTCGTTGTGAGGCTGCTACAACCACAGGGTACATCCGTCAACGCAGGCCATCACGCTTGTGCCAGCCCAGCGGTTCCTAATCCCAGCCCCTGCTTACATTAGCCAAGGGCAAACAAATCAAAAACCTCCTTCACTGAGATATGAAGAAATTTACTGCTATGGCTTTTCAGAGACCGGCTACAGCTTTTGGCTGAGACCACTAGAAGCAGACATCAGAAATTAAATGTAGTATCTTTGCGCCCTGACTTTTTTTAAAGGGTCAGACTTCCTCCAAGATATAATGTCAGACAAGGTAGCACAAAGTTGGTTATAAGAAAAAAACTACAATTTCATTGCATGAAGCCAGAAAGAGCTTTAGGTTGTGTTCTCAGCCCTACTCCTAGCCCGCAGGGTGATCTACCTACACCATTTCTGTCTCCCTGCACTTCAGCTTCCTCTCTCTAAGACAGGGACAACAATATGAATTTTTAAAGCCCATTTAGACGTATTAATGAAAAACGGTGCGCGAGAAGTAAATAGCAGTAGGAACACACGTTCTGACATTTTCTCTCCGGAAGCACACAGTTTACTCAGTATCTTTCCCTTGAGTTTTGCCCTAAATCGCAGTTGTGTTGAAAGGTGTGTTTTAATAAAAAAGCAAGGAGCCCAGACGATAAGCTGCTGCTTTTTCTTACTCTCGACAGAAATCTTATTCATGGAGCACAGCATGCATACTACTTCTCATCTGCGCCTTCGCTCTGCCTCCTTGGCCACAAGAGAGCTTATATAGTTATTCAAGGATCAAATAAGAAGGTTTTCATATCTCTGGATTCTTTACAGTTGTTTTCTTGGCCACTAATGGAATAAAATAAAATAGGAGACCTGAACTTAATGAATATCACTTGGATAATGATCTGGACTTCTCATCTAATTTCTTCTAATTCACCGGAGCAAAGAAGTTCATAAAAATTGCATCTTCGAAGTAAGGAAGGGCCAATTTTATATTTTTATTTTTATTTATATTTAAATATTTCATTATTTAAATTGCCTACGTTTTGGACTGAAATAACAATCCAGTCATAAATCTTTTGAAGTGCACTAAGACTTTATGTCTTGCTGAGATACATTCTCCCAAGCATATCCTCTGTTCATTTATTATTCATTATTGTCTGCAGTTTGCCGAATTCCTGTGAAACCCATTTTCAATTTTTAAATGGCAACTTTTCCCTAAAACTGTGGTGTTTTCATTATATAGACACAGTACTTAAAACTATGGGAAGGAAAGCCTACTAAGCCATGTGGATGTACTCAAAATATAGGTGCTGCTATGTAGTAGACAAGGATAGATCTGTATTAATTTTGAAGAATCTTGTCAGGACCATATGAAACCTGTCACTGCAATATATGCAAAATAAGGAATCTCTTTATTTGAGTGCTCTATAATCAATCATTTTCATTCTAGACACAACTGAGATAAATAATTCATTTTAAAAAATGACTATTACTTAGTTCCATCTGGTAAACGTGTTGCACAAATGTATTAAAATAAGCCCTTTTGTCTATTTTTGTGATGTTGGAAATATATCTAACAGAACGTTCTATGTAAATAGGGTTTTTTTCAATTTTTGTTTTAGAAATAAGTAATAACTACTGTGAAATATTAATGTAAGCAGTCATTTCAGTATCTCAGACCATATCATAACTTTGGCTTTTAAACAGAACTCCCCATTAATCACAGCAGGGACTTCTGCTTAAAAATACATGAATTTGATCTGGTATTATCACACTGATCTATTACAAGAACCCAAGATGTCCTATTAAAAATGCAACGAATCACTATTGCAAAAATTTAAAAGTATACAAGTATTTTAAGGAAGTATTTTAAGGAGGGCATCACAAGAATAGTCTCATACCAGAAATCTCCAGGAGATTTCTTAAAATTTCTCTCACCCAGTAAAGAAACAGACAGGAACACAGTCATCGACCTCTTCCTTTGTCTTCTGTTCTAACACAAAACCCATTTACTTTTCCATTGCAAGTGCTACCTTTGATTTCTGAACTTACTTCACAGAGATCTTGCCATAAGAAGTAACAGCAGAATCTTTTAGTAGATGTTACTAGGAAACAACACCTCTTTTACACTTTTATCTTGAGAGAAGAATCCCTCAATAGTGGGTAAAACTTTTGGGTTTTTTAGTATCACCTTAGACCTTCTGTAGATTTGGAAGGATTTACTCAATTATTACATTGGCAAACTTCACAGTTAAGAGAAGGTGAGAGATGGAGAAGGCATTAGAGAACTTCAGACGTGCAAAGCTATGAGGCTGAGGAAGGACCATGGCATTGGGGCAAACTGCATGTTTCTCTCCAGAAAGGCAAATGCAAGAAATGAATTTTTGTCTTTTCTATAATTTTTTTTTGCTTCTTTGAAGACTGTGCTAAAGCATCAAAATTCAGCAGTGAGGATATTGCTGAATACTCCCTCAGAATGATTTTATGTCATTACTATTTTCCTGTACTCAAAGACAACAGATTTCCTTTCTATTCTCCCCTAAATAAGTACTCATTAAACTTCAAGAAAACTTTAAACCTTTGATTTCATCAGACATCATGAAAATCCCTAGAAAGTAAAACATGACAGAATATGCACCATGTGAATAATCAGATATTTACTGAGCCAATTCTTTTAGTTTAAATTTTTAGGAAAAAAAATCAGAAACTTTATAAAAGAAATCTTAACAAAATATAGATCTGAGAATTCTTGTGTAGATAAAAAAAAAACAACAAACAACACAAAACAAAACAAAAAAACCCTCTATATGAAAGAGAAATTCTTCCAGAGAGGTCAGCATAAAGTAAGACAGAGGAAGGTGTCTCTTGTAAATGCTATTAAAATAAGTAAAGAGAGGAAGGAAATAAACCTTTGGTTCCTGCTCTTTCAGAAAGCCAGCCACAATTCTAAAAGCCCATCCAGTAAAGATAATAAACCAGACAGTACTTCCTCTACCAGATATAATTCTGTGAAAGGCATGTAAATGCTAAAGTAAAATTCATGTTACTAGAGGATATTTAAAGGCACCCATTATGCTTTACAACCAATGGTCTTGACTGTCGCCAAATTCTCATTGTCAGCAGAAACTTTGGGATCATTTTATCAACTTCTGAGATAAATCTTGGCAGTATTTAATTTTCCACAAAACATGAACATGAAGCAGTACAGAGAGAAAATAATTGGAGAGGGGAGAGGGGAGTTATATATTTTCCCTTAACTCAGTTTCCCAAACTTCACTATGCCAAAGTTTAAATCACTATAAAAAGATTAAAAGAAATTATGTATTCATGAGTAGATATATCCAGAAAGCAGACAGTAAGAAAATGCTATTTGTTAAGGATTTGGGGGTCATGAATTATAGGTACAGACTTTATGCTAAATTCTTTCTCAAAACGGCTATTTAATTCCATGCTAGAGATTTTGTATCAGAAAGCTGACAGGAAGAACAATTTATTATTTGAATACAGAATTTAAAAATTTAACTAATAGACATTTCCCATAAACTTAGAATATGTAACATATTCACACTTCATTAAATATTAACTACACTAGAAATTAATCCCTATATATTTTTACGATTATTAACTCCAATTGAATAGAGAAAGAAATGCAACAGATACAAAATGGCAGAAAATATTCAAAATTATACATTGTGAAGACTTTATAATGCACTCTTTATGGATTACCACAAGTATTAAATCTCCTTGTTTAAGCTTCATTGAACAACGTGTACTTACATAAATACATCCATTCTTAAAATTCTTCCTCCCACTACTTCAAAATATTAGATAAACATGAAGAGTATTTTCTACATGGTGAAAGAACAGTCCACGTGCAAATTTGAATTAAAGGAGAAAATAAGTGTTGGGAGAGATCTATATATCTGAACAAGGGCATGATCATTTAGAATCAGTCACACTAGTAGAAATTTTAAGACACCGAGTATTATTAAGATGCCACTGCAGCTGGAATTAGGGAAAATATATTTTAAAAAAGTGCCTGCAGAACCCAGTTCAACAAACCTGCTGAAATGACCCTGTGATGTCAGGTCAATCAAATGTCTAGGTAGATAAATAGGTTTACTTTACTTCACATTCTTCAGTTTTGCTAATGATTGATTAGACCTGAATTCCTGGGTGTAAATCTACAACAGAACTTCAAGAAAAGGAGACAAATCCGTGAGAATCACTTTGTGATATAATAATATTCGATTAAAAGCCATTCCAGAAAGCAACTGCACCTGAGTAAAGATCTATTGTTGCCCAGCCCAAGAAGGCTCATCAAGCTAAATAGCAAATCTTATCCTTTTAAAAGGCTGAGCTAACATTATACCACTTTAGCACAGCTCCTTTAGCTACAACACTTAGGAAATTAGAAATGTCATTCTCTATTTTAATTCACCTTCAGGTGAGAAGGTTAACTCATTGACAAGGAACTTTTAACAGGTCAGATCTTTCAAAATCAATAATGAACTTGGTTGGAGATATCTTTCAGAAGGGATGACTTCAATTAAAGCAGCTCTCACCAGAGATAATGAGTAGAGAAGGAAGGTTAGTGTTGGACAAAGAAACACTCGCCCTCTTGCCAAATGGGTGATGCAAAGATACTTATCAGCCTGAATTACACTGAAAAAAATCTTCAAAAGGCTCTGAAAAAACAGAAAGGTCATTTTGTTTCAAGGAGCCTCTTTACAAAGGGGTAGAAGTGACTGAAAAGTCTTTCCTAATCATTTTTAAAACTCATCAACATGAAAATGTTCGCCAGGCTCAGTAAAAAAGAAAGAAAGAAAAAAACTGTTATGGGCATTTCAGTGTCTCAAAGGACATTTACAGTGATCTTATGTCCACTGTTGTTTTTTTTCTGAAGACTCTGTAAGAGGTAATTATCCATCCAGGATACATTAGCGGCCATAAAATCTCTCTCACCCTCTTCAGATGCACTGCAGAACAAATTTTGCCCAAGCAGGGACACACATGCATTTGGCCCAAGTCCCCATCATAATTTAAACTTTGACTCAATTCCAATTTTACTGGAGAACTGGAGAAGCTCTTGTTCCCTCTAAAAATAGAGAGGTTATGGTCAGATAACAACAATTTGCCTCATGTAGAAGTGTAGCAAACTAATTATAATTCAAATGCAGGAGCCTAAATTTGTCTTATATACTTTTATCTCATTACTGAATCCTCGATACCATGGCGGTTTTTTTCATTGTTATAATACTATTTAGGATGCTTCTTTTACTTGGAGTGAAAAAACAGTCACAGTCGTCTAAAGAATGTGGTTTTTTTCATTATTATAATACTATTTAAGATACTTTTACTTGGAGTGAAAAAACAGTCACAGTCGTCTAAAGAATGGGCACATTTTAAGAAAGCCACTTTTTTTTGTTTGTTCAACATCAGGTTAATATAAGCAAAGGAAAGTGCCAACCAGTACGGCAGTGCTGAGAAAATCAAAAGTCAGCTGGGTAGCAAAGAGAATAAAATATACCCCCAACCACAAGCATCTACTTATTATATGCAAATCATTGCACTCTGCTTAATTAGTAAGCTCTGCATTTTTCCTTCCAGTTCTGACTTTTAAAGGCAATAAAGTCACTCTAGAATAGATGGTTATAGGAGTAAGAAACCTGACTTCATACCAGTTGATCAGAATTTCCCTAGAATAGCACAGGACCAAGGAAATCAGAAATGAGACAACTTTCTTCTTTCAGCCATTCAAACAAACCAGCAAGAAGAGAGCATTCTCTCTGCAGACATTTTGAGATAGAAACTAGATGTTTTTCTGGAAGATGTACTCTACTACTTACATTCATTTTATTGGTTTAAGGACCAATCACACCTGACCTCAGCATGTTAGACATTGTGTGGCTTCTGAGAACTAGTGTCCAGGTGCTACCCCAAGGAGGGTAGATCAGGGAAGATATTTATAACGCACGTGCAGAATAAACAATGGGTTAACTGCAAATATATTAGTTAGATTAATTTTTTTGATCGATCATTTCCTTTGCTGGATTTTCCTGGGAAGGCTTATATCAAATAGTAAGAAAAAGGGCAAACTGCGGAGAAGAATTACTGATGAGTGTGAGTGGTGCTGAGGTACAGTGACTGTGAGGAGGGCAGGAGGAGAGGTTTGAAATAGTCAATCAGAAAAGTACAAGAGCTCAAAATTGCGGATTTCATATAGAAAAAGCCCCTATGTTTGCTGCTTCTGCAGCTGCTACCACAGACGGGAGCCTTCAGCTGTCTCAAAACCTTAAATTATCTTGCCTCGGTTGAGCAAAAACCTTAAATAATTTTCAAAACAGACAGTAATTGCACGATCCACACAACATTAGTGTAACGTTGTGTTGCGGAGCACCTAAGGACGTTCACAGGAGTTACTGTCACTGTTACTTGAACCAGTATCAGCAGCAGGGATGGATGGCTGGCAACCTCTCCCCTGCTCCAATCAGCAGCGTAGGCAGGATGCTGCCCACATTACTGACATAAAGTAGGATTTAAGGTAGGATTCTCTTCAACTACATTGCCATTACTGGAGCCCAGGGGTGGCTCAACTCTTACCAGCACACAAAAGGCATTTGCACCTATTGTCAGGCCCCATTATTGTTCGGAACCCCAGCATCTGACCATACATTAAAACCAGAAACTAGGTGGAAATCCAGAATTAAATTTAAATTATCAAAGTAAAAGTGAAAATACCATCAATGGACCAATGCCAGCGTAGTTTCATTTGGAGCATTCTATTACTATTACCCACTCAATCTGTTATGATATATGTTAACAGAGTAAAATATGACACAAAAAAACTGACTGAAAGATGCTACTGGGAACATTTGTTTTCTTGCCTTCTAAGGGAAGGAAAAATACAATATGTGCTATCTATAAATCACTATTAATTTAAAGCTGCAGAGAGCACTATTTTACCAAGTCAATGAATATATTTATACTGATTAATAAATTTGAATTAAACGTATTTAAAGCGATAGTTTTTATTGAAAGTATGTTTCAATTTTAAAATATACAGAAAAAATGCACACATTACAGTGAGAGACTGGAAAAAACCCAGCTATTTTAGTGCTCTCCTTTTTCAATAATTCAAACACTAATAGCTAAAATCCAACAATAGAAGCTCAGACAGTGATTCTACTACTCCCTTGGTGGCCTGTAAGAACTTGGTTTCAGTCACTAATCCAGATGCTAACAGACCTTCCTCTATTACGAGGAATGATATCAGAACCTTTCATAATTTCTCTGTAAAAAATGGAACACTTATCCAAGCAAATTCAATATTAATTGCATGTTTCACTTCAAACACTTTTTACAGCCAACAGGCTTTTCACTATCAGCGACTAAATACATCAACCATATTGCACCACTTACAGAGCAGAAAGAAGAAAAAGTCTGAATGGAAACGCAAGAGATTTTCTACAAAAGAACCTGACATTTTCTTTAGATAAAACAAATTACCTGAGACGATTTGTATTAGAATGGTGTCTTCTAATTTTTCTTCAGTTTCTCTTTGTTTCCCTGAAACCTTCCAGACATAAAGGTTTGAGAACAATAAAGTAGTAAAAGCACTTTCTCTGGGAATAACCATATTTCAGTTGTGCTGCAACAACCATCAAACTGACGTCCTGGTTTTAGTTTACAAGAAACACTTGGGTAGCATGAAAAGACCGACCCATTATCAGCTCGTAAAAACCTAGACATTTCAAGACCGAAAATAAGATTTTTTTTCCCCATTATTCAGGTATATGCTCTTTTATCAGATGGCAAAAAGCATTCCCAATAAATGTACTGCACGGTTTAAAAGAAATCTTCTAAAAGCAATTTAGTCCTAACCGGGGCCTTTACATAAATATTTCAATATAAATGACAAATACATGCATTCCCCTTTTTTGAAGAGTTAAAGGGGTAATTTTTATTGCATATGTAACAATAATAATAACAGAAGAAGGTTATTTCTGTTACTTTGTGCTAAAAATAAGGATTTTTTTTTCCATTATTCAGGTATATGCTCTTTTATCAGATGGCAAAAAGCATTCCCAATAAATGTACTGCACGGTTTAAAAGAAATCTTCGAAAAGCAATTTAGTCCTAACCGGGGCCTTTACATAAATATTTCAATATAAATGACAAATACATGCATTCCCCTTTTTTGAAGAGTTAAAGGGGTAATTTTTATTGCATATATAATAATAATAACAGAAGAAGGTTATTTCTGTTACTTTGTGGTACCCACCTGTTCAATACATGCAGCCTCCTTCTGTCTAGTGATGCTTAATAATTCCTGGCAATGATTTAATCTTTAATGAGTTATTAATACATATGGACCTCCTAGGTTATTAATTGAAAACATGGGAAACTTTACGGGGAATTATTATTAAGAAAATGGGAAATACATTGTTTGGGAGCACAGTGTTTGAGAACTCTGAGGTGTCAGCTTGGGACCAGCACGGATGGGGAGCAAAGCACTTGCCCAGAGACAACTTCTTGGTCCTGCAGAAAACGAGATTATTGTTTCCATTCTCCCACAAACAGCACATAGAAGCAATGGGAGAATGCACAGTTTTACACTAACAAGTCCATATTCTGCAATGATACTGTGAACTGAAAATTCATTACTTCCATTTCAACAGCACAGAACCGTGGCCCTGAAAACTTATCATAGAACGGTTCGGGTTGGAAGGGACCTTAAAGCTCATCGAGTTGCAATCCCCTGCCGTGGGGAGGGACACCTCCCACCAGATGGCAAAAAGCATTCCCAATAAATGTACTGCACGGTTTAAAAGAAATCTTCGAAAAGCAATTTAGTCCTAACCGGGGCCTTTACATAAATATTTCAATATAAATGACAAATACATGCATTCCCCTTTTTTGAAGAGTTAAAGGGGTAATTTTTATTGCATATATAATAATAATAACAGAAGAAGGTTATTTCTGTTACTTTGTGGTACCCACCTGTTCAATACATGCAGCCTCCTTCTGTCTAGTGATGCTTAATAATTCCTGGCAATGATTTAATCTTTAATGAGTTATTAATACATATGGACCTCCTAGGTTATTAATTGAAAACATGGGAAACTTTACGGGGAATTATTATTAAGAAAATGGGAAATACATTGTTTGGGAGCACAGTGTTTGAGAACTCTGAGGTGTCAGCTTGGGACCAGCACGGATGGGGAGCAAAGCACTTGCCCAGAGACAACTTCTTGGTCCTGCAGAAAACGAGATTATTGTTTCCATTCTCCCACAAACAGCACATAGAAGCAATGGGAGAATGCACAGTTTTACACTAACAAGTCCATATTCTGCAATGATACTGTGAACTGAAAATTCATTACTTCCATTTCAACAGCACAGAACCGTGGCCCTGAAAACTTATCATAGAACGGTTCGGGTTGGAAGGGACCTTAAAGCTCATCGAGTTGCAATCCCCTGCCGTGGGGAGGGACACCTCCCACCAGACCAAGTTGCTCAACTTTCTCTGAGACACAGAATTCAAAGAACCAGTGCCAAAAAAAAGGGTCCTCACATTCCAGCACAGTGCATTTTTGGTTCATTGGAAACACGTAGCATCTTTGTTTGACACCGAGTATGTGTCAGAACTACTTTCAAAGTGAAGACAATACAGTGAAAGACTCCATGATACATTCATAGTGAGAATAAACATTGCAAAAGAGGTTTCATTTTTTGCAACAGCATTTTTAATTGGTTGAAAAGCTTATTTCCTCAAACAAAGAGAATTCTATTAATGTGTTTCAGAAGAAGCACAAGATCACTCCTGCAAATCATGAGCTGGAACCATCAAAGCCTCAGGGGAGCACACATGAGTTGCCTCCAGCAAGTCCTCTCCCTCCCTTCCTCTCTGCAAGACGGAGGCATAAAAGGACCAGGCGAAGGCCCCTCACCCCTGCCCCTGTAGGGTTTCTAGGACCAATAACAATTTTACAGTCCAGTTTGCTTTTGTCGGTGCATTTTGAAAGGTCCTAGATGCTGGATGATTAATACTCACACGGGGAATGTTTTCTTGACCTGAAATTACATGCTTGCAGAGCGCTAGGCACCAGCTAACAAAATGGATTTTTATTTCCCAGCAGTTTATGGAAGAGGTGGACAAAACGGCTAGGTCAATCCTGTTCTCATAGGTCAATCCCAAGCCAATAAGTGTACCTCTATCTTAAATACCCATATCTGCATTCACACTGTGGCCAAAACAGCATCTCTCAAGACTGTCCAAGGTGAAAAATGATGATCCAAACCCCCTTTGCCTTCTCTATACACACTCCTATACCACCTAACCCTCTCAAAAGGCCAGCTGCTTCAGTGTCCACATCAATTTTTCTACTGAGGCATATTATGACAGGCTAACATTCATAAAATTGCAAGAGAGCAATGGAGGTTTTGCTGAGGGTTTTTTGGAGAGAGAGGTGATGGCATTCAATGGACTTATCTTTAGAGACGTATTTTATGCTAGAGGCAGAAAACAGAAGTCAGTGTGAGCTACTCTCCAGTGACTGAAAGTCTCAGACCTGTACAAGCTCTGAGCCCTTGAGTTACAACAGGCTGTCAAGGGCGCTGAGCTGCATCTCAAAGACGTACACCCTCCCTCAAACCACTGCTCAGAAAACTTATTTCAAAACATACCATCTCAGAGAATACATTAGGCTGTGCTGTTCTCATGTATATGGAACCATTACAATTTTTTTTCTTTCATCTTTAACATCCCTGACAAACCCCTTTTCAATAATCAACCTTGCATTACAGTTCTCGGACTGAATATAAAAAGCTCCTCTCAGCCCCCAGTAGAAAGCAGAGGCTGGATGTGTGCTTCCCAGTCTTCCCCTTCAGGATTCAGATCCTTTAGGGCTCCCTTTCACATCACAGGCTAAAAGTTTGGCTCAAAACTGGCAGATCTTCAGCCCTCCCATCCAAGAGGGGAGTCCACTTGGGAAGCTCATCACCCAGATTTACCATATCATGTTAATGCTCCTACCAGCTTTTGAAACTGCACAAAACATCCCAAATGATGTCAAAGCTAGTGATCCAGACAAAGTGAGCCCTCAAAAGCAGTAGCAGGGGGGTGGGTGGTTACAACCCCTGGCTAAGCAGCAGCTCCTGGTAGAGATTCCCTTCATGGGAGGCTGAAGGCCAAGCTCTCAGAGGCTTTCCCAACCAAACTGCAGTGCAGGGAGAAAGTATGGCTTCTCTGCATGTTCTGCTGATGTCCTTCTTCAGAGACATGGGAAACACTGCATGTTCCTCTACCCTTGTTATTTTAGAGCTGCCCCAACGATCGTATCGAGGTCAGGAATGTGACCTAGGCAAACCCTCCAACACCACCGCAACTGCACAGCAGGAGCACAGAGAGTAAATCAATCTGCTCCACAGCCATAGAATTGTATCATTGTCCTCAAAACTGTGGGCTAAATAAATACAGAATCACAGAATGATATGGGGTTGGAAAGGACATCCGGAGATCATCTAGTCCAACCCCCTGCCAGAGTAGGTCCATTCAAGCTGTGGAAAAAGCAACCTGGGGACAAGAGACTACCTACATGCTTAAGCTGTCACTGTCGAGGGGCTATGATGTTCTTGAGGTCTAGTCCTTGTGAGAAGCTGGATTACAAGCTAGGTTAGCACCTTACATGCTTTAACATTTGGTCAGCCCAGGAGTGGTCAGACAGTTGCAGTAGATGATTGCCATAGGTCCCTTCCAATTAAACAGTTCTATTCTATTCTATTCTGTGCCACAGTCTAACTGTGGCTTGTCTCCTTACCTCTATAAATACCTGCTTCCATGAAATCTGCTCAGCTCTTGACCTCAACAACTTTATCATTCTCTAAACAGCTAATACTGCCTAAAGCAAGGGACTTTAAAAGCACTTATTTATTTTACAGGTCTCATAACTGCATCCTTTTCCTGTGACAAACTGCACAGATCTGAGGTGCTGGGGGTCATACTTAGCATTTACACACATACATACAAATAAGACGATGGAGATCCATGATGCTGAGATTTAGACTAAACTTGTCTTTCATGAACTTGTTAATAAACAGTGAGTATTTGCCATCCTCTCTAATAAGTGAAGGAGGGGCTTCAAACAAAAGCAGAATTAAATTGCAATTAAAACCAAAGCAAAACAGGAGATTCCTCACATAACACGCACAAACAGCTTGGGAACTACTTCTTGCAGGTGACTATGCTCTAAAAGCAGCAGGACATGGTCACGGAGGAAAAATTTAACAGTAGCTATTACACAGAAAGGGATTACCATTGGCTTAGAAAGAAACAATTTGCTGGAGGCGGGGATAATATTTTCAGAGGTGGTATCACTACAGGATTGTCCTCATTTCATACTCTTCCCCAGGCATCCCAAAACAGACAGGGTCACAGAAAGGATATGGTGTTAGATCGAGCTTTGTTTTGATTTGGTGTGACTGCTCACTTTTTTAATCAGCTTGTATAAAAGTCCATTCTGATAAAATTCTCCCTTCTATCCCCAAATCATCCTGTATGCTTTTCATAAGATTCAGCAAAATCCACACTGCCCAGTGTGTACCAAAAGTCCCCATGCTTAACAGGGGGAACTCTATGAAAAATCAATTCTTACAGAACTGCGAGGTGAAAAAGCATGAAAGGATGTGTCTGAGCAAGAAGGTGTTACTTTAGAGGCAAAGAGGCTGCTTATAGAGGATCCAAAGATAGCCTTAAAGAGGAAAACTTCCTAAAAGGCATTATTTGTACAGAAAAGAGAAAACACCACACAAGCCAGAGCTACTACAGGTTTCCTCCTCCTTTAGTTCTGGATCTTTCAGTGAACAATAATGCAATGTTTTTAGAATTGGAGTTTCCTTCCCTATTATGCAGAGTTAAACATCTTTTGATGATGTAGAAATAGGTGACATTTCCAGCGATTCTGATTATTATTATTATTATTGTATGTATTTTATTTAATACATTTATGTGTGCAAAAGTCCCCATGCTTAACAGGGGGAACTCTATGAAAAATCAATTCTTACAGAACTGCGAGGTGAAAAAGCATGAAAGGATGTGTCTGAGCAAGAAGGTGTTACTTTAGAGGCAAAGAGGCTGCTTATAGAGGATCCAAAGATAGCCTAAAAGAGGAAAACTTCCTAAAAGGCATTATTTGTACAGAAAAGAGAAAACACCACACAAGCCAGAGCTACTACAGGTTTCCTCCTCCTTTAGTTCTGGATCTTTCAGTGAACAATAATGCAATGTTTTTAGAATTGGAGTTTCCTTCCCTATTATGCAGAGTTAAACATCTTTTGATGATGTAGAAATAGGTGACATTTCCAGCGATTCTGATTATTATTATTATTATTGTATGTATTTTATTTAATACATTTATGTGTGCGTGTATGTGCACCTATCAGAAAAACCAAAGATTACATGATGGGTTGGGGGAAGATAGACATGCTACCAAATTTTTAGATCATGAAATTTGGTTTAATGTTAGTATTACATATACAAAACAGAAAGTGGGTTTCTGTCCTTTATTAATTAGAAGAGGAGGGGATAAAAAAACAAAAATTGTGCAGGAGGACTGCAAATCTCCCTCAGATCTAAACACTGGAGTAATTTTCTATTCTTAACTATTCTAATCAATAAATATGAAAGTAAACCACACACAGCTCTACCAGAATTAGTATCTTAAGGTTCCATAACATGACAGGCATTTTGCTTAATTGTTCCCCCACTCAGGTAATATAAAGCAGCTCCCAAAACCCAAACCTTTAAGGAGCCTGAATATTTTTCAGTTGGAGGGAAACAAACCTCTCATCCTATGACAGCAAGACCCCATTAGAGAACGTGCTAATTGGCTGCACCCTTTGGGAGCTCAGTGCATTCCACCTTTTATTTCCAGGCTGGCACTGCTCCGTGGTGTGAGGTGATCACATTAGGCAGTTCCCGTTGTGAAATGCCACGTGAGAAGCTGCAAAAAGGCTGAGATTCACTTTGACTGCGGTGTCAGCGCAAAGTTCCCATCATATGCTATTGAGCCAACGCGATGCACTAATGTGTCCTTGCCCACCTTAATTTAAAAAGTATCATGAAAACTTTCTGTTTGGATGGTGCTGTCATTTTATCAACGCCTTGTTGCTACTTCTTTCGTGTTAAAAGGATATTATCTTTTAATACAAAACAACTTAGGTTATAATCTGTTTGTGCTAGAATATTCTTGATTAGATTTTGAAAAGCAAAAATGCTCTGCAACAAAATCATTGTTTTTATATAGGCTTATTGCTGCGTATTTAGGTAGAGGGAATACCATGGATATAAGTGTGCATTTGAAAGGCATTCCTGTGCTAACAGATGCTGCACAAGCTGTCATCATGAACGATGCAAAGGAGGCCACTAGGAGCCCCTCTCCTATGAGGACAGGCTGAGAGAGCTGGGGTTGTTCAGCCTGGAGAAGAGAAGGCTCTGGGGAGACCTTGTAACCCCTTCCAGTCCCTGAAGGGGCTACAGGAGAGATGGGGAGGGACTCTTGATCAGGGAGTGGAGCCATAGGATAAGGGATAATGATTTTAAATTGAAAGAGGGGAAATTTAGATGAGATACTAGAAAGAAATTCCTTCCTGTGAGGGTGGTGAGACACTGGAACAGGTTGCCCAGAGAAGCTGTGGCTGCCCCATCCCTGGAGGGGTTTAAGACCAGGCTGGATGGGGCTTTGAACAACCTGGTCTGGTGGGAGGTGTCCCTGCCTGATTGAAACTCTGCGATCTTTAAGGTCCTTTCCAACTCTAACCATCCTATGATTCTATGAAAATCATGAGGGACACAACTGCCATGTCCTCTACTACGATGCAAAGGAGGCCACTAGGAGCCCCTCTCCTATGAGGACAGGCTGAGAGAGCTGGGGTTGTTCAGCCTGGAGAAGAGAAGGCTCTGGGGAGACCTTGTAACCCCTTCCAGTCCCTGAAGGGGCTACAGGAGAGATGGGGAGGGACTCTTGATCAGGGAGTGGAGCCATAGGATAAGGGATAATGATTTTAAATTGAAAGAGGGGAAATTTAGATGAGATACTAGAAAGAAATTCCTTCCTGTGAGGGTGGTGAGACACTGGAACAGGTTGCCCAGAGAAGCTGTGGCTGCCCCATCCCTGGAGGGGTTTAAGACCAGGCTGGATGGGGCTTTGAACAACCTGGTCTGGTGGGAGGTGTCCCTGCCTGATTGAAACTCTGCGATCTTTAAGGTCCTTTCCAACTCTAACCATCCTATGATTCTATGAAAATCATGAGGGACACAACTGCCATGTCCTCTACTAACTAGTGTAGAACCACCAGTGAAAGCTAGTAAAGCTGGAGACTATGCACTGTAATACCTTATCCAGAAAGAACTAATACACACACATCCCCAAACCTCTAGAAAAGCTCAGAACCACGGCCCCTACTCTTTCAGCACATGAAATGCCAGACCACTACGCACATGAAGCCTGGGCTTCACGTTAACAGCATCAGTTCTGCATGCACTGGGCTTCTCAGCTGATGACATGAGACATCTGATTCTTGATTCGTACCCTTACCTCAGGAACCACAGACATGTGAATTGATTATATACAATCTTCATGAAAAACATCTGGCATAAATCATCTTTATCAAATACTGAAGCATTCTTTGTTTCTTTATCTACGTAGCCTAACACATGCACATGCATTCCTGTTCCATCAAAGAAGCAAAAATACTTGGGGAAAAATGCTAATTTTTTAATACCTAGTTAATCTACCTGATAGTATAAAAGCTATACACATGAAAAACAAAACCAAAACCCCAACATCTGAATCAGCACCTCAGTCTTTATTTTTTGAGTCAATTCTGCTATCCGATTATAAAACCCAAATATCTTTGTTGTTTCTCCTCAATTCAGGACACTAAAAAAATAACCCTACAGAAGTAATGCTAGCAGCCACTCCAAGAACAGACCCACCATTTCCTATCCAAAGGTTTCCAAAATGTTGAAATCTGACACAGAAGGAAACTTGTGCTTTGAATCATAGAAAAAATAAAATTATATAGCTGGACTGAAGAATAAAAATATTTTTAACATTGGCAAAAACTTTTATAACATCCTTTGATTTATAAATAATTGGTTAGTACCTACCATGATTGAAAATGTGACTGCCACTAATGAACACCGTGTCTTTTACTTGTACAATGCCAATTTATGGGTGGCCTTCATGGAAATCCTTCAACATCAATCAGGATATTGAAAGGGATGCAGCCATGGAATTATTTATATATTATTTCTCAAATTCCCTTTTCTTTATGTAAGGATAGATTTTTTTAAAAATTCGCATAGTTTACAGCATTTAGACAGGGAAAGCAATATAGATACATACATATATATATCAGCCACAGTCTCAGGAACAGGAGGAGAATGAGGCAGCTGAAGACATTCTCAGGTCACTGGATATGAAGCACTACTGTCCCTTAGATCTTGGTTCAGTTGGTAACAATTCAGAGCTGCTACTTCCAAAACCATAATGGCATTCCTGATACTGTTTTTCAAAATTGGCCTTCTGAATTACAGGTAGCTCACAACTTTCTAGGAAAAAGTGCAGGAAAAAACGTCTGCACATAAAATCCCCTTTTAGAGTGCATATGTGCTTACATTTTCTGCAAAATACCTTAATGGCTTAACAAAATGTATTGCTTTTCTTATGTAATTATATTTCACAATTATTATTTTTTGACAAAAATTGTTTAAGAATTAAAATTGTATTACTCCCATGGCTTTAAGGTATTTTATCTACTCTGATTTTGGATTATAAGCATTTCACCTAATACCTCTCTTTTTTTTTTTTTTATCCTTCTACAAATTCAGAAAAGTTATTTTCAGGATTAGAGTTATTTTGGAGATTATTTTAAAGGATTAGATTGATGCACGTTTCCCTTCTCAGAATAATGGTTATTCGCCAGACTTGCCTGCAAGCCTGTAACTGCATTTGATCTTTTATGATCTCATCAAATTTATACTGATTTTTGCATATAGCTTCTATTTAAAAGCATAAATAAAGATATTTCTAAATCCCAGATCAGCCATTTTTCTGTGCCATTTTCTTTTTGTATGTAAGAAGGCTATTTCATTCATTGAATGTTTCTTTTTTCCTGAGTGAACTTGGAAACATAAAACTTTAAAACAGTGAGAAGAAAGCAGTTACTAAATTGATCTCTAAATCAAATCAATAAATAGACTGGGTAAATTAGCAGATTATTGCGTCTGAAGAAGGGTTTTTTCTTTGGAGTAAAATAGGACTGTTGTCTTTAAGTTTGGGGTTTTTTCAGTTATTATTTTACTATGTCAAAGAATTACAATAATGTTCCTCTGTGCTTCACATATACGGGAAATTAACAATTACGATAGATTTGGTTTCAGAAAGAAAAAGAAAGCTCAAACCCCAATGGAATTTTTACTATCAAAACATATTACCAGCATTAAGAAGAAACACTTCATGAACTTGTTTTGACAGTAAAGCAGGAACTAATTGGATCGTAATTGGCAACAGTCAGAGACTGTTGGAGCAACAGAACAGATTTCTGAAGTTATTAGTTTATTACTTAATTAGTGGCTTCTACGAACCATAAAGAAATATTGATATTTAATCTACACAAGAAGAACTTCAAGGATAAGTCTAAGTGAATCCTCTGATTTGTAGACAGCATTACTTAAGTCTATTTACACAAGAACTGTAGTGCAGAAACCATAAAAATATAGAGACAAGGGTGTGATTTTTTTAAAATCTGATATTTCATGCCTATAATACAGCCCTGAAGATAAAACATAAATCCAAGATTTTTAAAATTCAGCCATAGCAAAACGTATCATGAGATATATAAAGAAATACTGTGATAGAAAACAGTCACGGTAACATTTCATACGATGAAAACGTTGTTAAAAAAATAATCCTTTTCTACAGAATTCCACCTATTTCTTGATATTAATGGCTGATTTGGGGACCTACTGTAGTGGTATATTGCTTATACTGTTGCAGTTTTTAGAAGGTCTATTCAGATCACACAAGAGGGAAAACCAACCTTTATAGGCTGCTCTGAAGGCAAGGAGGATGAGCTACTGCTCTTCACATCTGCAACAGGAGCAATATCATACAGGTTCGATTTTAGGGGAAGGAAAGTCTTGTGAAAAGGGTAATGAAGGACTGGAATACATCACCTCATCACACCACAGGGTTCCCAACTCTGGAATCCCTTAGAAAAAAACTGAAGGCAGATACCCCTCAGGATGCTCCTGGGCACCAAGTCATTCACAGCTTCATTACCCTGTGTTTATGCACTATAACATTTCTGTGTAAAATGTAATTCCTGTCACTACGTGATTCAATGAGTTTAAATACAACTCTGCAAGGGAAAGTAGGTATGTAAGGCAATAGTGGTAACCAAGGATCAGGATCAAGAAAGGATCAGAAACCTGTAATGGAGATGGCCGGGAATGGCTTAGGATGCCAAGGAATGGATGAGCTTTAATTGTTGTGAGAAATCAGTGAAGAAATACAAAAGACGAAGGGACAGAGCCCGAGTGAGAAGGGTCAGAAGCGAGAGGTGGCACTCAGCACAGCTGTGATGGATGGTGGCTGAAGCTGTGGAGCAGATGAGATTGCAGGAGGAACAGAGAAGAGGGAACGTGCCCGAGAACTGCCTGGCGACAAATTCACTTCACTGAATCAGCATCTTCAATAGCTCCGTAATTCCTAATGTAATCTTCCTTTCAGAAAGGGCTGCCTCATTTGATAAACCAGGCGGCGATTTTCTGATGTGCAGAGCGTCTCCGGGGGGTCAAAATTTCTTAAAAGAGCAGTGCTGTAAATGAGCAGTCACAGCCTTTGCATGAAGGGAAGGAGAGGCACACAACAGAGCGTATTTGACAAGCAATTTCTATCTGGTGCTATGGCTTAGCCTGTATGGAAGATGTAAGCAGAGGCAAATACAATTATTTGGAAAAAGTGCTGCTGATAGACATCTTGGGATTCTGGTCATGTCTGAGTGGGTATGGTGGTAATCAACACGGCAGTGACACAAGATGTAGTGGGGGAAACAATTTCTGTTTCAAAGCACTGCTAGGGGCTAAGAGCCTCTCTCACCTGCCAATCCCCTCAAAATCCACAAAATATAAAAATTGATACATTTATACAACACTTAAAAGACAATTTGTTGCTTCTAGCTAAGATAGATGCAAATTTGCTTGACTTCCAAAATAATTTTTTTTCATTCAGTCACAAGATAAAGGGGGTAAGAGAGACCTGAAAACAACATTATTTATTCCATCATTTTAGCTATGTCTTTCACTTCTTCCTTTTTTTTTTTTTGTAATCAATAGTTACTTCTACAATGCCCATGGTTCCACACACAAGGGTGCATTGGCCTCACAGCTCAGATGTTATTCGGGATCAGAATTGCACTAAAAAAAGGCAACTGAACAAGGTTGGTCCAAAGGACAGAGCATGTCCCTCCTGTGCAATTTACAATTACAATCATCTCTTCTACAGGTCTGTACATCCAAGCCAGCCAGATAGTACAAGCAGAATATTGAATATATTTTTCTAACAGAGCAGTTTGGACAGCACTGCAATACAGATACAATTTTCTGTCTTTCTGCTTTTGTGGGGTTTTTTGGTAGTATCCGTCTAAAATAAGGATGTAGGAGTGCCAGCAAATAGAAATCTCTGATGCTTAAAGCAAATACCCCATGTATTCTCTTACACAAATATTTCATTTTTTTAAAAAATAAAAACAATTTGAAGTTTCTGAATTTCTCTTAAAAGAAGTTAGGCCTTTTACCCTAACTGCTCCTACAGGTATCAAACCTAGAAACCTGTTTCCAATTCCCCTTCACTATTTATTTATATCTATGACTCTTCCTGTTTGTTGCCAAATTTTGTACAGATGTATAGCCATCTTCAGTCTATCTGTTGATGTACTACTAGCTGTTACTTTTTTAACCCACTATTCTGAATTATTTTTTTTTAAGTGTGTTGGAGCATAAAGTAAAACCTTTCAAGCTTCACTTTCTGAGTAAATAAAGCAACCTCATTTAAGCCCTCTCTGCCAGGCAGGCTGAACATCTTGGTGCTCACAAGTACATGTTTTATGCACCAGCCTTACAAATTGGATGGTTACTCTCAGTTTCCTTTATGCAGAAAGGGTCTGATTACTATAATAACATTGCCACACAAAATAGCAGCTTTTTAGCCACCATTTTCATGTCACATTTTCAGTGGCTACGTGGAACCTTCAACTCAGATGCTGAATGTCATGATCCTCCAGCAGTGATCCTAAATTTGGCAGTAACAAGACAAAATTCCACCTGCCTAACATACTCCAAAAAATATATGAATTTTTGACTACATTTTAAGTTTTTCTTTCCTTGAATGGACAAAGTATTAAGCATTATTTTTTTGCAGTTTCCACAGGTAATTAACTTCTTTTTTCCCCCCCCAAACATCAGAAAATTGACAGTGAAATCAATCTTAATATCAGATTTGATATCTAATTAGATTTTTAAATGCCACAGCTGTGCTATATAAGTTTTTATTAGAAGAGCTTCATGAGTTACTGGTTTTGCACTGGCAAAAAATTTAAAAACACTGGTCATCCCTCATTTTTAAGATCTTAAAGTGACCTACTCATTTAGTTCAAAACCAGAAACAGTATCAGCACATAATACCTAGAAGGCTAAATAAAGGAAGAGCCATCTGCAAAAAGGCTCTTCTACACATAAGATTCTCTTCTGGCATTTCTGTGCTCATTAAACATCGCTGCTTGCATCTACTGCACTGCTGCCTATGTGAGATCCCAATTTAAATCTTTGACAAAAATATTCTGTAACTTGTGTGTCAATCAAAATGCAAACTTGCACTGGTTTACAAGCACTACTCGAAAGGTGAGAAAACATGCTTGTTACATAGTTAAAAATGCTGAATTTGGGGGGAAAGAAGGATAAACAAGAGATTTGGTTACATATTGGATCACAAGGTTTGTGCAGCTTCCATATAAACAGTAGGGCTGAGATCATTCTTGAGCTGTGCACGTATCAACCTTATGTTCAGAAAGCAGATATTCATTTTCTCTAACAAAAGAAAATAATAATCTAAGGTTAACATCAGCACTGATGCTTTTTTTATATTAAAAGATGCTTCAGAGCTCCAGGACAGTACCGAACCTGCACAAAGACTGTGCTGAATGTGTGCAATCTAGAGAGACTTCTAGTACCAAAAGGGACACTCCCGAAGATGACTGTTACGTTTTGATTTGACAACCTGACTCTATGCCAAAGGCTGTGCTCACTGCAGTTACAACACAGGTCCAATCAAATCTGTACCAAGCTAAAAAGTAATCACCTTCTGTGAAGACCATTAGCAGATTAAGCCTGGGATAAAAACGAAAAAAAAAAAAAAAAAAAAAAGTTACATGCATTTATCAAAGGGCAGAAAACCAATGGCTTGTACATAAGCCATCTTTTCAATTGTGTTTAGGTAAGCGATTAGTCTTCCTCTTATCACTATCATCTTACTGTTTGACTTCACCATGGCCATACCGTGACCCAAATACAGTAGATGTATCAAAACCCAACAGATCAAGTCCTATTCCAACTGCAGGCTTTTTAAGTGGACTGATACACTGTCACAGTGGCTGTCACAGGACAAAAGCAGGAAAAAAAAAAAAAAAAAAAGAAGTTACATGCATTTATCAAAGGGCAGAAAACCAATGGCTTGTACATAAGCCATCTTTTCAATTGTGTTTAGGTAAGCGATTAGTCTTCCTCTTATCACTATCATCTTACTGTTTGACTTCACCATGGCCATACCGTGACCCAAATACAGTAGATGTATCAAAACCCAACAGATCAAGTCCTATTCCAACTGCAGGCTTTTTAAGTGGACTGATACACTGTCACAGTGGCTGTCACAGGACAAAAGCAGGTTTCATCACCACTTTGGACAGTGTTAATGCTATGAACCCTTAACTGCTTTCCACCCATTCGTATCTGCAGCTTCCATGTAGGATCTGGCTGTGTCCTGGTCTCTAAAGGTACAAGTCATACCCTTACAGGGTTGGTGAAGTCTACCACACAAGCTGTATATCCTCTTTGCACTGTGATTACAGCTGTGACACCTAATTCAGATTGTGTTTTGGATATTCATTTACCACACAGAAAAAATGGACATTATGCCACCATAGAAAAAGAACCACACAGACCAGTTTATCCAGGAGCTGTAACCAGGGTTGAGCCCTGCACCCAAGTGCTTCAGACACAGCACATTTCTGCTGGGGGCATTCTCGTCTTATGATTCAGATCTCCAGTTTAGGTAACAGCTGAAGCACACACACACGCCCACACGCAGCTATAATTAATACTTAACACAGAAGATACAGAAATTCAAAGAAACATGTTAATCCTTAACACTTGGCTTTGTCTCTGATCCATTATTTCTCTAAAGCACTTTCCACACTGAGCTCGGGATCCCCACACTCTCTCTGTGGTGAGATATTCACAATAACTGACCAAAGTTATCAGTTAGTCACAATGCAAAGCACTGCCCTCTTGGTGTATGAAAACATCTGCCTCATCCTTCTCAGAGCCTACAGAACCACTCCCAGAACAGAGCCTTTGCTCCACTCACAACTCCTAGAAATTTTAGAACTTTGACACCCTCATCCCATTTCCCAGACCATTCACTAGCTTTTCACTACAGAGAAGTCAGGATAAGTTGGATTTGGAACTGAGTTCTGTGTCAGAAATGACACCTGAATGGATAAATTACTCATATCTGGCATACATATATTAGAAATCTTTTACTTCTAACCTATAACAGAAAGATCAATCACCCAATGCAAGGACAGCCAACTCCAAGCCCTGAGAAAAGCAGCTTGGTTGTGGGAAATACATAAGACCAGAAATTAAATAAAATTTAAAAACACCAAAAAACGAACAAACACAAAATCCAAACTTCCCTCGCATGGTTGGGGTTGAATGCTCAAAATCACCCAAAAATCAAATCAAATTACACACTGGGCTGATGTAACTGAGAACTAGCCATAATTTCACCTTGTGTCACACAAATGTACAAGGGCTAGAGCTGGATTGCGGGATTGTCACTAACCAGGAGCTTGCTGCAGAGAGGAAAGCTGGGAACCACCTTTTTCTTCATTGGAATCATGTACCTCTGTAGAATGAAGTTCCAGTTTTAATACAGCAATGGAACGTGTAATTTTACTAATTTAAGCCAACATGTAAGATCTTTCCACACTCGTGCACACATGCACTGTAAGGCATCTCAGATGCAGAGGCTCTACACTTCCCATCTGTATCACAGCCTTTGGTCAATGAATTATTTATTTCCTCAGTTCTACTTCAGCTTTCCAGGCAGACTATTCTCTCTGTAGAGCACATCATATGGTTGCAGAACAAGAATCACATCAAATATGACTTTCAGAAGAGAATGAGTCGTTTATTAAGAGTCCCAAATGGATTATGCAATTTACTTTTTTTCAAGCACAGCTGGATCTGCTTTTCAAACTTTTGTATCTGTACACCTCATACACCTCACAGTGTCTGAATAGCTTGCAGAACTAAGCACATCCTTCAGCTATGAGATAATTATTTTTGGTTCACTTAAAATATATATACACCAGTACCAGAGGCCCAAACACCCCAAGGATCCTTCTGCAGCTTTCAGCACATCAGCATTTTTACTTCAGCACAACTCATTGTCTTTGATCTCTCTCTGAAAAGATTTGGCTTGTGCTGGGGCTGCTTCTCCAAAAAGAAACAGGCATTTGGAAAACCAAAACCTTATACAGCATTAATTCAATACCAGTGCTTCTCTTTTAATATTTTCTCTCGTTGCTTTAAAAATACATGATTTTCTAAACCTCTGCAGGGCAGTGAATCCGACTCCTGAATTTCACATCACTTATGGGCATTTCAAGTGCAGCTGCCACCAAATGAAACTATGCTAAACAGGGATACAACATACTGTGAGTCTTTGGCTGTGGGAGAAAGTGTGCCAACAAGGGATCCTGAAATCATTAGCACGATCACCCTAAGGGCTCTCAGGTCCCCAAAAATCACCCAGCAACCCATTATCGCTTCCTTTTCTTGGGGTACCTTCATCCCTAAATGTATGAAGAACCCATCTTCCAGCTCTCTGCTGCACAGAAATTCTCCTTTACTTGCAGTAGAGCCAAAATTATTGCTCACTCTTGCTCAGAGTTCCTATTCCTTATGTTAATAAAAACCTTATGCTGAAAGTTCATGGTAATCACGTGGATGCACACATAATACTCTTTAGCAGTGTTCTTTGTCTGAATAGAGAACTCCAGGCTTTGCATTGGCCAGTTACCAGATTCGTTAAGTTTGGCTCATAATTTGGGATCTCATTCTACACACGCACATAGCTCTTAGGGAAAGGTTAAAACATCTCATCGTTACTCTCTGCAACTTGATAAAATAAAGAGTTAAGAATTTTACTAAGTCTAAAATAAACCACTTGACAGTAACCCAAGTTCTTGCCTGAAGATCACCACAGTGCTTCCTAGGTCATTGATGGACACTAGTTGTCTCTATAGTTTTCCAACATAAATGATCACTTTTGGATTGCCGAGACAACGGACACTAGTTGTCTCTATAAAGTTTTCCAATATAAATGATCACTTTTGGATTGCCGAGACAGAAAGCACAAATATAACTAAGCACAAACGACAGCCAAAGCCATTACAGTTTACTGGAGAAACGTTCACTTATATCCTTATTTATATATATTTAGCAGATCTAGACTGCCTGATCAGACAACATTTCCACCTACAAAGTCGCCATCTGCTTGATGAGGAAGGATGGTTTATATCTGCACATACATGTAACTCTGCTACTGGGGAGATATGTGTGAAACCCGCACCTCTATAAGTATTTTTTCACTATTATTTTGTTATCATAGCTTCAACTATGAAATAGATTGTTCATGACTTAACCATGACGCAACTTGGATTTGTTCTGAGCTAAAGTTGCATGACGAAGGTTAAAATGATAAAAGCTAATGGTTAAATTATTAAAAACAGTAGAAAACAGTGGTTATTAACGGAAAAATATAACACACATACACTTTATGGATCACAAGTATTATGTAATTGTTTCCCTCCCACACCACACCTGCTAATAAACCTTCAAAACCTCTGATAAAGGGCTGTTCTCAAATATGGAGCTCTTCCTCCTCGCAGACTCCCACAAAAATTAGATGATCCAAGGTCAATTATAGGTGTTATTCAGTATTGAGCCAAGGTCCAATTTATACTACAATATATCATAATTTTTCAGTGTCAGAAAAGTCAGGACTGTTATTTGATTAGCCGAATCCATTCCAATCTGAAAACGCCTCTGGCTTCAATATTCTGACAAGATTGTCTTTTCAGTGAACTCGAAACACTACATACATTGACCCCTAAAAGGAAAGGTAGTTTAAGTTGCTTGTGCAATTTAAGAAAAAACAGAACGATACATGTACCATATATATACGATTAAAGTGACCAGAGTATCTTGGCATTTATTTAAACAAATATCAGAGCTTTCAGACTGCAGATATCAAAAACGTAAGCCCCTAAGCAGCAATATATTTGTGATGTGTTATGCTGCGACACATCGTTTATTTCACAAGAAATCTGTTTCAATGAATTTCACATATACAGCTCTATTGATATTGAGTTTTAGAAGCATCCCCAGAACATGTTGACGAGGAGGTGTGCAGGTGTCAAATCTCACCATAAAGCACAGCAGAGCAACACAAAGGTACCTCAGACATGGATTATCTACCAACATACACTTGTCAACCAAACTGATTTGCTTACCTTTCGTGGCCTTTCCTCCTCTAGGATTATGAAAGAAGACCAATTTACCTAAAGTAACAACTGCATCCAAACAATGAACCATGTAATTCACCTTTCCCCCAGTTGGATCAAATCAGCTTTCTCTCATACACTGATAAATAGCAAGTGCTAATTAGCCTGACACCAAATAGCAGCAGGTTTGGCATGTTGTGTTAATCCATCATTCGTCTGGAACTCAGGTGCCTCTTCCAAAGCATCTTGCTACAGCTTTAACCCATCACTGGAGTTTAATTTGCAATTATTTAGGACTCAGCCAGAAGAATGAGGGGGAAAGGCTGGATTTTCTTCTTCCTAGTCTTAAAGAAAATATAGTGGTGAGGCACTCTCTCAGACACGTGGCTTTTCACAACACTTCCAAGCTATACACCAGAAGACCTGGTGTGCATTCGTCTGCTCACAGCATTTCTCAAGAATCATCCTTCAACAACTTCTGGAGTCCTGCCAGACTGGTAAGTATAGCTAAAGGAGGCTAAGGCTGGTTTGTTTGATAAAGTCATGATTATCATAATATCTTCTTTACTAGGGATAGCTGCAGAATTGGCACAGCTGCAAACTAAGCAGGACTTTAAATCACTGACCAACATCTTAATTTTCCAAAACCAAGCCAGTCAGAATCTACAGGGAAAGAAGATACAAAAAGCAGTCTGAAAGACAGTAAATTTTGTTGCTTACAATGTGGGTCCAAATAATTACTCTCATTTTTGTCAACATCATTAGCTGATACCATGCTGTGATTACGTAGGATTGCACTGCATACAAACACACAGGCATACACGTAGGGAAGTACACAAGAAGCTCCTCTGAATGAAAATGTTAAATTTAAAAATGAACATGCTTTAGTTTGATCTTTCATTTTAATCTGAAATATTTCTAGCTTCTACCCCAAACATTATCAATAACGAGTAGGAAAATAATATCTCAATTGGTTTTTTTCAGTAAGCTGAAAACAGAAACAGTTAAATAGCCATATTTTTTCCTGAAACATTGGTAAAGTCATTAGGGGATTTTATAATAGTGGCCTAACGTTTCAAGCCAATTGCAGCCTTTTATTCAAAAACAAATCATAAGCTACCTACTAATTTTTTAAAAGTAAATACTTAACAGCATGCATGTGGTGGTTGCACCAAATGTAGTATCATGAATGGAATGGGAAAGACGATTCTGTGATTGATACAAGACAATATGGGCTGTCCTCTTCCTAAAAACCAGCAATAACTGTATCATATACAGGGTGGTTTATGCCTGTTACCCTCCAAGGGGAAAACCTTAAATTTGAAATTCAGTGTTAAAGTATGTATAGGAGCCTCGCTCTTTTTATTTGTTACAAGATGGATTTATATTGCATTGTGTTTTTTAATCAAAGCTACAGCAGCCTCTTCCACTCTTCCCCTATCTATAAAAGCAACCATCCTTTGTCTTTTATTCACATTATGGTGCAAAATACTGCTTTGTTTTGGTGTTGGGAGATTGGAAGGTGAAATGGAGGTCACCCAGTTCCCCGAGGTCAGCCAACACTAATAACACCAGCCTCTGGAGAACGCCGCCAGTGTCCCATTTCTCTGAAGGTCAAGCAACTGCTGCAATCATTCAATGAGCAACTAATAAGACAATTCACGAGCCCTTTTTTTCTTCAGGGGTAAAGGACATGCAGCCACGCTGTTCCAATGGCTTTAAACTCTTGTAAACAAATTTCTATTCGCAGAAAGGTTCTTTTAAATGGATGGAGAAATAAGCGTGGTAACTCCAGCAGCATAACAATTTGAGAAAGGTTGGGTTTTTTCCTTTTCAGTAAAGACTAGCTAATAATTATTAAATACACTTAACATAAAATGAAATCTGTGGCACTTGGGGTTTTTTTGCTTTTCAGTAAAGATTAGCTAATAATTATTAAATACAGTTAACATAAAATGAAATCTGTGGCACTTGGGCCTTAAAGTCAACATGTACTTAAAAGAGTAAAAAATAAAACCAAAGAAATATATTGATTCATTTATTAAAACTGTGCACAGGTTCCTGCCCTACACAGAATCTTGGTTATCTGTATCCATGCTGGGCACATGCCTAGAGCCTGGCCCTGCCCAGGGAAGTGGTGGAGTCACCATCTCTGGTGTTATTTAAAAGACAGGTAGACATAGTGCTTAGAAATATGGTTCAGTGATGGGTTTTCTCAGTATTAGGTCGACGGTTGGACTAGCTGATCTGAAAGGTCCCTTCCGATGGGTTTTCTCAGTATTAGGTCGACGGTTGGACTAGCTGATCTGAAAGGTCCCTTCCAACCCAGGCAATTCTATGAGTCTATTCTATGATCACACAGCCTCCCCATCCACATCTCTCCTGCAGATCCACTTGAGCAAGTCTCTTCCTTTCCAAAGCTTTTCCAGATGTTTTCCAAAGTCCCATGACACAGTCTCTTCCTTTCCAGAGTTTTTTCCAGATGTTTTCCAAAGTCCCATGACAGCATTCAGATCTAAACTGCAAACTCCCTTACTTCTCTCCACCCTTTCCCCCCTTCAGACTGACCCACATCTCAATCAATATTAGCCTCCCTGCTCACACAATATGCCAACACCAGACTTTATTTTCCAAACAGTCAGATACAAGAAACTACACATAGAAAAATGAGATGAGTCCATGAAGGAAGTGGGTAAATAGTAGCCTGAACTTTAGATATCAACAAATCCAGCTATCAAGGATAACATAATCCACTTCAGTAAAAATGGGATCAATCAATCAAAACCCAACTCTCTGCATAAATGCAGACTTCACCAACAGCTTCCCAAAACTGCGAAACCTTATGAGTATCAATAAACCTAGATGTTTGTGCAACTAAACTTAGAGAACCTCAAACAAAACAGAGCTATCATTCTGTCTTCATGAAAAAGTTACCAAAGCATTTTGTTAATGATGCCCCCCTGGGCAGGGGGGTTGGAGCTCGATGATCTTTAGTACAAGAAGCTACACATAGAAAAGCAAGGTGAGTCCATGAAGGAAGTGGGTAAATAGTAGATACAAGAAACTACACATAGAAAAATGAGATGAGTCCATGAAGGAAGTGGGTAAATAGTAGCCTGAACTTTGGATATCAACAAATCCAGCTATCAAGGATAACATAATCCACTTCAGTAAAAATGGGATCAATCAATCAAAACCCAACTCTCTGCATAAATGCAGACTTCACCAACAGCTTCCCAAAACTGCGAAACCTTATGAGTATCAATAAACCTAGATGTTTGTGCAACTAAACTTAGAGAACCTCAAACAAAACAGAGCTATCATTCTGTCTTCATGAAAAAGTTACCAAAGCATTTTGTTAATGATGCCCCCCTGGGCAGGGGGGTTGGAGCTCGATGATCTTTAAGGTCCTTTCCAACCCAAACCATTCTATGATTCTATATTTTTATGTGATTTATAGTACATACTTTTAGTATGAGCTGAATGTGAGGTTAAAAAAAAAACAAAACACCCTAGAGATAAGAATATTGCCCAAACTACTTTGATTATATTTGAGCTTAATATATGCGTTTCAGTATGGAATATATGATGCTCTTACACAAAAACCATAACCCACAAAGCCATAATCAGCCAATGGTAATCTAAAGCGATGCTACAGGAATCCAGAGTAGGAATAGAATACTGTATGAACTGCAATAAAGCATCAAAGTTCTATTATTTCCTTCACAAAAGGTGAAGTCTGTTTTTTAAAGGAAATTCTAAAATCATCAAGTTGTGCTAAATGTAGATCAAATTTAATGTATATAAAAATAAAAATGAGGGAGGTAAGAATTTTCCATTCTATATTAATGACTTTTCAAAAGAAAAGAGTACTCTTAGCACTCTTTCACATTATGTCCACATAGCCAGAAAGCACAAATCCTCTGGAGAAGATACACGTCACAAGAGGACAATACATTACCTACAGCTGGAGTTCCTATTAGGGGCTCACTCAACATGTTAAAAAAATGGCTTTCAATGGTGCACATCCACATTAGGATATCTAATTCTGACCCTCTCATGACAGTTCTCTCTGGGGCAAGTTAATGGGCCAGATATTTTGCTGCTTAAACTTGGAACATTAAAACTGACTTCCATGAAGTTCAGGGGACATACACCATCAGCATCTGACCTGTATATTTGCTGAATTTGAAACTCAGACTGTTTTTTGTCCATTTTGAGTTGGATCAGTAGAAAAAAAAAAAATTAGTGGTAGGCTAGTATTTTGGGGTTTGAAGTTGGGGATAGGAAGGTGTTATATATGAGGAACAAATAATTACTCATGACTTGAAATAGTTTAAAGCTTTTGTTTGGTTGGTTTTGGTTTTTTGCTGTTTTTTACCTTTGGAGAGGGAAGGAGGGGAGCAGAAGCACACCCCAAAACAAGGCAGGACTTCTAGTAACTGTACCAAAACACATAAAGCCTTACCCTTTAGAAACACCCATCTTTTAAAGTAGCAACTAAAATTTTCCTATTTACAGACAAAAGTTGAAAAAAACCTCTCATCAACATATTCAATTATTAAAACTGGCCAAAATACCTACAGAAAACAATATAATAAAATTAAAATATGGGGCACAATTAAGGCGTAAGACTAAGAAGTTGCTTTTCATCTCTCTGTCACCAGCAGTTTACCATAATTTAAAAGGCTAAGACATCAAGCAAAATGAAAGATCACTGAAACAAAGCAAGGGAACAATTGTCACAACCAGAAAGTTACTGTGGGAAAAACTTAGTACTTAACAAAAATTAGTTTCATAATTTTCAATATGCCAAAGCCCATGGTTAACTAAAAAGCTTAAGATATAGTTGCTGTAAATGTCCGATTTAAAATCATTGATCATCATCTTCACTGATAATTTTTGAATTATAGAACATATCATTCTTCCACATATTGCTGAAAGCTCTTGATAAGTAGGTGAACTGAAAAAAATGAGAATTTACATTACAAGCCCAAATATGACAGGGAACCAGATGGTTGAAAGCAACTTTTTTAATGCTGAAAATATTCACATTTTACTGGTTTTTGATTAACCCTCCAGTTTTGAAAACCATCCAATATTTTTGTTTCTCTGTACCTGGAACTGAAATAATATTTACACTCACAATGAACATTTCACAGTTGCTTCTCAGTCTAAACCATCTCTGCTCATCAAAACCATGCATAATCGTGAATCAAACATCAAGCTGCAGCTGTAAACAAGCTAATCCAAAATTAAAGGTTCATTACTCACATAATAGAAGACATGTTGAAGCATTTCATAATGACACAGAATTTCCCTTTTGACTGCTTTTGATCTTCAATCTATTTTGGCCTGAGGTCAGCTGGCAAACAGATACCATAGATTGATTTCTGTGGATGTATGTTAGTGATTCCCCTTTCCATCCTTTTGCTCCAAATAGCCTTAAATTGGCATTGACAATGATGATATTCAGAAAATAGACTTCATAGAATTGTCCCAGTGCTGGTTATAAATAAAATCTCAGGTTCCAGAGAAAAGAATTCTTTATACCACAAGAGACTACTGAAATTGATCCTGATACTATTTAAATATGCATAGTTTAACTGGGTTCATCACCTTTCATTCACAGCATTCCCTTTTGTAAGCACTGATACACTTACTATTTTAGCAAATCCAGATTTTTCTGTAAACACTGGATCCAATTTGCCTTTCAAAACCGATCACAATTCACTTGGAATGACATCAGCCTGGGAAATTTGAGCCTCGAAAAGGCTGGGCCCTTTCTTTCTTATGATGTAAGCGCATCAGGCAATATCACAGGGTCAGAAGACTTATTCATGCAGCATGACAGATGCTTAAACAATCACTTAATTTCTGGAAGCATTTTTTTTTTCCACTTGCGATGTTAACTCAAAGATCACCAATACAAAAATGACACTTACCTAGCAATCAGCATGACAGAAAGTCTATGAGGGAGTGCATAAGCAGAGTTGGCTAGAATCAAGTTTACTCTTTCCAACAGTCATTAATAGTTTACTCAACAGAACCACTGGTTAATACCAAGACAAGCATGTGGTCCATGCCCAGATATCATAAATCTACAAGGACTAAATTATAATCCCTGTATGAAGCCTTCCCTCTAGCAAAATGCTGCTACACTTCATCTCAAGCAGGACAGATGCTTGGCTGCTGGTGGGCAGGGGGCTGGGGCCCCTTTCAGTATTGCTTTTGCAGAAGTGGAGATAAAAAAACTGGAATATCTGGATGTTTGGAAGAATAAGCAGCAAAACACACGTGTTCCTCTTACACCAGCAGGCGATTCGTTAATGTTACAGCAACCTGGTGCACTGCTTGGACATTTCTGAAATACAGGCAGGCAGATTTGATAGGAAACTACCCATCTAAACCTAAAAAAAAATCTTAAATGGCCAACTCCTGCAATTTTTTTCAGAAGCTGATTCTTCTGTACTGTAACTGAAATAGCAAACGAATAGAACAGAATACCACTGAACTTCCATAGCTGTGATTTAAATCTTAGTTTCCTCTTCAGACTGAATCATCTATCTTTCCTCATTTTGTACTGAAGGACACAATCTTTAGTATGCCTATATGTATCGTACCATATTTAGGGATTCTTATTTCCAGGTTCAATCAGCCCAGGCTTATTTACATATTTATTAGGAGAAAGGTTAACACAAATCATTCTGCTTGGATTCTAGTGCAACATTTTTTTGGGTAGCAGCAGTAAAGTCAGGTGCAGCCACGCCTAAATCAATAACCCCCTGAAAGCTTGATTTTTACTGCTCCAGTTTCATATGTTGAGATAACTACAATGATAAAATGAAATGGAACTTTAAGAATTGGCTTATTATTCCAACTCAGACATGCACAGAAAACCTTCACATCTATTGTTACAAGGATTATGCCAATAAGTGATTGTTACTATCATTATTCAGAATCTGAGGAACTGCATTCTTCTCCTCTATGTGGACCTTGTGCATCCATTTTCATGGACTTTACAAGAAAACAGAATTATGCAGCTGTCACTCAATTCAAATGAAATTAATATACTACTGTTCACAAGAAAAGTGAATGCTCATCTAGGAAGCATTTCCTTTTGTAAAGAGACAATATGAGATCTGCATGACATTCAAAAGGAAGACTGGAATGATAAGAGAAGGAATAAAGCATAAAAATATTCATCTGCCTTTCAGAGGTGATATAGAAGTGACATGGTATCCTAATATTCAAGTTCAGTCAAAGTGCTGAGTGCTGGACATAGCTGATAAATATTGTAGAATAGGCTGAACATACTGAAGAACGTTCATAAACTACCAAAAAATGATTTGCACTATATACAGACTATATCCCCAAATCTATAGGCTTTGTATGCAACATCTTTAAAATACACTCATTTAAATACATTGTTAGCAGCAAAAAGAAGTTCAAAGAAACTTGGATGTGGTCTGGCTAGTGAAGGATGATATGGCAAAGACTGATCAACAGCTCAACAACTTTTTTGCCTCAATCTTCACAGACCGTAAGAGCAAGGTTTGGGAAGGAGTGTGACAGCCACCAGTGGAGAGTTACAGGCTAGAAACTACTTAAAGAACTTGGACGTGTGAAAAGCCTTAGAAGTAAAGAGGATTGGATGGACTACCCCCTATCATTCTGCGATTTACCTGTGGGTGCTGAAAGCTGGCTGCTGTGCCTTCAAAGCCACTGTCCACGATCTACAGAACTGGAGGAGGACAATGGAAGAAATGCTGATAATTGGGCAGACCCAGCGAGCTACAGGCCAGGCCAGTCCCAGCACAGTCCCGGGCAAGGTCATGAAGCAAGTCTTCTAAGAAATTACTCACCAAAGCACAAAAGACAATAAGGCAGTATCATGAATGTTCAAAGTAGTTTTACCAAGAGAAGATCATTCCTGCACACGAGGAGAAAGCAGTGCAATGTAAGTTGACTTCAAGAAGGGTTTTGATGCTGACTCCCACAGTATTCTCATTAATGAGAGGAGGATGGGACAGACTGCTAGATGGTTTGAAAACTAGCTGGTCTTCTGGGCTCAAAGGCTGGTAAACAGTAGCCCGAGTTGTAGCTGGTAGTCTTGATGCAGTCCTGAGCAATGTGCTCTGGGCAATCCTGCTTAGCAGGGGAGTTGGACCAGATGATCTCTAGAGGTCCATTCCAACTCTGTCAAATCCATGAATCCGTGGTGTTCAGCATCAAGCACAGTAACCCAGGGACTGATGCTGGGGCTCACACTACACTGTAGTTGCAGATGATACTAAATTAGGAAGGGTGCTCGACACACTGATTCACAGTTTCAACCTAGGGGCACCCTCAGAAAATTGGGGACCATTCAGTGTGTCATCCCACCCTTTCCAGTTCACCTGAGCATCCTCAGGTGAATAACAACATTACATACCCACAGGGTTCTTTTTACTAAAAAGAATTTAACACAAATTAAATACTGTTTGCATTCAGGCGTGGAAATCAACTGTGGTAGCATTTACTTCATTACCCTATACTACGGAAATTACAAGATTAGATTCTCTACCTAAAATCAACAACCCAGAACCACTTTGTAATTTTTATTAATAGTTTTCAGCCAATAAAACCTGTTTCCCAGAGCTGCCCAAGTTAAATATGTTGTCAGGTCAACTAAAAGTACATATGTTTCTAGTGAGTGAACAGTTTTATTAGAAAGACTGGTTCTTTTCCCATCTTATTTACACTGGTCTGTAACAAATGAATTCCAAAGAGGCAGTTAAAATCAAATTTGTAATAGAAGTAACCTTCACTTGTGGTTAGTAAAACACATTTGAGTTCCACATTGAAAGGAGAAAAATTATTATAAGAAGTCTGCAGACTGATTTACTGAAGGTAAGCATGGTAAATGGAGATCAACGCATAATTCAGCACAAAACCCCCACTCCTGTTCCAAATTCAAACACCAATGTAGAGGTACCTCAGACATCCCCTGGTATCATACCTGGCTTACAGGTGTTGCTCTTAAGACATAGAGGTCTCTCAAACTAGCAACCTCAAAATTAGAAGGTTAGGAAAACTTTACCAGAAGACAAAGGTTAGATCAAAAATGCTTATAAATGTCCCAGAAAAGTTAAATTTGTCTTATTTAGGTTATCTGTCTTGTGTTCATTTCCCGGCCTTCGCTTGGACTGCTCATTGCAGATGTGGGCCTTCTGGAAATAAAAAAAAAATGAAAAAAAGCTGGACAGTGCCAACAAAAACTAGAGCTTTGAAAAAAAGTCCTGAGCTTTTAGGAAACAAACAAACCAAAACACACCCAAACAAACAACCACACACACACATTTTCTTTTTCTTTCTCATGAATTACAAGGGACATTTCATGAATTTCATTAACTAAAAGTTCAACAGCAATTAATTCTCTTCACGGAATCACTGTCTGACCTTCCCATTTCCTCCTATGTCCATCCACAGTTGCGTATGATGTGCCAGCATCCAAAACCCACACCCTGCTCAAAACCAAACCAAAGCAAAAACCTTAAGTCTGGGCAACTGAAGGCTCCCTTCAATCCAGGGAAATTTCCTAGCTAGGAGAAAATGAACATTTCAGTTTAAAAAAAAAAACCCACAGCACTTCCGTGTCATTTGCACTTGGAGTGACTGTGAAGAGAGACGAAGGTTGTTATTAACAAGGATCCCTGCTGTTGTTTCAGTCAGTGATTTATCACCTTCACGTCGAAGTAGAAGGAGACCAGGCTGCAGAAAGGAAACAATTCATTCAAGGTGGGATTTCTCCTTCTGCAGTCAGCTGCTGAAAAATAATTTAGTAATTTCTACTTACTTAGTGCCTATCTACTGTGGCAGCGTGATCCTGCTCATTCACATTCACAATAAAACAAGCTGCTCAAAATACATTCTTTAGAGAATGCAACTTTCTAATACAACTGATCATTTTTCCTCAGTCAAGTGTCCAACTCAGTCTAATAAGTATATTCCATGTCTTTTACTTTATAATTTGTACAGGATTGTGGAATTTTGGAATTCACGTTACCGTTAGAGATTATCACATATACTTTGCCTTAAAATACTGTGTTTATGTACTAGTTTTACTCTGATATTTACTATGAAAGCTGACCAATATTTTTATAGCACTGATGGATACAATAGTCAGTAATCAAAATTAATGCTAACTCAATAAAGCAATTGAAAGATGAAATTTTGGCAGTTTAAAATGCAATGCTGGGTGGAAAAGCAGTGCTTTGCCTATTTTTGTAATGAAATGGAAATAATTAATCTCTCAAAGTATAGCACATGTGGCATCATATTCCTTTTCAAAATTTTTCATACATCTCCCAAGTTTTTCACTCAATACCAATCAAATTTGCAAAAACTCCCCCTGAAGAGTGTTTTTTTGTTGTCTGCATATGGCCACCAAAAAAGGCAGAGCTCTCCATAGTCATCCAAATGTAATTCACTATACATTTTCCCCCCATAAACTTTATTTTCCTGTTAGAATTTCTGGGCATTTCCACAGAAGGTGGGTTACAAAGTGAAAGACAAAGTGCTGAAAAGGCGTATATATTTTCTAGAAGTAAGCAAGGACAGTGATTTCTTTTTCCTGCTTATGCCACCCTCCCCTTGCCAGCAGTATTACCCAGAGCACGTACTGGTTTCCCTCCCCACCCCAGTTTGACTTTCCACTCAGTGGTGCTTTGTTGGAGCCAGTTGTCTGCAGTAACAAAAGATCATCTTTTGCTGTTATATGTGCCTCTTGGTTCAGACAAAAAGCCATACTTTTTTTGTTATCTCAGCTTGTTTTCATCATTTACCAGAAAAGGAGGAGATGAGGATAAACTGGAAGACAAAAACAATAACAGTTTGGTGTTGCCCATTATGTTTTTCCTGGATTTTTTGCTTTGAGAGGCAGATGGAGGAAATATAAATCTAAAACATGCTGCTAGAGGTGGATAGAAAGGAGAAAGGTTTAGCATCAGGGTTGCCACAAAAGCCACCTCTTTACATCATGATTTCGCCTGGCTTTGATTTAGTCTCAAGCAACCAGGAGTGCTATGCTTGGTATCCTTCTCTCACTACCATCCTTATGGATCGTTTTTACTCCACATTTTGTTTATTTTTTAAAGAATGTAGACAGAATGCAAACAGAGATAAAATTTTAGCTCAAGCAGCCAAACCCACAAGTTTTGTTAAACTGCTGTGAGTTTTTACCCAGAGAGAGAAAGAGATCAGTGCCATAAATAGTCTAACTGTGACAAGTTTGTCAAGCCTACAAGGAAGCTGATGAAATGTTTTTAATAAAGAAAATAAAATTAAGACATTACTTAATTTTGCTTGAAAAAGATTCTTCTTTTTCAGAGTTGGGACTGAGTATTCCTTGGTCGACATTCAAAATCTCAAACCACGTTCATTATTTTGTTCTGAAATGTCTCAGAATTTTTTCTTTGACTTTCTGGACAGAGTTACTTCATCAACTACCTTTAGAAATATAAATCAAATTACCCTGTGCAAGTAAAGCTGATCTAGGACTTTTTCTATCAGAGTTACTGGACAGAATCAAAAGAGAAGAATAACAAGGGCTACAGAAAACAACCCCTACAGTAAAGACTGAAAAAAATTAAAAATAAAATTAAAAAAAAGAAGAAAGGGTATGTTTAGTTGAGAAAAAATAAATTATAAATATGGCAAAACAGACTTCATAAAGGAAAAAGTTTGCTTCGTGTTTTACCAAGAGAAGATCATTCCTGCACACGAGGAGAAAGCAGTGCAATGTAAGTTGACTTCAAGAAGGGTTTTGATGCTGACTCCCACAGTATTCTCATTAATGAGAGGAGGATGGGACAGACTGCTAGATGGTTTGAAAACTAGCTGGTCTTCTGGGCTCAAAGGCTGGTAAACAGTAGCCCGAGTTGTAGCTGGTAGTCTTGATGCAGTCCTGAGCAATGTGCTCTG
>NW_015090828.1:0-76203 GCF_001431845.1 Calidris pugnax
TTTTCATAATTTAAAGCCAGAATTCCTGTAGCAGCATCTTGTCTGGGTAGCACAGGACAGGCCATTAAGTAGTACCTTGTTTCTCTGAACTGAGCTCAGTAACTTGCACTTACTTAAAGCATACTTTTCAAGGAGCATTTTATCTTTGAAGATGTCAAAAGACAGAGAATCCACTGCTTTCAGTGATTAGTCTTTCTTGTATGTTTCTTAGGTGGTATTAGTATGTACCTAACAACCAATTTTGAGGGAGTAATTTTCAGAGTTCAGCTGAAAAGCTTGCTCTATCGTATTTTGCAAAATGTTTGCATTTATGCCTCCATATTTTGGATCAATAGGTTAGCTTCCAGTGGTTTCAACACTGGAAATGTTATTTGTCAGAGAATTGCATTTATTGACAAGTAAGATCTAAATTAGAAACTAGAAATCCCAAACAGTGTCATGTGAAATATTGAAAAAACGCAGAACCCATTTACTTTGCCAAGTTTACAGGAAATAAAACTGTTTCTGCGTGCTTTACTTTACCATAACTTGTGACATTTCTACTTTTTTTTCCTTTCCTTTTCTCTTAATCATTTAATCAGTGTCACAAAGTGACTGAATGAAGACTTAGCATGCTGTTATGAGTGGGGGGCTCTCAGAAGCGTCCTACACACCAGAACATCACCAAGGCTGAGTGCAGACAGCCAGCTCGGGCAGCTCTGGCCATGCTTACTAGAACCCAGATTTAGATTCATAGTTTGGAACAGGTATCTCTGTTGTGATGGAACTAACACAGCTCCGTGTTCATTCTCAGGCTTTTCCAATGCTAGAGAACATGCAGCTATTGGTAGCTGGCAATCGGCAGAGCTGCCATCACGATGACAGGGCTCTCTAAGCGTTTGAAGAAGATGAGCCAATCTAGCTTTACCCTGCACAGATTGCTAAACTGAGTATGTTTTTATAGTAGTCAAGGCCATGGAAAAAGAGAGGGAAAGCATAATCTTAAAACCAAGTTGGAAAGAAAAATATGAATAAGCGTGTTCCCTCATAATTGTGTACAACCATTTTTTTCTTTTATTTGCATCACTTCATTTAAATTTCAAATTAGGTTAGTAATTAAAGCCACAAGTACTTTTTAAGACTCTAAGATGGAAAGAGATGTTCATTATGAGATCAACAGGTAAGGTTAGTAACCATACAGTAACATGAAAATGGAACGTATGGTCCTCTTTGACATTTCAGAGACATCTACATTATTTAAAAAAAAAAAAAAAAAATTCACTGAAATTGTGTCCGTAGGGTCCGGAGGTCTCCACAGTGACAGGGTACGTGAACTGAGATGGGTTTTTTCTGCTAAAAATAATAACAAGGAGCTGGGTATTCTTCCTGCCTAATCCCCGAGACATAGCTGGCTCATTTCACACACTGTTTATATCTGTATTACAGTGTCTTAGATTTTCAAATACCAGTTTCTGTTGTACCTGGTCATGGAGAAAACTTGTTCGCCCTTCAGTTTAGGAACATTTGCTATCTCTAACTTAGAGATATTGACTATCTCACTTTCATCGGGAAGTACAAAGGGTATTTGCCAGGTAGTCTGCCTCTTTTGTTTGGTGTTCTTGGTAGATGCTGGAGACTAGATAGAGACATGTTAGCTCTTCTGTGTCTTTGAAAATTCTTTTTTTTTTTTTTTCCCTAAAAAAAAAAAAGAGTGTAGCAGGCTAACAAAATAAAGCTAATTAAGGGCTTTTGGTTCTTGTTGGTTTGCACTTCAATTTAACACCTGAACTTACAAGCTTCTCTTTTGTGGCGGGGTGTGACATTCTCTGCCAAACACCTGATAACAAACGATTTGCCCAGGCAAATGCACGAAAACCAGAATATATATTTACTCACTCACCCTCATCACTCCTGAAAAGACACTCAGCAAAATTGAAACTCAGCAGTGAAATAGATTAAAAGCATGAAAACTCTTAAAACATTCAGCCTTAGTGGTCAAGACTTTCAGCAGATCCCCATACTTATAAAAAAATTGAAAGAGTAAAGAGCTGTGCATAAGAAGAAACAATGACGGACAGTAATTCTGATTGTTGTAATGAATATCCTTTGTGACTTGGAAGTAAATAAACCTTTGTACATATGTCTGCTGTACCCTTCTCATAGGTAAATGAATTCTTTGGCTGTTTGATAAAACTAATGCTCTTCTATCACATTTTTAACACAATTTGGAGCATAATTCAAGTCTTGGAAATTGTCAGCTATAAAGGTCCTGGCTAAATACTTTATTCTTTGAAAAGATTTAAGGTTAATTTCTTGTTGACTTTACTACAAGTTCTGTTTGTGCATTTTAGAGATGAATTTGTGTCAGAGTTCTATACATTCATCCTAACACTATCACTGTGGGGGTTTTTTTCTGTTATTATAAGGGAACAGAAAGGTAAAGCAGACTTTTTTTTACCACGATGGGCTTCAGCCAACATTGTGTTAATAAGCCCTTCTAAATAGACACTTCTAAAGCTCACCAGTTTGAAGTCCAGGTCGCATAGAGAGCTTCAGTTTTGGTCACAGTTGTGCATTTTATAGTTCTGTATTTGTTTTTACTGATGTCTGCTGGAAGTGAATAACTTCAGTCCTGCTTTAAATATTTTGTGAACGTCTCTGATAGCTTACTTTTATATTGTGAAGTAGCTTTAAAAAATGAAAGAGTAACAAGTAACATTCATTTGAAATCTCAGTTTATAAAGACTGGATTTAAGCTGCAAGTATTTGGTGGCATTTTTAAAATTAGATATATGCTACAGGTGTTTGACAGGATTTTTTTTTTTTAGAGGTATGTACACAAAAAAAAATTATTCTGTGTCATTTGGGGATGCTGTTCAATAATATGAGTGTACCTTGCAAGGATAAATTACAGGTGACCAGACAGCCTTGGTCATATTGGAAAAACCTGAGTAGTTTAGACTACTCAAAATTGTGCTACATACAGATAAGGGGCCATGACTCCACACACCAGCACCCCACTGCGTTATAGACTGAGTGGTCAAAACAGGCCAAAGGAATAAGTCTCCAGCAAACCATTAGCATTTTGATGCCTTGTTCTGTCCCTTAACCACTTGATGACAGTGCATGCGTATTTTAATATATAGTATTTAGTATCTGATATCACTTGTTGTTTCTCTCTGAAGGAATTCCTCTTTATTTCTGCTTCCTGTTTTGAGAGACACTGCTTTAGGCTGCCACATTCTTCACAGGCATGGTGGTAAACACAGAATTGTGGTGTTGGGAAAAAGAAAAGTTTTCATTTAGCTCACTGTTCTTGAGGGTCTATTGGGACCAGCTAATGCATCTTTATTGTCTTTCTCGGTTAATGAACAAGTCATGTCAATTGACACAGTTTTCTAGCTCTTACTATTTTTTTCCCTACGTGTCTGGAATAGGAATATTGTCATGGAAAAGCCAACTGCAGTGCAAAAAGCCAGCACAGATCTAGTAAGGAAGTGGGGTCACTTGCAGATGGGTGAGATGGGTGGGAAGCACATTTCATTACAGCCACATGGGTGGGGATGTTATTTGGGAGATGAGAAGGAATAGGACTGACAAGGGAGGTAAGAGCGATAGTTCTTTGAACAGGGAGGAGAAGACTCCAGACAAGTTGTCTCCAGTCCCAGCAGACTAGCCTTAAGGCCAAATTCACTCATCTTTAGGTGACTAGTTATCGTAATCAAGTTCAGCAGACTATGATGTTGCGATTTGTGCTATTTCTATAGTATCACGTGGGTGTGTTTGTATTTTGCCCGCACAAGAAAAAGATATAGTCCTTGTCCTACAATATCTGCAGTTCAGAGGTCTGATCCTCTCAGGTGCTAAGAGTCCACAAGTGTTTCTGGAGCTGATCAGTCACAGGGCATCTGCCAGTTACACAGACAGCACGGGTGAGGATGATGACAGAGACTTTCTTACAAAGGGAAGGAGACGGGGAAGGAGACAGGGAGAATGAGGGAAAGGATTACCATGAAGTAATGCAGACTGTGAGCCTGACCCTACTGGGCATAAAATACCGCTACATTTAAAAGCAATTGTATTTATCTCAGCGGTGCTGGAGCAAGCGAGGGCTTGCAGACTGAACTGCCCTCAGTAATCCTCTGCAGGCCCACGCTGGATTTCAGGAGGACATTTTATACATGTTTTTTCAATGTTTCTTGAGGTGGGATTTTAGTGAACACAATCCTCTGCAGGCCCAGGCTGGATTTCAGGAGAACATTTTATACATGTTTTTTTGATGTTTCTTGAGGTGGGATTTTAGTGAACACAGGTTTGCTACTGCATGCGTTCCTGTGTGGCTTTTCTACTGAGTGTTTAAAAAGGTCAAGAATGTTGATAATCTATGCCTTAAGCTTATTAGAAGTGGAAGTCCTACTCCTGCCCATGCCTGCACTGGGGTGGACTCTGCTCTGCTGATTTGCCTTTCCCTGTGGTTGTCCTACCTCTTGACAGCCTCAGGCTCAGCCTGTCCAAACTCTAGGTCAGTGGGGCTGTGGTCCTACTCCTGCCCATGCCTGCACTGGGGTGGACTCTGCTCTGCTGATTTGCCTTTCCCTGTGGTTGTCCTACCTCTTGACAGCCTCAGGCTCAGCCTGTCCAAACTCTAGGTCAGTGTTCCGTGGGGCTGTGCGAGGCAGATCTGTCCCACAGGAGAGAGATTTCCCTCCACCAGAGCAGGAGACATTGCATAGCCTGAGAGTGGGAGCACTAATTGCTACCTTCCCATCAAGTCTGTGCTATCCTCCATCCATCTCCCAAGACTTTTTTTCTACTGCCTGGTGTTGGGCACCACTAGGCTACCATTTAATAAAAGACACAAAGTTTGCAAATAGTTTGGCTTCAGTTTTACCTGGGGCCTTATTTCCTTTAAAAATTAAGGCAGTCTCTTCTCTTTGAAAGGGATAACAATTTCTTGACTCGATGATCTCAAAGGTCCCTTCCAACCACGAAGATTCTGTGATTCTGTAATTCAAGATGGTCACAGGACTTAATAACACCCCAGCAGGCAGCATAATGACAGGTCAAGTGTGAGAACCTGACAGAACTATAAGTAAGGAACCATTTTCAGGTTCAAACAATAGATTACCATTAGAACTCTGAAATGAGACCTCGGAGTTGGATAGATAGTTCTATGAGAATGCAACCTCAGTGACAGTCGAAAAAGCAAAGCAAATGTTAGGAGCTATTAGGAAAGCAAAGGTGAAAAAACCGCTATTATCATAACACTTAAAACACCATGATTCCTCTACATCTTAAATTCTGAGAGTCATTCTGGTATTCCTGTCTCAGGAAAGATATAGCAGAACTGGAGAAAGCTCTGAAAATGGCAACATGGATGATCAAAAGCATGGAGCAGTTACCATAAGGCAAGTGATCACGGATCAGCTACTGTAAGTAAGATGGGATTCTTCCATCTGGAAAAGAGGTGGCTGAAGGGGAAAAGTGATGGGGTTTGATGAAAAAAATGAGCAACGTGAACCACTGAAACCAGTGAAGGTCATTCCACGTTCTGGTGTGGGAGGCAGTGAGGGCCAAATGATTCTTGCAGGCAACATGTTAAGAACACGTAAAAGTAAGTGTTACTTCATATAACACTGATTAAATCCTAGTCAGAGAATGCTTTGGAAGCTAAAATTTTACATAGGTTCAGAAAAAGACTGAATAAATTAACAAAATAGAAGCATATTGTGTTTTCTGTATACTTGAAAGCTCATCCAGGTCAGGATATCTCTGGGCTGAAAATCACAATGGTCAGTATCATTATTACTAGGTAGAAGTACCAGTATGTCGCTGACTGAGCTGGTTCTAGATAGCTACCTTCCCTAGACAGGTATCCATTTCTGGCCCTTCCTGAAGACTTAAATATCAGGCTAGACAGACGTTTGGTCTTAGCTAGTATGACCCTTTTTAAGTTAGCCTAGATTTCAGATAATTATGAGGAATTATTTTAAGAGTTAAATATAAGAAAAATGTAAGTGTGAGATTGCTCAAAAGTTATGTGAAACTGGCCTAATGCCTTTTTCACCCTGACGTCTATAGACGTTAATGGAAACTGAGTGAGAGCAAGACTGGTATGTCTCAAAAGTGCGCAGTGTTTTTGGCAATATTGTTTTCCTCCACCTTCAAGTGTTAGAAACAATGTTCATTTCAGGTAGGAAAAAAGGCTAGAGCAATGCTTTGGCAAAATAAAAGGGAAAGCTCAGTGGTGCAGGGTGACAGCTCTCTCAAGAACCAGTTCTGGACTGAGGAATGAATGCCCTTAGAAAGTAAGGATTATTAAGTTTTGCCCTCTTTTTGCTGAAGGTGCAAAATGTGCCTCCATCCTGCTTGCCCTGACACAGCAGGGAAGCGTGCATCTCTGGCCACTGAATTATATTCAAAAGAAGATGGGCTGCTGTAAATGCTCCTTTTCTTGAAGACCAAGTGAGAGCACAACCATCGCTTGGCTGCTCATGGGGAGAAATCTTTGTGGAAGATTCAAACAAATCCATATTGTTTTGCTGAATTCCAGTTTTCCATTTGAACATGAAATCTCTGCAGTTCTCCGGGGTTGTTTTGTAGCATTTTCATTTCAGTGATGTAAGAGCTGCCTTTTACTGCCAAGCCCATAATTAAAGCAGTGTTGACTGATAAGTAATGGGCTGCAAAAGGTGTACCAAAAGATAATTAAAGATGCACTCCAGATAAGCAGGGCATGAGCATCCTTTTTATGAGGTGTTAATGTCTGAAGACCAACTAGTGAAATTGATCTTGCCTCCTTCAGGATGAAAGTTCTGCTTGAAACATCAATAGCATTGTACTGCCCTAGAAAATGTTTGATGTAGGGATTTCTAAAGGGCTGTGCTTGTCCTAAGACTCCCCAGGCAGGCGCCTGGTGACGCCATTCATGCTAGCATGATTTTTGGCGTAGCCCTTGCAAGTCCTAACACTAGGGCTGCTCTGGAGGGAGAGAGGAGAGGAGCTCCCGATGCCCTGATCTGGACTAGGACAGATGCAAACCTTCTCTGAGAGCCATTTTAGAAAGCACTGTGGCTAATCCTTGTTTAACAACTGTGTTGTCTCTCCTAAATATCCTTTACATACATATCTTTGATTTTTATTGTAATTTCAGCACATTTCACATGTGACTTGGATTCCTCTGTAGATGCACTTACACCATGGCTCTGGCATAAAGGAACACTGGCAGAGGACACAGTGGATTTCCACGTTTGGACTCCACTGAAATCTATAGCGAAATTCTATGGATTTTGGTGACAATCTATGAACTGAAAAGATGCTGGTTTTGTTAAGCATGCTGCTTTACATATTCCTACTTCTTTCCCTGCACTCTTCCCATTCCCCTATTAGTGAAAAGAATAAAAAATATGGCTCTGGAATACTATTTTACCACATATATTTGATTTTTATTATAATTTCAGCATATTTCACATGTGACTTGGATTCCTCTGTAGATGCACTTACACCATGGCTCTGGCATAAAGGAACACTGTCAGAGGACACAGTGGATTTCCACATTTGGACTCTACTGAAATCTATAGTGAAATTCTATGGATTTTGGTGGGAGCCTGAAGACAATATATGAACCGAAAAGATGCTGGCTTTGTTAAGCATGCTGCTTTACATATTCCTACTTCTTTCCCCACACTCTTCCCATTCCCCTATTTGTGAAAATAATAAAAAATACGGGTCTGGAATACTATTTTACCAATATAGTTTTGCACTCTTCCCATTCCCCTATTAGTGAAAAGAATAAAAAATATGGCTCTGGAATACTATTTTACCAATACAGTTAAGAGATGGGGGAGCTCACAAACAGTTGCCAAGGGAACATGGACACACACTCTTCCCATTCCCCTATTTGTGAAAATAATAAAAAATACGGGTCTGGAATACTATTTTACCAATATAGTTTAGAGAAGTGATGGGGGAGCTCACAAACAGTTGCCAAGGGAACATGGACAGCAAAGGCTGGTCAGTGCTGTTGCCTGGATTAGTGTATGGTCAAACTGTATTTTTAGCAGAAATTAGCTCTCATGTTAGGCCAAGTCCGTATGTCCCAGAAATGGGGGAAGAGGAGGGGGAGGCAAAGATTGCCATCTTCTTTCCTGGAATCTCACTTAAAAACAAAACTCAGAACAATCTAAGTCTCTATCAATTAGCATTGCAAAGAATATCTCTGAAAATGAAGGGTGTAAAGAGGCTGCCTGGCAGAGTGCCTGAAACAATAACTCCGGGAAGTGTGAACTGCTCTCTCCATAGCCAGAGGATGTTAACAAAAGCCTGGTCTATTTGACCTTAGCCACTGGTGATGGACAGGCACTATTAGCAAGCAGCGCAAGTCGGTGCAAGCCTCTGCTGACTCCTCCTTATGTCTCCTGCACTGGCTGTGGCTATAAGGTGTATATGTGTGCATTGGAGGGGGTGGCTTCCCTGACCTTTTGAGACCAATATTGCAGGCTGCCTCAGGATCAGCCTTGTGTTGTAGTTATTCCTATGAGATGGTGTTTTCTGCCATGAAAATTGGAAATCCAAAAAAAAAAAAAAAAAAGACAGCATTTGTTCTAGCCTTTCCTGTGGCTGGACTGAATGAGAAAGCTCTCTTTGTACTCTACAAACATCCTTGGTATTTTTGATCCAGTTTATTATGTGCCCCACAGACAGTTGTAATGGAATTGCAGAGATGAAAAGGTCATAAGCAATTCCATACTTTTTATAAAGTAAATCAGTTTAAATCAGGGCTCCTCAGCTGTCTTTTACCCCCTGCTCCTGTGCATCCCTATCCCATGCTGGTTGGAATTGCAGAGATGAAAAGGTCATATGCAATTCCATACTTTCTTTAAAGTAAATCAGTTTAAATCAGGGTTCCTCAGCTGTCTTTTACCCCCTGCTCCTGTGCATCCCTATCCCATGCTGGTGCTTGAACTAAGATCGCCAAAATATAACCTGGCCAAAAAAACAAAGTGATCAGTTTTTTGGAAGGACTAGCTCTGTGAGTTGGCTCATTTGCTAGTTGAGTGAGCTCTGGAGGTGGCTTATGCAGGACTGTGTGAGAAGCCCTGTGGGGGCTTAAAGGCAGGTAGAATTGCACCCTGCATGCTTAAAACAAGAAGAAATAGCTGAAGCTGGATTTTCTGTAGGTAAAACTGTCAATAAAACTATGCCACTAAGCTTTATATGTCTGCTTATTGTGTTTGAGCCACAATCCACCCCTCCCTACACAGGAATCTGGATATTGAAAGTGAACTAAACCGAACTGTGCCTACTTGACTACAACTGGTGGAACACTTGGCTGCTTTTTTCCCTTCTCCCACATGAAAATTCTTGCTTAAATGCCAATTGTATTGTTTACATGGACAGGAAAAACTACGAACTATCCTGAAGCTCTGGGGAGGAAAAGAAATCTTGTGGGATGTATCTGTGCTATGGCAGTCCAGGTTTATGGGAATGCTATAGGAGGCAGAGGAGGAATGCTAGGGGAGAAGTACTGAGGAAACAAAACAGCTTCAAGCTGTTCCCAGATGTTTTGGACTACATGCTGCTGTCATCCCTCTGAAATTCTCACTGCCTTTATATGTGCTTTTGCTTGAAAACATTAAGTGGTTTCTGAGGGCATTCACCTTACTTTATGGACAGAGCTGGGGAAGGAGTCCAGCCTGTGGAGTACTGGACTCACAGGGGCTGACAATCACCTCTGGAAGGACATTCATTTTTTCTTGTAAACCACTGGTGTGTGTAAAGTTAAAACCCTTGCCCAGCTCAGCCCAAGTGGCTGCGTGGACGGTGGACGCACTGGTCCCTGCAGAATGCAAACAGTAGGTGACATCTGGCAGACTCTGTCCCCGTACCCTTCAGCTTCAGAGCAGGCTGGAGCGGGTGCCAAATCTGAAAAATGAATGGGGACGTGTTGAGGTGAAAAACACATGAAGTAATGTTGCTGTTGTTCTTGAGCACCCTCAGTGATAGCCATTAATGGCCTCATTTGACAAATTATTACATTGACTAATTGATTTGTTGCTGTTCTAATCCTGTTCTAACATCTAATCCTTTTCGGCACTGTGACCGTTTCTCCCTGTAGGTCCTTATGTCACTCTTGGCTCTCTTAAATAATACTTCTGGCCTCTCTTTTGGATTAATACATTGGTCATGATTTCACCTTGGGCTGAAAGCACAGACCTTGCTTGTTCTGTGCATGACTTGGATGAGTAGAGCTGTCTGGAGGAATAAAAAGCAGCCCTAGGAAAAGAAGAGCTTGTTCTGGGCTCTCCAGCACGCACTCGCAGGGAGACTGCTCCTTCTGCCCCAGTGTCTGCAGTCCGCTGGGAGAGGCTTCGTCCTTTACTGTCATCTCTGGGTTTTGACGCAATGTCTAGTAAAGCCACCAGCGTTTTATTTATGGCAGTTAAGCTGATGAGAAACATCCCACGGAGGGGAACAGGAGCAGGGCAGCTACATGGGGATGGCAAGGACTTGTCACCAGGGTGAACTAAGAGCTGGGATGGCTTCCTTTTGGGAGAAGGGTGGTGTGGAAGCCTTCTCCAATCTGAGGCAGCCCCAGGCCTGCTGTCCAGAGAGAAGGAGCCCGCACCGAAGGCGAAAGATAACTTCATTAAATTATTCACCCCCCATTTGAATTAAAGAAAGGTGGATGGGTTTGTGGCGGCAGCGGGGGCTTCGCCGGGAGACGCTTTGGCTCCTTTGGTGGGGCGAGACCTCATTATGTCAGTCTCTGCTGGCCTTCCCCCAGGTGTGGTTCCAGAACAGGAGAGCCCGGCAGCTCAACCACAAGAAGAGCGAAGCCGCCGCCGCCTACCGCAAGCCGGCCTGTGGCAAGCAGAAACCGGCCCGCTGCCTCCCCGGGTCCCGCACGACGGGGCACGGTCTCGGGCCGGAGCGGAGCCTCCTCCAGCCGCAGCCCGGCCTGCCAGGAGGACAGCAGGGTTACACCGCTCAGCCCTACGCCAGGCTGGAAACTCATTTCAGGAGCTTGGATAACACCTTTGGAGCCCCGGGTCAGAGCTGGGGTCAGAGCCCGGCTCACTTGGGTCTGGACTGCCTGGGGAAGGGGGTGCCGCTGGGGGTGGGGGGTGTGGGATGTGCCCCCCAGCTCTCGCTGCCGGTGCAGCAGGAGTATCCCTGTCTGAAGAAATCTTTCCCCGAAAGCTACTACTCTGACGCAGATGTTTTCCAGTCTTGTATAGAAGATCACCAGTACCTGGCAGCTAAAGAGAACATGTGCAGGAGGCCTGTCTTAAACTACTTAAGTGGTAACCAGGGCCTGGGCGATGAGAACTGTTTGTATATCAAGTCAAACCCTTCTCCCTTTGGGAAGGGCTCCACTTTCAGTTATGGTGAAGGAGAATCTAAGCTTGAGCTCGAGCAGATGAGGCACAGTCCACCTCTGGTTGCAGCTAGTCAGGCTAGTCCTCCTTTGGTACTTCCAAAACATGAAGGGGGGTATCAGGGGACACTGTCCACTCCAGCCCCATCGTACGGGCAGCAGCTGCTGGAGACAGTAAATAACTATGACCCTCATTGGCTGGGTGTGAGAAATGAATTCTTGGGAACTGGGTTAGATTCGCTCTTTGAGAATGAGCAAAATGGGGAACAAGGTGGGCCAAAAAGTTACCTTTTTGCTTTTGGTGGCCAGAGTTCCACCTGTCACACATGAAACTGACAGCGAGTCTGCTTGCCCGATGAAAAATGAATGTGGGTTTGTTTGTTTTTTTTAATTCGATTGGCAGCGTTGTCCAAATTGGCTAGAAGTTTTGCAGGTGTAAGTGTGGAGTGCTTGCCCTGAGTTCTGTGGGCTGTCTGGAGGGGGAAGGAAGATCAGTGAGGTTAGCGAGGGCTATAGGAGAGCCTGCTGAAGGTGTGCTGCCCCTCGCCCCGTCCGACGGGAGCTGTCACCAGGCTGCTTGCAGTGTCCCTGCACGCTTTTGGTTATGGGCAGCCTCCCGTTAACTTGCACATACAGACTCCTCTTCTTCACAGGTACATGGGTATTGATGATTTACTCTTCCTGTGTTCAGTCTGTGCTGGATTAATTCTGCCAGGAAGCTGGGGACATCGGTTTTGTGGCCTTACAGCACTGACTTTTGTTTCTATGCTGGTCGGAATTCACTTTAAAAAAAAAAAAATGTAGAAAACAGACTTATTTATAGCTTTTAGTGGAGAAAGCATTAATATGAGAGGGGAACAAGCATGGGGAAAGCAGCCTTGGTGGTGGCAGGGGACAGGTCACTGGGTGTGTTTGCGTTTCAGGTGTGCTCCTGATAAAGAACACTGCTGATTTTTTCCTAGACACTTAATGTATAGTGTTTTTATTTAAAAATGACCATATGTGTAGCCTTTTAAAAGGCAATATTTTTGTGATTTCCTTTTGTATATATTTTTTTTCAAATTGTAATTTTCTATTTGTGAAATGAAGGTTTTTCTACCAGGGTGATAATGAACTTGTAGAACTGCACTCACGGGGGAAAAAAAAAAAGTAATTGTGTTCCATCTTTGCATTTGCACATTGAGCCTATTTTTAGACTTCTCGGGAGCCATGGCTGTCTGGAAGACCACTGTAATCTTGGAAATGTTTTTCATGTGTCTCTCTGGAGAGCTGCTATGGTTGTGTCTTAAAGCAATACTGGCCCTAGGATGCTGAAAAGTATATGTGCAAATCCTTTCTTATGTTTAAATTGTGGCTCTGGAATATTTTAAGTATGCCTAGATTTTAACACATTATTAACTTATTGTTTATAGAACAAAAAATGTAATAAAAGTAAAACTTTAAACACAGACCATTATTTTATTAATAAAGTTAATATCTCTGTGAAGAAGCTGTCTATTGAGATGTGTACGCAAGAAGTCCAAGAAGATTAGTCCTGACTTGTGTCAGGAATGTTTAGCTGTGGCTGTGAAGAAGCTGTTTAACTTTTCTGCCTTGATCTCCAGCACTGGAACACGCTGCTGTATTACAGAAGAACCGTAGCTTCAGACAGTAGCTGTGAGGCACTTTGAACACAAAAAAGTTGTATCTTAGACCCAAGTACAAGGTGATGATTGTATTTATGATTTTAAGCCAGTAAACTTTTTTTAAAACTCTGCGTTAAGGCTTAGTTCTTTGTTTCCATACACCCTCTCCCTCATAAACCCAGCTTGATGAGAAGTGAGAGTTGTTCCCAGGCACAGAGAGAATTTAGCCGTGGGGTTTACAGTCAGCCCGGGCCTACTCCACTGCTTGGCCTTTTCAGGTCCTGCTTTTGTGGGACGACCTTTCTCCTCAGCCTCCTCCTCCAGCAGCAGGACCGGGGTGACACCAGCACGGCAGGGACAGCAGTTCACCACCCGGACACCCCTTTAGCAGCTCTGCTCCTCGCCGTTTCTTGGCGTTGAGGCAAATCACCCCGGAGAAGAGGGCTTTTCACTTCATTAAGCAGGGCTTGTACCTGTAATAACTTCAGGAGGCCTGGCCTCAAGGGCCGGAGATGACAACAGCTCACTTCTCACCTGCGGCACCCCGACCCCGGCCTGCCCGGCACCTCCTTAAGGGGGGTGGGCTTGGTATCTGAAAAAAGCCCCCACCGAAGTACATTTCAAGTTGGTGGCACTGGAAAGCCCTTCACAAGACTCTCTCCCTGACATCTTTGCCCTGCCGTGGGCCCTGGCAAGGTTTTCTTTTCCACGCTGGCTCCTGGGGCTGCCCCCCTCCTCTGTCTCTGTGGGGCTGTGGGGCCGGTACCGCCGGGGGCTGCCGCGGGCCCTCACCGCTCCGCCGGCAAAGCCATTCACTCACAGCTGGGGCTCCCGGCTCCCCAGTGCCCCGGCACCCCGAACCCCGCGGAGGGGGTGGACGCCTCCCCGCCCCGTCGGGCCGCGGCCGTGTGTGCCGGCAATAGGGCTCCGCCGCTTCCCCCGGAACTCCGGCCACAGCCGCTTTGTTTCCGTGGGGGCCGCCATCGCGGGCGGGTCGGTGCGGCTCCACGCGGGCCCGGCGGCGGGACAGGGCAGGAGCCAGGTAGGTGGCGGCGGCGGTGGGGGAACTCTCTTCGTTCTCCTCAGGGGGTGTGGGGCTGGCCCGCCCGTCAGCTCCTTCTCCTCCTGGCCTTGGAAGTCGGCTCTGCCCGGAGTAAAGCAGCGGTCCCCTCCCCAGCCCCTCCGGGTGCAGGCTGCCGGCCTGCGTGGAGACCCGGCCTGGGCCCGGCTCCGGGGCAGGGGTGGCCGGAGCGCAGGGTCTTGGGGCTGCCAGGAGAGCTGCTTTACCCCGGCCTGGGGCTGCCTTACCCCGGCCTGGGGCTGCCAGGAGGGCTGCCTTACCCCGGGGAGGGCCTCGGTGCTTTCCATGTGCATCTAGGCAGGATGTAAATTGGCTGTTCTTCCAGAGATGGTCAAGTCATATTCGCCCAGTGCACTGTATTAATCTCTTCTCCCAAGGGAATAATGACAGGACCAGAGGAAATGGCCTGAAGTTGCGGCAGGGGAGGTTTAGATCAGATATTGGGAAGAATTGCTTTACTGAGAGAGCGGTCAGGCACTGGAGCAGCCTACCCAGTGAGGTGGTGGAGTTGCCATCCCTGGAGGTATTTAAGAGATGTGTAGACATGGCACTTCAGGGTATGCTGTAGTGCCCAAGACTGTTGGTTTGTGTCTGTTTGTAATTTGTTTGTGTGTGGTTTTTTTTTTAGTTTGTTTTGGTGGGTTTTTTTGTTTTTGGTTTTTTTTGTGGTTGGACTTGATGATCTCAAAGGTCCCTTCCAACCACGAGGATTCTGTCATTCAGGTGTGCTCTGTGTGTGTTGCGTGTGCTAACTGTGTTTCCATCCCATGTCAGCTGTCACAGTGTCACACAGAGGCAATCTGCTCTATACTGGCTGTAAGCAGTTGTTGAAAAAGTAAGATGGAGGAAAAGGAGAAGAAGAAGCATCGAGCAAAGCACAGCGGGCCGAAGGCGGAGAAGAAAAGGAAACGTTACCTCAATGAGTTAGGAATAGGAGATGAGGAGAATGCACGGAAGAGAAACCCCAAAGCCTTTACGGTCCAGTCCGCTGTGCGGATGGCCAGGACTTTCCATAGGTAAGAAATGGGAGTTGGTTGCAGAGCATGTGGGGTCGGCTGGAAGGGTAGGTGTTGGCTGGGGTTCCTTTGTGTAGAAATATACGAAGTGTAATTTTCACTGGTGTGCTCGCATTGCTTTCCCCATTCACCAGGTGGTGTTGTAGTTGATGCCTGTGTCAGAAGTGTGATGCTTTCTGCATCTGTGTTACGTGGTTCAGCTGCGTTAGTCTCAATGCGAAAAAAATGTGTATAGCTCCGTAGGCTTCGTGGGAGTTCCACATACATATTCCTGTCTGGGCTCTTGGTGAACCTTTGTGTCCAAGCTTTTGCAAATACTGAAGACTAAACATTACTGTCTTTAAGTTCTTCTGTTTATTCATTGCAAATTTCTTCTCAGAACTCAGGATTTGAAGACTAAAAAACATCACATCCCTGTGGTTGACCGTACTCCTTTGGAGCCACCTCCTGTGGTGGTGGTTGTGGTTGGCCCTCCCAAGGTTGGGAAGAGCACCGTAATAAAATGTCTTATTAAGAACTTCACAAGGCAAAAGCTGGTTGAAATCCGGGGTCCTGTTACCATCGTTTCAGGTGAGAACAAAGATATGAGAAATGGACGTGCTAATTTTGCATTCCTTATTTGTCCTGCTTTTAGAGTTAGAATGTGTTCGTACAGTTTTTGTCATGTTGAAGAAATCATTTGAATGTGTTATCAAGCATAGTTATTAACAGTAAAGGACTAGTGGGATTGAGGCTTTTGGGGGACTTGTCCCTCTAAACTTGATTACCACCCTGCTCAGATCCTAATTCTGGTGTTTTTCACTTCTATGGGTTTTTTTTGCAGTTTATTCCATCCCCCCAAACTTTTCCACTGGGTTCTGTTTTCCCTTTTGAACTGTTTTTCTCTGGCTTCATTCTAATCTCTACATGCATTTCCTGTTCTTTCAGGTTCCCTGTCCTATAATCCCATCTTTGTGTCCCTTTCTTTCTTAAGCCAATAATTAATTTGCCTTGCCATTTCCAGTTGCTTTTCTCCACCTCAGCCCCCTGTCTGTTCCTTTTTCTTTTTGTTATATTTTCAGTCTCGGTTTCCACTTGTCTTAGTCTGTTCCCTTCATCCTTTTCCCTGAATATTACCAGGGGGATCACTGAGGTTCTAGGAGGAGCACAGCCCAGAGCAGCTCAAGGAACCAATTTATAAGGGAGAACTTGCTTGGGCACAGATAACAAACCAAACACAGATGTTTGGTGCAGGTAGACTCTTTGGAGACTGTAAATCCTAAGTCTCGATTTTGCAAGGAATAATTGACAAATAAGGGAAAATAAAAATGGAAAGGAAGATTGATGTGTTAAATTGGATTTCCTCATTGGTCTACTGGGACTCAAGGGCTGAATTTTGCAATTGATAACCTGAAGATAAAAAACATGATACCCATTGTCTATAGTTGTTTAAAGATGTTATTGCTGTTGTCTAAAGTCCAGTTAGCAAACTCCAGTTAGTCAAGCCAAGTTAACAGGAGGTACATTTTTCTCATTTGGATGCATGTTAAGGAATTTTTAAATATGTAAATCTCTATTTTTTAAAGGCGAAACCAGTGTATTTTTCCCAAGAATATCAAAAGAACAAAAAATATGTGGTAAAATAAAATCCACAGTATTAACTCTGGGGCAATAAAGATAAAAGAAGCAGAGATTTTATTTTTTTCCCCAAAGTAAAACAAACATTTTTTGTGCTATTAGCATATTTTTTTTTTTGGAAAAGACCAAACAACTCCTTTGAAAACATGTACTCAACCTCATAATTTTAAACCAAAAAGTTATAATGTAGCAAAATTGTAAAAATTTGACAACAGGCACTTCTACAGTGGTGCATGTTGGATGATCTATATGCTAGACAAGAATTTGAGTCCCAGATACTCCTTAGGAACTTAAGGAATGTGACCTGGAAAGAAAACAGTGGACTAATTTGCTCCCTCTGTTTCAATTTTTGATTTTTATTTCTGTTTTCAGGTAAAAAACGCAGGCTAACTATTATTGAATGTGGGTGTGACATTAACACAATGATAGACCTGGCTAAAGTCGCCGATTTGGTAAGTTAACGATGGCACATGATTTCTACTATAATTTATATTGAAAATACTACTACTAAATCAGGCACCAGTGTCTGATTTTTCTACCCGTGGTTATCAAAGGCAAAACTCTCTTTGATTTCAGAGAGAACAGGACGAAGCTCTACAATAAACCTAATATTCCCCTAGGACTTTCCTTACGCTGGGGGAATAAAGTGTGTGGTGGTGGGGAACTTAATTGCTAATGCAGCTGGTAAACTTTCAATGTAAGAGCTTAGATGCAGCCAAGGTGACAAAGTGACCTTTCATTAAGGGATTTGGTCAGACCATGTAAAATCTGAAAATGTTTTTTTAGGCAAGAAGTTTTCAACTAATGTATAAAGTAGAAATATGTATTAGTTTACTGGTTGGTTTTATTTGCTGCACTGTGATGTTTGCGTCTGTGAAGATCACTGTGTAGGGATACAGCTGATTTCAGTGGAGTGTGGTCACCATTGTAATTTACTTGTAAGTTTTGGTTCGGTGGATTATGTCAACTGATCTTGAGGACCCAATGCACGATCCGTTTGTCTGTTTAGAATTTTACTTTACGTGTGGATTTGAGTAATTATTCATAGCCAATTAGCATTTGGGATCCTTGTCTAAATATTAATTCTCTAAATACATGCAGGCACTAGTCCAGATATTGTTCTGCCTGCGTGTTTTCTACTTGAGGAAGGGAGATGTGTTAAAAAATACAGAATTTTTTTGTTAGTAGATGTGATGGATGTTTGAGATTCTGCATGTAGTGATGCTGAGAATCTCTTTTGTTTTTATTGTGAGGAGGCTGAGATCACATAGTTACTTGCAGATCTCTTGTCATCAGTTCCCATGTGTTTTAAGTTCTTAATTGCTGAGGCCTTAATATGACTTTGCTTCCATTTTCATGTGAGTGTTGGGTGCTGCTTTCCTTGTCAGTGTGTTTTTTCAAGATTTTGGTTTCAAATAAGTTTATGACTTTAAAGGTATAGTCTTTGAAAGTATCTCACGTGGGCACCATGGTATTGTTATAGTGAAATGCTGATGTTGTGTTTTCAGGTTCTTATGCTTATTGATGCCAGCTTTGGATTTGAGATGGAAACATTCGAATTCCTGAACATTTGTCAGGTACACGGCTTTCCCAAAATTATGGGAGTTCTCACCCATCTGGATACGTTCAAGAACAACAAACAATTAAAGAAGACTAAAAAGAAGTTAAAGCACAGATTCTGGACTGAAGTGTATCCGGTATGACACTCAACAGTCATTTTTCCATATATTTTGCACTGTGGAAGCTAAATTAACAGTGGGGCAATACTTAAATGTTTATTATGTTCTTACATCTTTTAAATAATTCTATAAATGGACAGTGCTGGTGTTGCATCAGGTTGTCTAATCTTCCTTCTATTTGCTAAAATACTTGTGTAATTATTCTGTGTCCCAGTGTGACTACCCACTGCACATGTGATACCAGTAAAAAGGTCTGTTACACAGGTGCTGTGCAGGGAGGATCTGCCTGTAGGTCTGAGAGACAAAATAACCTTTTACCAGCTTTTCTGGGTGGGAATTGTTTTCCCCTAAGACTTAGGGGGCAATTTTCATTATGAAGTATAGTAGTTAGTTTGATCTTTTGGAGCCAGTTGTAACCTGCAACTTCCATTTATGATTTTCAATTTAGAACCATGTTGCCTTTTTTAGTTTTGTAGGTGTGAAATTGATGTTTAACGTTTTTATGTCTTTTTAATGTGTTTAGGGTGCTAAGCTGTTTTACCTGTCTGGGATGGTTCACGGAGAATATCAAAAGCAGGAAATTCACAATTTGGGGCGGTTTATCTCAGTTATGAAATTCCGACCTCTTACTTGGCAAACGTCTCACCCGTATGTTCTTGCAGACAGGTGTGTGCTCTTCTCTGTTCTTCAATCTCAGCACAGACAGCAGCACCTTGCTGTGTAAAAAGAAATATATAATATTAGAGCCAGTCAGCTCCATGTGTGAATGGGTATTTAGTGTTATCTAAGTGGCTCTGGGGAAATGAAAGCTTACTCTTCAGGTTTGTGCCAGTAACTGTAGCCGTTCAGTTTCATGGTACATTGTAAATACTCGTGAAACACACACACACACACATAACACACACAGTACCCTTTTTCAAAAGATACTAATAGGAATGCTGGATGTTCTAACTTTTTTTTTTTTTTGCGTAGAATGGAAGAGTTGACAAACCCAGAAGACATTAGACTCAATCCCAAATGTGACAGGAAGATATCACTTTATGGATACTTGAGAGGAGCACACCTGAAAAACAAAAGTCAAATTCATATGCCAGGTAATCTATTAGATACTTAAAACTGTTTGTATGCTGATCTGTGAATAACAACACAGCCACTGTTATTTTTATTGTGGAATGATTTGTATCTTTAAACTGTACATTGTAGAATAGATTTTTAGCCTTTCTAAATGCATTTTATGCTTTTGGAAATTATTTTTGGAAAAATAAATCCTTGTAAATAGTTTTGCTTTTAATTGTGCGGTTTTGTTGCAATATTGGCAGTTTTTCAAAGGTGTTTCACTTTAAAAAGGTGCTTGAAGTGCAAAATGCACCAGCCCTAATAGTGAAATTAAATCTGGCTTATGTAAAATTTCTCATATTCATTGAATAAATTTAATATTTTAAGTGAGTGATTTAAAAGCTTAAATTCAGAAATATTTTAATAAATTTACAGACCTACTCAGAAAAGTAAGTTGCTAGTTTTCTTATTTAAAAACCAGCAAACAAACCCAAAGCTTTGCAGAATTGTGGTGAACTTAACGTGTGCTTCTCTGAGTTCAGTGGTAAGGCAGAAGAGCTGGATGTTCGATACAGAGCTTGCTTTGATAAGTCACTGAGTGCTGCAGTGTTTTGTGGTGTTTTGGTTTTTTTTAATATCTTCAAATTTCAGAATCAAAACCTTGTGAAAACCTTATTGCTTGCCTTTCTCTCACCCCAGGTGTAGGAGATTTTACTGTGAGTGATGTGAGTTTCCTACCAGACCCCTGTGCTCTGCCTGAACAGCAGAAGAAGCGTTCTTTAAATGAGAAAGAGAAGTTAGTCTATGCCCCGCTTTCAGGAGTGGGGGGCATTGTATATGATAAAGATGCTGTTTATATTGACCTTGGTGGAAGCCATGCTCATGAAAAAGAAGAGGTAAGGCAATGCTGTTAGTGATTTGAATTCCTTGCAAAATGTAGTTTTTATCCTTAGAGTAAAAATAAGTGCCTAAAAAATAAGCTTCTTCAAAATTATCAATCGTTATATATCTGTTGTGGGTAATTTCTTTTTTTCCTCTATTGATTTCAGAGGAGGGATATTTTTATCTCTTTGTAAAACATTGTGCAAAACGTTTGAAGGATCAGTTAATAATAATTCCCTAAGTATAGTTTCATAAACTTTCCAAACATTGACTTAAGATTTACAAAAACTCCCGGTACTAAGATATTACCAGTCTTATTTTGCAGGGTAGGGTGGTTGTGGGAGAACACTTACAGGATTTGACTGGTCCAAGGGAGAGGTGGAAAAGACTTGAGTTACAGATTGATTTCAGCTGTTTTCCTCTGTATTGTGCTAGATGTTAAATATATTTGGGTCTATGATAATGTGTGCTTGCTGATATTTACTGTAGTGGTTGCAATAGTGGTTGCATACTCTGCAGGAGGCCCTGTTTAATTTTTCTTGTATTAATATTGTATGCATTCTTGAAACATGAAGAGGGGAAGGAAGACCTTACTATTCTGAGAAAACATTTATTTAAAATGCTTTGGAATTTTTTCTTGCATATGCAGGTTTCTACTGTTTTAGGCAGATTGATGACTCTCTTAGTTGTTCATTAGACATTTGTTTATTCATTTTAATTGAAATGTGAAAAATCTTGGCTTTCCAGGAGGAAGTGAGACCAAATCACGAACTAGTTCAGAGCCTCATCTCCACACATTCAGCCATTGATGTTAAGATGGCGTCAAGCAAAGTCTCTCTATTCATGGACTCTAGACCCTTGGGTTCAGAAGATGTAGGACAAGAGTAAGTTTTAAATGCTGAGCAGCGTTTGAGTATGAATGAATGTCTAATTTCAGGCTCTAATACAGCACAGTTATTGGAATGGCTTATTGCCTAATTTTTCCTTTTCTGAGACTTCTCATATGCCACATGTTTTTTGAGATAGGAATAATTGATACTAGAAAAGTTTTGCAACCAGTGTAGTCCTATCTTCCAGGAATTCCTTGCTGATGTAGCCGTACGTAACACATTTCTGGTTTTCATCAGAGTTTTTGAGAATGGAAGCATTAATATTCAGTAAAATTCATTGTATAACCTATGTTCATTTCATGGAAAATGAAGAAATTTCTCGGAATTATTTAAGGCTATAGCATAGGGTGTATTCTTGAATTAAAAGGAATTCTGTACATCAGCTCTATTGCCCTTTAAATGTTCTCCATAACCTCACTTTGGTTTTTTTTTGTTTGTTTGTTTGTTTTTTTTTAATTAAAAATGTTTTTAATATTCATTGTTTCATTAACATCTCCTTGCACTTTATTATCTTACCCCAAATGTGATTTTTGGGGAAAACAGGTTTGTGATGCCAAAAGAAGAGAGACAGATTGATTTGAAGACTGGAAGAGTTCGTCGGAAGGCAGTGTTTGAAGAAGAAGAAGAGAAAGAAAATGATGATGCGGTAAGTGATGAGGAAGATGAAGAAGAAGCAGCAGCAATGTCTGAGGATGGAAGTGATGGCGATGATGAAGACGATGCTGAGGAAGAAAGTGACAGAGAGCTAATAGAGGAAGAGATGCATGTTGGGAGAGCCAAACGTCTGAAAACAGAGCTGGCTAAAGAAGAAGCTGTGAATGAGCTGCCAGCGTTTGCAGACAGTGATGATGATCTAGAGATGAGTTCTGAAGGAGAAGGAGGAGAAACTGCCCCTGAAGAGAATGAGATGGAGGAAGATGATGATAATGGGGAGGAGGAGGAAGATGATGATGAGCAAAGGACTTATGAAAATGAAAGCTCAGATAGTGAATTTGAGGTTGCAAGCAAAAAAGTAGCTGAATCTAAGCAGTGTGAAATAAATAGTAAAGGTACAGAAAGGAGACCACAAATCTCAGATCACAGACTGAAAAGAAAATCAGTGCTTACTACAGATTCAGGAAACTGCACAGCAGAAGAGGCATCAGAATCTGAGGCTGAAAGCTCTTCCCTCGATGAGGGTGATGATGAAGAAGGATCACGTGATGAATTAGAAGTTGAAGAGTCAAAGAAGAAGGGATTTCCACACACTCAAGCAAAGAAAACTGATAGTATTAGCCAGACTAAACGGAAAGCTGTAGAAACTGAGGACGATGATGTGGAGAATCTACTGAAAGAGGAAGAGGAGTACGAAGAAAAAATAGATCTTTCTGCTGACACGACAGGTAGACTATAAATGTTAAGAACTTTTACTGTCTATTTTTAATTGGGTTCATTGTTAAAGAATATTATAATTAGTAAATACTATATAATGTTGCCCGTCCACATATATATATGTAGTTGTTAAGTGGCAAACTTCAAGTTAGGAACCTGAGATTATCTGCTATTAAGCCTTTGATTTGCAATGTAGTATTTAGGTCTTAGGTTTCCTTCCTCTGAAATGGAGGTGATTCATTTTATAAACTTCATTGATTCTGCAGACATTTCCCTAAAACTTTGATCTTTTGGGCTATGTGTGTAAAACAAATTATGATGCTCTATTACATTTAGAAAGAATAAAACATTATTAAGGGAACATTGCTAAAACGTATTAATTACTCACTGAGCACTGGAACAGGTTGCCCAGAGAAGTTGTGGAATCTCCATCCTTGGAGGTTTTCACAAGCCATTTGGACATGGTGCTGGGCAACCTGCTCTAGATGACACTGCTTGGGCAGTGGGGCTGGGCAAGATGACCTCCAGAAGTCCCTTCAACCTCAACCATTCTGCCAGTCTGTGAAGATGACATGTATCAGTATGTAAATCATAAAATCTGTTACTATTGCTAATAAAATTATCGTAAAATTAGGACTCATCAGAAAAAAAATAATCAGTGATCGAATTTGTAGCCACAACTGATGTTTCTGTGTATATGTATGGAGTATGAAAAAAAGAAACCGTGGGTTGTGTCTGCATTTCTTAAGCCTGTTGTTGTCGTGTCCTTATTTAAATTATTTGTGTACCTCCTAATTCTTGTTCTTTTTTGGAGGCAGAATGCAATTTTTTTTTTTGCTTTTTAGGTGCACTTAAGTGGAAAGAGGACCTTACACAGAAGGCAGCTGAGGCCTTTCTAAGACAACAACGTTCAACACCCAATCTCCGTAAACTCGTATATGGAACAGGTACAAATCTGTTTGGAAACTTATACTAATAACTTCATATATGGTAGCTTTTATCTGTTACCAAGTTTACAACTCCAAATCTTTGAGCACTGTCTTTTGGTGGGAGGCTTGAGGACATTTGATTGACTCTACTAATTGCTGATACTCATTTTCACTAGTAATTGTAATAAAGACAGTTTGCACTTTTCCAATAAAAAGCATTTTAAGCTCATTTTCCAGACTATTCAATTGTTACTCATGTTTTCTGATACAGCTATTTCCTCCCAGACAGTTTGGTCATTTTTGTAATTATGCAAATCCATTGTGGCAATTGGGGTGTTTCATAAAGGGATGTCGTTTGTTGGCTGATTTCAGGAATTTTTGTCTCACAATGACTGAGTGGAATATTCTCTCAGATATTACTTAATGCTATTGTGTCTGTAATAAGGGTGTTTGACAAGGGAAAAAAAAAAAAAAAGCTGTTGCCTTGAAAGGAAGACAAAATTACCATTTATGTAATTCATCCTGTTTAATTCACAACTTTGCCAGTAGCAGTCTGAGTGTAGAAAGCTCATCATGCAGAACCTCTGTAGAACACAATGAGAATTCGGCTTTTGTAAAATTTCCACAGTGCAGGAGCAGGAAGATTTGCTGACAGATTCTCAAGTCTGGTATTCTTGATTTACCTACTAGCTTGATGCTGTTCCTAGAGATCGTTTTGGTATCGTTTCTATTTATGATAGTGAATTAACATCCTGTGTTTACTTATTGGGCAATATTTTTTCAGACGATTCCAGTTATGCAAATAGAACCAGATTTCAGGTTGTTCAAAGTAATTCAAACCAGTGGAATTTGTGAAATGAATTACATGTTTCCATATAGAACATCTATAGAACTGAAGTTCGTGATAATCACAGTATATACTATCTCCTGGTTGCTGCTCACTTTATTTTGTTCTTGTTAGGATATTAATTTAATTCTTACACTGCATCGGTGTACCTTTTTCCTCAGTCGTTTATATTTAAAACTATTTTTAGTTTGCATCTCTTTTTTCCCCTCAAACTACTGTAGGTTTTGTGAAATGTAAGGCAGAAGAGAGGTTGTTGCTAAATGTGATCCATGTACTGTGGGGAAAATAATCACAGCTTGTACATTTCATTTAGCTGTCGAGGATGAGGACCATGAGAGTGAGGATGCAGGTGATGAACTTGGAGGTTTGTTTCGTGTCAGCCGTCCAGACAAGGCATCCAAACAGAAGGCTAATGCTCTTGACTGCTCCAAATTTCTGGTAGAAAAGCCGCAAGATTGGGATTTAGAAGAGGTAATACCACTGGATAACTGCTTCTGCATATCCTATACTGGTAATATCCTCACTGTGTCTCATAAAGTACCTCTGAGCTGTGATTGAAACAGGCCTATGGGAGCTGTTGCCAGAGTGTGTTATATCTTCTGCTACTTGCTGTCATTAGAAGTATTTACTGGCTAACAAATTCCGTTGTCTGTTCTTATAGGAATGGAAAGTTAGAAGTTAATTTAATGCTTGGCTGTCTTGACTACTTGGTGGATAATAGTTCACTATTTATTTAGCAAAAAGTAAAATCAGGGGAATTGTGAATAAAAATATGATGTAGGGTAGAGACCTTGTTAGTGTAAAGACCTTTGAGCAAGAGTGGAGTTGATTTCACCTTCCTGTTTTTGCTGAGGCATTGTGTAGCTTTGGTAGTGGTGTCTCGACATGGAGCTGTGGGTGAGAGTATCAGGTTGTCTCTGAGTTGGTATCTCTGGTGGAGGAGGGGGGAACATACTGGAGAATGATTCTGTTGCTGACAAGCTGTAACTGTACAAGGCAATGACTCTGTTATTTTGCAGGTTATGAGCAGTATTCGAGACTGCTTTGTTACTGGAAAGTGGGAAGATGATAAAGATGCAGCAAAGTTGTTGGAGGAAGATGGTATGTGTAAGACTTATAAAAATGATTACTGTACAGAGGATTTTAAGGAAAAGTATGACTTTGTAGTTAGATATTTAGAATGTTTTGCATTAGTGATATGCTTGCAAATTGAATTTTCAAAGTATTACATGAAGTATTATACAGCTACTAATATAATTAAACATTGCTGTAAATCTCTGTACAAACAGTACACAAGTAGCACATTCTGAAAACTTACTCCCTGAAAATAGGGCTTATAAATTCCACTGGGTTCTGTTTTCCCTTTTGAACTGTTTTTCTCTGGCTTCATTCTAATCTCTACATGCATTTCCTGTTCTTTCAGGTTCCCTGTCCTATAATCCCATCTTTGTGTCCCTTTCTTTCTTAAGCCAATAATTAATTTGCCTTGCCATTTCCAGTTGCTTTTCTCCACCTCAGCCCCCTGTCTGTTCCTTTTTCTTTTTGTTATATTTTCAGTCTCGGTTTCCACTTGTCTTAGTCTGTTCCCTTCATCCTTTTCCCTGAATATTACCAGGGGGATCACTGAGGTTCTAGGAGGAGCACAGCCCAGAGCAGCTCAAGGAACCAATTTATAAGGGAGAACTTGCTTGGGCACAGATAACAAACCAAACACAGATGTTTGGTGCAGGTAGACTCTTTGGAGACTGTAAATCCTAAGTCTCGATTTTGCAAGGAATAATTGACAAATAAGGGAAAATAAAAATGGAAAGGAAGATTGATGTGTTAAATTGGATTTCCTCATTGGTCTACTGGGACTCAAGGGCTGAATTTTGCAATTGATAACCTGAAGATAAAAAACATGATACCCATTGTCTATAGTTGTTTAAAGATGTTATTGCTGTTGTCTAAAGTCCAGTTAGCAAACTCCAGTTAGTCAAGCCAAGTTAACAGGAGGTACATTTTTCTCATTTGGATGCATGTTAAGGAATTTTTAAATATGTAAATCTCTATTTTTTAAAGGCGAAACCAGTGTATTTTTCCCAAGAATATCAAAAGAACAAAAAATATGTGGTAAAATAAAATCCACAGTATTAACTCTGGGGCAATAAAGATAAAAGAAGCAGAGATTTTATTTTTTTCCCCAAAGTAAAACAAACATTTTTTGTGCTATTAGCATATTTTTTTTTTTGGAAAAGACCAAACAACTCCTTTGAAAACATGTACTCAACCTCATAATTTTAAACCAAAAAGTTATAATGTAGCAAAATTGTAAAAATTTGACAACAGGCACTTCTACAGTGGTGCATGTTGGATGATCTATATGCTAGACAAGAATTTGAGTCCCAGATACTCCTTAGGAACTTAAGGAATGTGACCTGGAAAGAAAACAGTGGACTAATTTGCTCCCTCTGTTTCAATTTTTGATTTTTATTTCTGTTTTCAGGTAAAAAACGCAGGCTAACTATTATTGAATGTGGGTGTGACATTAACACAATGATAGACCTGGCTAAAGTCGCCGATTTGGTAAGTTAACGATGGCACATGATTTCTACTATAATTTATATTGAAAATACTACTACTAAATCAGGCACCAGTGTCTGATTTTTCTACCCGTGGTTATCAAAGGCAAAACTCTCTTTGATTTCAGAGAGAACAGGACGAAGCTCTACAATAAACCTAATATTCCCCTAGGACTTTCCTTATGCTGGGGGAATAAAGTGTGTGGTGGTGGGGAACTTAATTGCTAATGCAGCTGGTAAACTTTCAATGTAAGAGCTTAGATGCAGCCAAGGTGACAAAGTGACCTTTCATTAAGGGATTTGGTCAGACCATGTAAAATCTGAAAATGTTTTTTTAGGCAAGAAGTTTTCAACTAATGTATAAAGTAGAAATATGTATTAGTTTACTGGTTGGTTTTATTTGCTGCACTGTGATGTTTGCGTCTGTGAAGATCACTGTGTAGGGATACAGCTGATTTCAGTGGAGTGTGGTCACCATTGTAATTTACTTGTAAGTTTTGGTTCGGTGGATTATGTCAACTGATCTTGAGGACCCAATGCACGATCCGTTTGTCTGTTTAGAATTTTACTTTACGTGTGGATTTGAGTAATTATTCATAGCCAATTAGCATTTGGGATCCTTGTCTAAATATTAATTCTCTAAATACATGCAGGCACTAGTCCAGATATTGTTCTGCCTGCGTGTTTTCTACTTGAGGAAGGGAGATGTGTTAAAAAATACAGAATTTTTTTGTTAGTAGATGTGATGGATGTTTGAGATTCTGCATGCATGTAGTGATGCTGAGAATCTCTTTTGTTTTTATTGTGAGGAGGCTGAGATCACATAGTTACTTGCAGATCTCTTGTCATCAGTTCCCATGTGTTTTAAGTTCTTAATTGCTGAGGCCTTAATATGACTTTGCTTCCATTTTCATGTGAGTGTTGGGTGCTGCTTTCCTTGTCAGTGTGTTTTTTCAAGATTTTGGTTTCAAATAAGTTTATGACTTTAAAGGTATAGTCTTTGAAAGTATCTCACGTGGGCACCATGGTATTGTTATAGTGAAATGCTGATGTTGTGTTTTCAGGTTCTTATGCTTATTGATGCCAGCTTTGGATTTGAGATGGAAACATTCGAATTCCTGAACATTTGTCAGGTACACGGCTTTCCCAAAATTATGGGAGTTCTCACCCATCTGGATACGTTCAAGAACAACAAACAATTAAAGAAGACTAAAAAGAAGTTAAAGCACAGATTCTGGACTGAAGTGTATCCGGTATGACACTCAACAGTCATTTTTCCATATATTTTGCACTGTGGAAGCTAAATTAACAGTGGGGCAATACTTAAATGTTTATTGTGTTCTTACATCTTTTAAATAATTCTATAAATGGACAGTGCTGGTGTTGCATCAGGTTGTCTAATCTTCCTTCTATTTGCTAAAATACTTGTGTAATTATTCTGTGTCCCAGTGTGACTACCCACTGCACATGTGATACCAGTAAAAAGGTCTGTTACACAGGTGCTGTGCAGGGAGGATCTGCCTGTAGGTCTGAGAGACAAAATAACCTTTTACCAGCTTTTCTGGGTGGGAATTGTTTTCCCCTAAGACTTAGGGGGCAATTTTCATTATGAAGTATAGTAGTTAGTTTGATCTTTTGGAGCCAGTTGTAACCTGCAACTTCCATTTATGATTTTCAATTTAGAACCATGTTGCCTTTTTTAGTTTTGTAGGTGTGAAATTGATGTTTAACGTTTTTATGTCTTTTTAATGTGTTTAGGGTGCTAAGCTGTTTTACCTGTCTGGGATGGTTCACGGAGAATATCAAAAGCAGGAAATTCACAATTTGGGGCGGTTTATCTCAGTTATGAAATTCCGACCTCTTACTTGGCAAACGTCTCACCCGTATGTTCTTGCAGACAGGTGTGTGCTCTTCTCTGTTCTTCAATCTCAGCACAGACAGCAGCACCTTGCTGTGTAAAAAGAAATATATAATATTAGAGCCAGTCAGCTCCATGTGTGAATGGGTATTTAGTGTTATCTAAGTGGCTCTGGGGAAATGAAAGCCTACTCTTCAGGTTTGTGCCAGTAACTGTAGCCGTTCAGTTTCATGGTACATTGTAAATACTCGTGAAACACACACACACACACATAACACACACAGTACCCTTTTTCAAAAGATACTAATAGGAATGCTGGATGTTCTAACTTTTTTTTTTTTTTGCGTAGAATGGAAGAGTTGACAAACCCAGAAGACATTAGACTCAATCCCAAATGTGACAGGAAGATATCACTTTATGGATACTTGAGAGGAGCACACCTGAAAAACAAAAGTCAAATTCATATGCCAGGTAATCTATTAGATACTTAAAACTGTTTGTATGCTGATCTGTGAATAACAACACAGCCACTGTTATTTTTATTGTGGAATGATTTGTATCTTTAAACTGTACATTGTAGAATAGATTTTTAGCCTTTCTAAATGCATTTTATGCTTTTGGAAATTATTTTTGGAAAAATAAATCCTTGTAAATAGTTTTGCTTTTAATTGTGCGGTTTTGTTGCAATATTGGCAGTTTTTCAAAGGTGTTTCACTTTAAAAAGGTGCTTGAAGTGCAAAATGCACCAGCCCTAATAGTGAAATTAAATCTGGCTTATGTAAAATTTCTCATATTCATTGAATAAATTTAATATTTTAAGTGAGTGATTTAAAAGCTTAAATTCAGAAATATTTTAATAAATTTACAGACCTACTCAGAAAAGTAAGTTGCTAGTTTTCTTATTTAAAAACCAGCAAACAAACCCAAAGCTTTGCAGAATTGTGGTGAACTTAACGTGTGCTTCTCTGAGTTCAGTGGTAAGGCAGAAGAGCTGGATGTTCGATACAGAGCTTGCTTTGATAAGTCACTGAGTGCTGCAGTGTTTTGTGGTGTTTTGGTTTTTTTTAATATCTTCAAATTTCAGAATCAAAACCTTGTGAAAACCTTATTGCTTGCCTTTCTCTCACCCCAGGTGTAGGAGATTTTACTGTGAGTGATGTGAGTTTCCTACCAGACCCCTGTGCTCTGCCTGAACAGCAGAAGAAGCGTTCTTTAAATGAGAAAGAGAAGTTAGTCTATGCCCCGCTTTCAGGAGTGGGGGGCATTGTATATGATAAAGATGCTGTTTATATTGACCTTGGTGGAAGCCATGCTCATGAAAAAGAAGAGGTAAGGCAATGCTGTTAGTGATTTGAATTCCTTGCAAAATGTAGTTTTTATCCTTAGAGTAAAAATAAGTGCCTAAAAAATAAGCTTCTTCAAAATTATCAATCGTTATATATCTGTTGTGGGTAATTTCTTTTTTTCCTCTATTGATTTCAGAGGAGGGATATTTTTATCTCTTTGTAAAACATTGTGCAAAACGTTTGAAGGATCAGTTAATAATAATTCCCTAAGTATAGTTTCATAAACTTTCCAAACATTGACTTAAGATTTACAAAAACTCCCGGTACTAAGATATTACCAGTCTTATTTTGCAGGGTAGGGTGGTTGTGGGAGAACACTTACAGGATTTGACTGGTCCAAGGGAGAGGTGGAAAAGACTTGAGTTACAGATTGATTTCAGCTGTTTTCCTCTGTATTGTGCTAGATGTTAAATATATTTGGGTCTATGATAATGTGTGCTTGCTGATATTTACTGTAGTGGTTGCAATAGTGGTTGCATACTCTGCAGGAGGCCCTGTTTAATTTTTCTTGTATTAATATTGTATGCATTCTTGAAACATGAAGAGGGGAAGGAAGACCTTACTATTCTGAGAAAACATTTATTTAAAATGCTTTGGAATTTTTTCTTGCATATGCAGGTTTCTACTGTTTTAGGCAGATTGATGACTCTCTTAGTTGTTCATTAGACATTTGTTTATTCATTTTAATTGAAATGTGAAAAATCTTGGCTTTCCAGGAGGAAGTGAGACCAAATCACGAACTAGTTCAGAGCCTCATCTCCACACATTCAGCCATTGATGTTAAGATGGCGTCAAGCAAAGTCTCTCTATTCATGGACTCTAGACCCTTGGGTTCAGAAGATGTAGGACAAGAGTAAGTTTTAAATGCTGAGCAGCGTTTGAGTATGAATGAATGTCTAATTTCAGGCTCTAATACAGCACAGTTATTGGAATGGCTTATTGCCTAATTTTTCCTTTTCTGAGACTTCTCATATGCCACATGTTTTTTGAGATAGGAATAATTGATACTAGAAAAGTTTTGCAACCAGTGTAGTCCTATCTTCCAGGAATTCCTTGCTGATGTAGCCGTACGTAACACATTTCTGGTTTTCATCAGAGTTTTTGAGAATGGAAGCATTAATATTCAGTAAAATTCATTGTATAACCTATGTTCATTTCATGGAAAATGAAGAAATTTCTCGGAATTATTTAAGGCTATAGCATAGGGTGTATTCTTGAATTAAAAGGAATTCTGTACATCAGCTCTATTGCCCTTTAAATGTTCTCCATAACCTCACTTTGTTTTTTTTTTGTTTGTTTGTTTGTTTTTTTTTAATTAAAAATGTTTTTAATATTCATTGTTTCATTAACATCTCCTTGCACTTTATTATCTTACCCCAAATGTGATTTTTGGGGAAAACAGGTTTGTGATGCCAAAAGAAGAGAGACAGATTGATTTGAAGACTGGAAGAGTTCGTCGGAAGGCAGTGTTTGAAGAAGAAGAAGAGAAAGAAAATGATGATGCGGTAAGTGATGAGGAAGATGAAGAAGAAGCAGCAGCAATGTCTGAGGATGGAAGTGATGGCGATGATGAAGACGATGCTGAGGAAGAAAGTGACAGAGAGCTAATAGAGGAAGAGATGCATGTTGGGAGAGCCAAACGTCTGAAAACAGAGCTGGCTAAAGAAGAAGCTGTGAATGAGCTGCCAGCGTTTGCAGACAGTGATGATGATCTAGAGATGAGTTCTGAAGGAGAAGGAGGAGAAACTGCCCCTGAAGAGAATGAGATGGAGGAAGATGATGATAATGGGGAGGAGGAGGAAGATGATGATGAGCAAAGGACTTATGAAAATGAAAGCTCAGATAGTGAATTTGAGGTTGCAAGCAAAAAAGTAGCTGAATCTAAGCAGTGTGAAATAAATAGTAAAGGTACAGAAAGGAGACCACAAATCTCAGATCACAGACTGAAAAGAAAATCAGTGCTTACTACAGATTCAGGAAACTGCACAGCAGAAGAGGCATCAGAATCTGAGGCTGAAAGCTCTTCCCTCGATGAGGGTGATGATGAAGAAGGATCACGTGATGAATTAGAAGTTGAAGAGTCAAAGAAGAAGGGATTTCCACACACTCAAGCAAAGAAAACTGATAGTATTAGCCAGACTAAACGGAAAGCTGTAGAAACTGAGGACGATGATGTGGAGAATCTACTGAAAGAGGAAGAGGAGTACGAAGAAAAAATAGATCTTTCTGCTGACACGACAGGTAGACTATAAATGTTAAGAACTTTTACTGTCTATTTTTAATTGGGTTCATTGTTAAAGAATATTATAATTAGTAAATACTATATAATGTTGCCCGTCCACATATATATATGTAGTTGTTAAGTGGCAAACTTCAAGTTAGGAACCTGAGATTATCTGCTATTAAGCCTTTGATTTGCAATGTAGTATTTAGGTCTTAGGTTTCCTTCCTCTGAAATGGAGGTGATTCATTTTATAAACTTCATTGATTCTGCAGACATTTCCCTAAAACTTTGATCTTTTGGGCTATGTGTGTAAAACAAATTATGATGCTCTATTACATTTAGAAAGAATAAAACATTATTAAGGGAACATTGCTAAAACGTATTAATTACTCACTGAGCACTGGAACAGGTTGCCCAGAGAAGTTGTGGAATCTCCATCCTTGGAGGTTTTCACAAGCCATTTGGACATGGTGCTGGGCAACCTGCTCTAGATGACACTGCTTGGGCAGTGGGGCTGGGCAAGATGACCTCCAGAAGTCCCTTCAACCTCAACCATTCTGCCAGTCTGTGAAGATGACATGTATCAGTATGTAAATCATAAAATCTGTTACTATTGCTAATAAAATTATCGTAAAATTAGGACTCATCAGAAAAAAAATAATCAGTGATCGAATTTGTAGCCACAACTGATGTTTCTGTGTATATGTATGGAGTATGAAAAAAAGAAACCGTGGGTTGTGTCTGCATTTCTTAAGCCTGTTGTTGTCGTGTCCTTATTTAAATTATTTGTGTACCTCCTAATTCTTGTTCTTTTTTGGAGGCAGAATGCAATTTTTTTTTTTGCTTTTTAGGTGCACTTAAGTGGAAAGAGGACCTTACACAGAAGGCAGCTGAGGCCTTTCTAAGACAACAACGTTCAACACCCAATCTCCGTAAACTCGTATATGGAACAGGTACAAATCTGTTTGGAAACTTATACTAATAACTTCATATATGGTAGCTTTTATCTGTTACCAAGTTTACAACTCCAAATCTTTGAGCACTGTCTTTTGGTGGGAGGCTTGAGGACATTTGATTGACTCTACTAATTGCTGATACTCATTTTCACTAGTAATTGTAATAAAGACAGTTTGCACTTTTCCAATAAAAAGCATTTTAAGCTCATTTTCCAGACTATTCAATTGTTACTCATGTTTTCTGATACAGCTATTTCCTCCCAGACAGTTTGGTCATTTTTGTAATTATGCAAATCCATTGTGGCAATTGGGGTGTTTCATAAAGGGATGTCGTTTGTTGGCTGATTTCAGGAATTTTTGTCTCACAATGACTGAGTGGAATATTCTCTCAGATATTACTTAATGCTATTGTGTCTGTAATAAGGGTGTTTGACAAGGGAAAAAAAAAAAAAAAGCTGTTGCCTTGAAAGGAAGACAAAATTACCATTTATGTAATTCATCCTGTTTAATTCACAACTTTGCCAGTAGCAGTCTGAGTGTAGAAAGCTCATCATGCAGAACCTCTGTAGAACACAATGAGAATTCGGCTTTTGTAAAATTTCCACAGTGCAGGAGCAGGAAGATTTGCTGACAGATTCTCAAGTCTGGTATTCTTGATTTACCTACTAGCTTGATGCTGTTCCTAGAGATCGTTTTGGTATCGTTTCTATTTATGATAGTGAATTAACATCCTGTGTTTACTTATTGGGCAATATTTTTTCAGACGATTCCAGTTATGCAAATAGAACCAGATTTCAGGTTGTTCAAAGTAATTCAAACCAGTGGAATTTGTGAAATGAATTACATGTTTCCATATAGAACATCTATAGAACTGAAGTTCGTGATAATCACAGTATATACTATCTCCTGGTTGCTGCTCACTTTATTTTGTTCTTGTTAGGATATTAATTTAATTCTTACACTGCATCGGTGTACCTTTTTCCTCAGTCGTTTATATTTAAAACTATTTTTAGTTTGCATCTCTTTTTTCCCCTCAAACTACTGTAGGTTTTGTGAAATGTAAGGCAGAAGAGAGGTTGTTGCTAAATGTGATCCATGTACTGTGGGGAAAATAATCACAGCTTGTACATTTCATTTAGCTGTCGAGGATGAGGACCATGAGAGTGAGGATGCAGGTGATGAACTTGGAGGTTTGTTTCGTGTCAGCCGTCCAGACAAGGCATCCAAACAGAAGGCTAATGCTCTTGACTGCTCCAAATTTCTGGTAGAAAAGCCGCAAGATTGGGATTTAGAAGAGGTAATACCACTGGATAACTGCTTCTGCATATCCTATACTGGTAATATCCTCACTGTGTCTCATAAAGTACCTCTGAGCTGTGATTGAAACAGGCCTATGGGAGCTGTTGCCAGAGTGTGTTATATCTTCTGCTACTTGCTGTCATTAGAAGTATTTACTGGCTAACAAATTCCGTTGTCTGTTCTTATAGGAATGGAAAGTTAGAAGTTAATTTAATGCTTGGCTGTCTTGACTACTTGGTGGATAATAGTTCACTATTTATTTAGCAAAAAGTAAAATCAGGGGAATTGTGAATAAAAATATGATGTAGGGTAGAGACCTTGTTAGTGTAAAGACCTTTGAGCAAGAGTGGAGTTGATTTCACCTTCCTGTTTTTGCTGAGGCATTGTGTAGCTTTGGTAGTGGTGTCTCGACATGGAGCTGTGGGTGAGAGTATCAGGTTGTCTCTGAGTTGGTATCTCTGGTGGAGGAGGGGGGAACATACTGGAGAATGATTCTGTTGCTGACAAGCTGTAACTGTACAAGGCAATGACTCTGTTATTTTGCAGGTTATGAGCAGTATTCGAGACTGCTTTGTTACTGGAAAGTGGGAAGATGATAAAGATGCAGCAAAGTTGTTGGAGGAAGATGGTATGTGTAAGACTTATAAAAATGATTACTGTACAGAGGATTTTAAGGAAAAGTATGACTTTGTAGTTAGATATTTAGAATGTTTTGCATTAGTGATATGCTTGCAAATTGAATTTTCAAAGTATTACATGAAGTATTATACAGCTACTAATATAATTAAACATTGCTGTAAATCTCTGTACAAACAGTACACAAGTAGCACATTCTGAAAACTTACTCCCTGAAAATAGGGCTTTTAAATTAGGAAGTGGAGTCCTTGGTCAACATGCAGCCATACCAAATTTTGAGTTATGTATCCGAGTTCAGGTTTTCATCCTCTATCTATGGTTTATTCTTTTGGATAGTCTTGGTAGGAGTAAGCATTTTTTTTTAACTTCTTTTTTTCATGGGAGGACAATTTGACATTTGAATGAAAAGTGAGATCTATCCTCAGATGTTTTGGAGGTGTTTTTGTTGGGGTTTTTTAATTAGGAAATATTTAGAAAATTTTAATAACATGGCTGTATCTTGTATGCAGAATGATTGTGGTTTGACAGACTTCTATAAAGATTTCTTTTTAACTTAAAAATTGTCTGCTATATTTAAATTTCATATTAATTTTATTTTTTTAAATTAAGGATAGGAGCTTGATTGCTCTGCTGGTGTCTTGTGTCATTAGAGTGCTAACTAATGTGCTGTATGATCCTTTGGCATGATGTAAACTTTATTTATGTTTTTGAAATCAGGTATTGAAGTTAAAGGTTTTGAAAGGAAAAAGGAAGAGCCACTGGAGTTCAGTTGAGAATTTTCAGCTGAAACTATAGAGAGGGCAGAACAGACTTATAAAACTGTTGATGGGAAGAAAAAATATTTGGGCTGAAAGTAATCTACAAAGCAGTACTGAGAAAAACACAATACTGAAAACACGAGCAATTGCATGGAACGATACAACTGCAATGTAACAGACGGGTTAACTGTCAGATATCTTGGGTGTTTATTGTTGCAGACGAACTGTATGGAGATTTTGAAGATCTTGAAACTGGTGTTGTGCACAAAGGAAAGCGTGTTGCTGAAGGAGATGAGGTCTGACCTGAATTTTTATGTTCTTTAGCAACATACATGTATATGAATTTCTGATCAAGCGATAGGCGTCCTATGTAATAAATTTAGTTTTCATGAATCAATAGGAAAGGAATCAATGGGAACAAGGAAGAAAAGCTGTATGTATTATGGACTTTGGAAGCTATAAATATCTAAAATGGCATGTTTTTAGTCTCAAACTGAATTGTTGTGTAAAGTTAATTATGGAGGAGAAATCGCCTCACTTAACAGTAGGTGTCAGGCTTAATCAAGAGCTGGAGGATCTGGAGGTATGAGAGAAGTATTTTAAAACCAGATGTGATCATAACTGTTTGTACAATGTCATTTCATCTGATGCAGAAGATTACAGAGCTCTGTTTAAACACAGAAAATCATGGAAACTGACACAGTTTTCTCGTCATTCCTCATATCTGCATAAAAGAGGCTGGTGGAAGCAATTTTATGCCGTGGCTTGGATATATTCCAAGAACAGAGCTGTAGTTGTCTGTGACAATACAGATTGAAAAATCCAATTTTTTTTTGGACTCAGCAACCTGGTGGCTTTGCATTTCATTATAAAATTGAGAGTAACAACATCATTTTGGCAGTTTTCAAATGGCCTATGAACAGACTTCCTCCTCTCTGGCCTCTGGAGTGCTGCCTTTCAGCATAGTATTACTCAATGCTATCAACAACCACTTTTTTTTTGCCACTTTTGTTATGTGTCCTTATTTTAGCTGTAGAGCAACAGATAGGTTAGTTCTAGGGTCTGTTCCCTGACATGAAAATAAATGTTAAGTCAAGAAGTTGTCTTGAGAAGGGTTGAGATTAGATCATGAAATGTTTTGGTCATTGCTGATGTTGCTTCTTGTATGAATAACTTGCTAATGTCTGTCTAAAATTTAAATATTTTAAGTCTGATTCGCATTATGACAAAATATTACCTAATAATATATGTTAAACTATTAATTAGAATGGGTTGTTTTCAATGAACTGTTTTACATGTTTGATAACTTACTGTTGATTAGTCTGGAAGTGAAGAAGAGGATGAAGATGAGAAAGTGTCCAAACCAGAACCAGAGGAGGAGGAAAAGAAAAAGGAGCGTATGGACAAGAAACGGAAACTGAAAGAAATGTTTGATGCAGAGTATGATGAAGGGGATACTACGTACTTCGATGATCTTAAAGAAGAAATGCATAAACAAGCACAGGTACAAGCCTTTAACTTGGCAATTTATCTGGCTATACCTCTTCAAATACCCCGCAGACTTGTCCAAAGGTTTTTTTTTTCTGGAGACACATATGACACCCAGGAGCTACTTCAGAAAGTACACACAAAGAAATACACGTTTGTGACTTTTTTTTTTTTTTTATGCTTGAACTTCTTGATTCGATTAGCTGTAAAGAAAAGCAAGTGAACAAGCCAAACAACCGAAAGCTTAATTTAAATTGACTTAAGTAGTTAACCATATTCTAAATCACTGAAAAAGTCAGGATGTATCATCTAAACTTCATCTACTTAAAAGTTTTAACAGTCATCCATTTGTTTCTTAGTGGTAGAACTAGGATGACAGGTCTCAAAAAAAACACAAAACATGAGGAGGTCTCCTCCAGGAAGAGGATGGGGGAAAAAAAGCCAAAAAGCCATTTTTTTATGTGTTGGAAAGTGAAAATCTTTCTCATACTAATTTGTGTCAGGTATTTTCCAAATTTAAATACTTATTTTTAGTGTTAGTTTTGTAATGTTATTAACAGATAAGTAAGTTCTCTGTGATAGTCTTTTTCATCAAACTGTCAAGTCGTTCTGAGGAAAAAATAATTAATGACTCTTCGTGTGGTAGGTACTTCAGGGTAACATAATCCAGAATTGGAGGGGTTGATTTTGTTCCAGGCCTTGTTCTTTTAGATAAAATCTTGCAAGCTTAAAAGTAGCTTCTTTCTTTGACTGACTTGGAAGAACATAGCCTCACATTGCTAATAACTTCACTGCCTTCTCTTCTGACAAAATCTTTCACTAAATAGTCATTAAATGAATTGTTACCTTCTTGCATTAGGCTCTGATTGTATGCGCTCTGGTTTGCTGATTTACTTACTAAGAGCACTTAAAGCGTAAAGAAGGACATTCCAGTAAAAAACTGTAAGACAATTCACAACTGTTGCACTTGAGGTCTGTTACAGAAATACATATCAACAATACTTCCACTGCAGGATGGAAGAGCAAGGATCTTAAATTGGGAATGTGTAAAGGCTTCTAGACAAATTAACTTAGACCAGAAGATTGGTGCCATATCTAAATGCCTTGAGAAATGAAATTAATAATTAGTTTGCTTAAACATGGTGTCGTCTTGGTAGCTGAGCATCAGGAGCTAGAACAGGGGGTGAGGCTTCTGTTATTCACAAGGATATTTTGTTAAATGTTTATACAAGATCTACATTAATATGGTACAGAAGAGTTTTAAAAGACCCTTTTGACAATATACAGTGTGAGGATGCACAGAAATATTTTTAAGCTGCTGAGTAAGCCCAGCCTCCTCATCAACTGACACCTTAAAGATCAGGACGTTAACTTTAAAAGTTACTTGGGTTCCTAAATCAAAAATGTACTTTTGACAGTTGTGTCTTTAAAACCCAAAGTTACCATTATGAAAGGTATATCAGAAGGCAGTCAGTCATTTGCTTCTCTTGGGTACTGTCTTTCAAGTAGACTAACAGGCCCACTTGGGATTTCAAATTGGAAGGAATTCATGGTGGCAGAGAGCTTGCTCTGAATAAAAAGTCACAAAAACTATCAGATCTTTTCCGAAAGATTTATATAAATGCTAGCATGTTTTAAATAGAACTGGCACCTCGTGAACAAGTTATTAATACTTGAATTCTGTAAAACACACGGTAACTTTCTCTTTGTCACATAGCTTAATCGAGCGGAATTTGAAGATCAAGATGATGAGACCAGAGTGCAGTATGAGGGCTTCCGGCCTGGGATGTATGTTCGAATAGAGATTGAGAACGTCCCATGTGAATTTGTCCTGAATTTTGACCCTCATTATCCTATTATCCTGGGTGGTTTAGGCAACAGTGAAGGAAACGTCGGATACGTACAGGTAGGTTGTCAAAGCTGTGAGTGCACGTTATAGTGGTACAGGTGTGCTTCTGAGAGTCTGGAGTTATTATTTATTTTTTGTTTTTTAAAGATACAGTGAACATAGAGAGAAACCTTTGTCTTTATCCCTTGAATAGGGGATTTGCTTTTGACACAATTAACTCTACAGTAGCAGACACTGGATTTTTACAGATAACTGGAAGAAGTTATTGTTTCATGTTCATCTGCGGCTATGTCTCAGGACTAAATTGCTAACATAAATTGTACTCTGAGGTTCAAGGTCTACAGAGAAGTGGCTATAGAAAAATTATTAGCACACACATATATATATTTTTTAATATAATGCCTGCTTATGTGTATACAAACATGACTTCAGAGTGAGTGAAATACTGATTACCTTTCTTTTTCCAATCAGCCTAGTGTTAATGGGAATGTTCAAAGATATAAAGCTCACTGAATAAAAAATTCTAGTGCAGATGGAAGTTGCTTTCAATCATTCCTGAAAATTAAGGCTTGAATTTCAGAATTAACGTTATCGTTCTGTTATAGCATTGTTCATCTTTTCTTCTAATTAGTTGCGCCTGAAGAAGCACCGATGGTATAAGAAGATACTTAAGACACGTGATCCTTTAATCCTCTCATTAGGGTGGAGGCGATTTCAGACTATTCCCATGTTCTACATTGAAGATCACAATGGGCGTCACAGGCTTCTCAAGTACACACCACAACACATGCACTGTGGAGCAACGTTTTGGGGTGAGGGCATTCTGGAGTTATTATCCTGTGTCATTTAACTATTAGAAAATTCTCAAGCTTTACAGGCTGTATCAGGAAATGCATTCTGGAATTGAGAAGTCCTTAAATAAAAGTTGTGGTCCCCATGAAATATAAAATAATACCAAATAGTACGGGGAAAATAGGAAATTGCTTATTATTTGTGAATTATTTTAATGATTTGTGGATTATTTGGCTTTTAATCAAATTCTGAGCGTTCTGCTAGGTTGTATCTTATCAAAGAGGAGCCTGATTTGCTGGCTGTGTCCAGAGACACTTGTACATGTTATGAGCCCAGCCCTGCAAATGGTTCCATACATGAGTAACTTCTTTTAACCCTTCCTTTAACTCTTGTAGGGCTATATATGTGAGTAATGGATTGAATGCTTTAAACTTTTCTTTCCTTTTATTTATTGAGAGTATTTGGCACTTATTTCTAGGCTTTCTGACTTAAAATAGAGGCTAGATGTTGTGCATTGAAACTCTTCCTAATTTTTTAAAATTTAATTTGCTTGTAGGGCCCATCACTCCTCAGGGTACAGGATTTTTGGCTGTTCAGTCTGTCAGTGGCACAACGGTAGGTTTGTTATTACAAAATGCTTTTCGTGGGTCTTCAGATAAAATATATAGATTTGGGGAAGAAAGTTTGCATACGGTAAAGCAGTGATGTCATAGGAACTGAGAAAGTAGGTGGACTCAAGCTTTTGAAAAGTGTATTGTGATGAGACAAGAAACTGGATGGAGGCACTTTTTTTAACTGTTCATCTGCAACACTAAAAATGACAAATATTGCTTTGTTATTTTCTGTGAATGGATTTATACCCACTTGATTTTCAGCTACTAAGTACTTAGATAACTTTTAAAAGCTTTTTATAGGATGAGATACTAATTGATACCATTGAAAAAGTTGGCCCTCAGTGTGATTTCTCCACATTTTGTTAGAATGTTTGTGGGTATCCAAATTTATTTAGTGTTAAAGCAGTATTTACCTAATATGATCTTTGTTGTGCATATATTAACCAAAGGTAGATTTATGTGCCAGGTATAATGAAAGTTTTGCACGGCATTGTAATGAGCGTGGCAGTAATCAGAGTGGTGATTATTATCTCCTTCATAAGATAAGCCTTGTTTAAGTCCTGTTGCACAGTCATCTTGTTACATGTATTAAAAAACTATTTTCATCATGTGTCCCTAGTATAATGTAGTGACTTACAGCAGTGCACAAAGCACTTCTCCTTTGAGACTTTCTGTCAGAGTAAGATTCTGTTTCATAAAGAGAACACAGCAAGGTAGATAACAAGGACTTTTAGATTGCTTCCAAGGTAATTAGAATGGCAGTTCTGAAAATCTCATTAGTGAATGCTAGGAATGTTGTGTCAGCAGCACCTCAACTAGTCAGTACGAAGTCAATTTACATTTGTCATGCTGCTGTACTCCTGTAAAGGTTATAAATTCTGAACTCAAACTAAAACTAAAAAGCAGTGAAATTGTATCAGTGAAATGGTTTATTCTCTGTTTGGTAAATATACATTCAGCAGTGTCTTTCATCTCTGTATGTTTCAGCCTGATTTCCGGATTGCTGCGACAGGAGTTGTGCTCGATTTAGATAAATCCATAACTATTGTAAAGAAATTAAAGCTAACTGGTTTTCCATTCAAAATTTTTAAGAACACTTGTTTTATTAAGGTAGGTCTATAGGTATGTATACTGTAAAACCACATGTGCTGATGTTAGGAAGGAATGCAACCTGGGACTCCATCTGTCTTTCCTGAGACAGAAGTTCCCTGTAATTGTTGCACAGTGTTCTGGATCTCAGCAGTTGCTTGGGGCTTTTTGGAGCTCTCTTCAGTGTGGTCGCTAACTGTACTGAACATCAGCCAATGAATATGAATTACTGTTGACCAGACAAACATTCTGGAACAGTCCCCTGGCTCCCATTCAATTTTCCCCTCGACCATTCCTTCCTCAAACCCACCTGTGATTTAGCTTCCCACAGTGGCAGACGCCTCTGGGGAATGTGAACCTGTCCCTGGTGTCATTCAGGTATTTTGATCCCGCTGGATTTCAGCTCTGGGGTCAAAGATGACTCCTAGCAGTGCTTAGGACTTGACAATTACAGTTACAAAAGTGTCTGGGGCAGGAAGTGTTGCAGAAGTGAAGTTTCGTTGACTTTCCAGATGTCCTTAGTGGGGCTTTCAGGCTCAGGAAAAGTTTGGGATATTCAGCCTTTGGGGCAGTAAGCGACTAGGCACTGATCCCAACTGTGAAGCACTCAAGTATTCACACTAAGCAGACACAGTATTTTTCCTGACTTCCTTGTGATTTATGGAAGGAGCACTAACCTGGGAGAGCTGTATTGTTATTAGAGTCTCACAGCTAATAACTTAAGGCAACTTACTTGCTTTTAAGGTATGCAGTGTTCCAGCAAATCACTTTAAAAGAAAACTGGACAGATCCTCTTAAATATGTTTTGTTTTAGAATTTTAAACGTGTATATTTAATGCTAAGAAGCCTTGCCTGTAGTATATGATTCTTAGGTAGATTACTTTTTGGTGGATTACCTTGAAATCAGCTCAGTAGGTTTTTGGTGTGATCAGCACTCTTAAAAGATGATATGTTCTTCCTACTTTTTTTTGGTAAGATGTGCTTGTGGGAATTATTTATGTTTTTGTGGCCTACGTAGGTCACAGAGAGAGACTTGGCATCTTGAATGATGGTGGGTAATTCACACTTTCAGGGAATGTTTAACTCTCAGCTGGAAGTGGCTAAATTTGAAGGTGCAGCAATTCGTACAGTGAGCGGTATCCGAGGACAGATCAAAAAGGCCCTCCGAGCTCCAGTAGGTGCTTTCAGAGCAACATTTGAAGACAAGTTGCTGATGAGTGGTAAGTTGCACTTCCCATGGAAGTTATCACTTAACTTTCATCCTGCTTCACAGATTGAAAAGCCATGTCTCAGAATCTCTGGAATCTGATAATTGAGATGTGAATTCAAAGAGCATGAAATATCTGGTGAAGTGCAGAATGAAATCTAAAAAAAAAATGTGCATTTTATGTTGGATTTCTTTCAGTTACACTCAGAAGTCATATCGTATGCAGATGAAAAGGTTTGTCTTGGAGACTTGCTTCTCCAAGTGTTTTACACAGCATGGTATCCTTTTCTCCTTGAACATGAAGGTTAATTGTGTTTAGTGGTACAAGTGCTAGAAGGACGTTTTTCGGAGAAATCCAAAGAGTGGCATTGTAACTCTAGTTAACTTTTTTTCCTAACCTTTTGAGGAAATTATGCAGGAGATAGGGGAAGGTGATCTCCTATGTTTGCCAAGTGTCACTATGATGTTGAGAATATGAGTTCGTGTTTGTTTGGGTTTATATGATCTCTCTTTTCCTAAACCCATTGAAATTATGGATAGTGCAAAATAAAAGCAAATTAGTTCTTTTATAAAAATAGGCAGAGGAAAAGCGAATTGTTTTTGTCAGTAACAGTAGAGGCACAGATATATACATGAACTCCGTTGCTAATTCTTTAAATGAATATGAATAAAGAATAGAGTGGCATTCAGCTGGCTGCTCTTCAGGAACATGTACTGTTGATGACTTTATGGGGTTTTGCAGAATCTGAGTGTAGAAATAGTTACATTGCTTTTGCCTGACATTGAAGAGATTTGGTATCTATGCCAAACACAGTATTACCATGTGGTCTAGATGTTAGCTAGCTATTCTATTCAGGCAGCCTTTGCTTGGAGTGTGTATGTGATGAACTGTGTTGTTATAGAGCCAAGGAACATTTCCTTTTCTTTCAGACATCGTCTTTGTGAGGACTTGGTATCCTGTTTCTATCCCAACATTTTATAACCCCGTAACATCCTTACTGAAGCCAGCAGGTGAGAAGGATAGTTGGAGTGGAATGAAGACAACAGGCCAGCTGAGGCACGAGCGAGGCATCAAACTGAAACAAAACAAAGATTCTCTCTATACGGTATATTTCATAAGTCTTTCTCTTTTTTCTTTTTTTCTTTTTTTTTTTTTAACCAGCAATCACAGTCAGATTTGCACTCTGACTCAGGCCTGTGCAAACTGAGAGCAGTGTAAATGCATAATCATACATATGCATGTGTGACTTCATATTTTTATCCTCGAGGCAGTCTTTCCTGGCATGAGATGGCAATAAAGCAGTAGAAGGAGATTATTGTTGATCAGTGAAAGTTTATAAAGTAATCTGCAGGGTAGAAGTCTGTTCCAAAAACTTACTGAGACTTCTGTCGTAGTAAAATTGGGATGAACTTACAATTCACAGTTTGGTGTAAGGATGGCGAACATTTTTTGGGTTTTGTGGGGGCAGGGGATGGACTGGTTGTTTGGGGTTTTTTTGGCTTGCGGTATTTTGGTGGGTTTTTTTTCTCTGAAAGGTGGAAAATATAATAAAAGCTTTTCAAGATCATGAATCTTACAGATGTTCTATATCCATTCCTATAGCCTATTGTGAGGGAGAAAAGACATTTCAACAAGCTCCACATTCCGAAAGCACTGCAGAAGGCACTGCCTTTTAAGAACAAGCCTAAGAACTTTGAGAAGAAAGGCAAGACTCCAAAAGACCAGTGGAGACCAGCTGTTATCAGGGAGCCTCATGAAAAGAAGGTAATTATCACTTATTCTGAAACAAGGACCCCCGAAGGGTAAATGTGTTGCTTAGACCATTTCTCACTATTGTTTTAGCACTTGAGTCTACTGCTAGTGCTAAAGACATATATGCTCCAAGTGAAAAATTACCACCTGCAATTTGTTTTTTTCCTGTGTGGCACACAGTATGTATATGGAACTGTCACTGTTGTGGACGGTGTCTATTTTGAACTTAGTAGGTCACTTGAAGCCTAAATGTGACTTTTGTCTTTGGCACAGCACTTGCAAGGTGCTCTCCCATTATGGATGACTTAAATTGGCAGCTGCAGTCTTTTATTTGACTTGTCATTGCTATGCATTATTAACACAGACAGGACTTAGAGCAAATACTCTGCTTGAAAAATTGAGAATAATAGAGAGCTTGCAAAAGCAAGAAGATCCAAATTGCAGTTTTAAGCGTTCTATAGTCGCAATTAGGCGCAGCCTTTTAAATAGTATCTAACAAATCAGAGTTCACAAAAATTATACCTTTGATTAACTTCCTAACAAGATAAATAATTAAACCATTTTAGAAATTGGGTAACAGGTGCAGAAATAATTAGGAATTTGCCTTGAATCTCTGATTCATTATATGGTGCTCTGCTGAGGTTAAACTGTTTCTTGCTCACCAAAACTGAACTGTTTGTAAATTGATTCTCTACTTTCTGTTCTAGATATCAGCCCTACTCAGTGCTTTGAGTACAGTGAATAACTACAAGATAAGGAAAGCCAAAGTAAAACATCGGGAACAGCTTAAAGAATATCTCAAAGTTAAGCAGAAGGAGGATGAACAGAAATTCAAGAGGCAAAAGGAGGCTAAGAAAAAAATCTATCGCATACTGGGACAGAGGGAGAAAAAGAGGCAGCAGTCAAGCTTGAAAGGATCTAGCAAGGGAGAGAAGAGTATGTAAAATTTCATCAGATTTCAGTCCAAATGAGGAAATAGAGTGGCTGTGCAATTTTCTGTTGAAGAAACCAAAAGGCCTCGGACTATGCTAGATGTGCTATCAAGAGAAGAAAAAAATTCAAACATGACCTTATTCATGCTCTTGAAGACATTTGGCAATGTATATAAATAAGATGTAGAAGTATGGATTATGGGGTTTTTTTACGTGATATTCTGGAGGACTTTGTATTTCAGTATATTTCTATCCATACTGCACATTCTCTCTAGCCAATAAAGTATTTTAATGTCAATTACAATGAGCATATTGTTTGTTTGTAAGTGTTTTGTCCTAGTACTAGTGGACTTCTGTGGTCAGAGAGAACTCCTCTGGATGTCCCTGAATACATTCTTGTGTTGGCAGTACTTTGAGCCACTGCCTAAATTTTGTCCTTGGCAAATCTTCCGTTAAAATGTGTTGAAGATGGGCAGGAGTTTGGGATTCTCTAGCTTTGGTGTGCGAGCAGATGCCACCAGAGTACCTCGCTCCTGTGCTTAGATCATCTGGTCCTACATGAAAGCATGTCAGTTTTTTCCCCTTCTCACTAGCTATTAAGCAGATCATCAAAATAGTGTTCCATCCAGTTGCTTGACCAGTTTTGGCACAATGAGACTGTCAGTAGGTGACTGCAGCTTTCTGGGCTGGCAGCATCAGACCCTTCCCAAATGTGTGTAACTACCTGGTGATGTTCTGTGAGGTAAGCACAGATGAAGTAACTTGCTTCCTTCGGGAAAATCTTCCTCTGGCCAGCCAGCTTGGTTTGATGATAACAGTGTTAGACTTTCTTAAGATGAATGGAGAGAAGAGGTAGTAGATTATTTCAATCCTGTTAAATTAACTGAGAGTTGAAATCTTTCTCTGCATGACAAGAGACATTGAAAAATCATTCTGTTGGAAGAGCAGATGAATTTATTATGCCATATATGGCATCAAATAGTTACTGTGATATATGTATTTTTAATACTTCATCCTCAAACAGGCAGTGAGTCAGATAACATCGGTAATTTCTTGGTCTCCTTCCTGAATGAGTTCACTCCTTATCGTCAAGCCAAAATTATTATTATTATTATTATTATTACAGCATAGTAATATTTGCTATCTCAGATGGGAGATCCTGTGTGGGATCAGGCCGCCTCACACAAAAGCTTTCTGCTGAACGGTTTTGTAGACTTTTTTGTGAATGCTTAGCATTTCAGGATTTTCTTAATTAATCTCATGATGTTCTGTGTACTGATACTGAAATTCTAATGCATCCATCTTTGCCTATATGATATTAGGCTGAAGCCTGACTCAAATTAATTTGTCAGTAATTTTTTCCCCCATGAGATTCAGCTGAGGTCACGTGAATATGAAAACATCATTTATGCTTTAATGATTGAAGATTCTCTGCTGAATAGCTGACCGCTGCTTCTGGAGATGTACAGCAAAGCTGTTGGCTTTTTTTTGCCCCACAGACTGGCACAGGATGGTCCACTGTGACTTTGTTCTGCAGGGTTGTTTCCTCTTCTGTCATACAGCACTAGGCCAGGTCTAATCTAAACCATCAAGGAAGTATTTCCTACTAAGCCCAATTTTATGCTGTTGTGAGCAAACTTCCATTTTATGTGCTGTTGTTTGCATCTTCCATGTATTCACGTGTGACAAGTAGTTGTAGTTTATTTGAGCACTTGATAAGTTACCACTGCAACAGTTGACTTAAGCTTTCACATCTGCTGTTTATAAGTAATGAAAAATAACTTTCATCTAGCTTGTTCATAATAGCTCTGCCAAAGATGAAAATGGTGGATTTCAGTCATGTTTTCATTGTGGAGAGAACCACTCAGAGAGCCAGTCAAGCAAGACGATGTTTAACCTGCAAAGACTATACAAGATACTTGTTCTAGATTATATTTTTTTTTTTAGCTTTTACTCTTTAGGTAGCCCTTTTCAAAGGGAGAGAACATTTTGCAAATGTAACTGATTTTTTTTTTTTAAATAAAATTTTTTTTAATGCAGTGGGTTGTAGATAGGAGCTGGTGTGTGTTGTGAGCCCTGCTAAAAGGAAGACAGAGGTTTTGCAATCTTCAGTGTTGTTGACTTTATCTTGGAAACTGATGAGAGGGAGCCAGTTTGGCTCTGCTTTGGGCCGGGGAGGCCTAGTGCCACCTCCATGGTGATGGAGAGCCTGTCCAGGGCCCCTACATTTACTAATTGTCTTGCTAATTGTCCCTGATTGGTGATGTGCAGTGCTGTGGGGAAGGGCACTGTGAGCCCCCCGGGGAGGGCTGTACCCCACTGTCCTGCTTTGAGTAACACAGGATTAATTTCTCTTTTGGGAATTTTACTTTTCAATGAGGTCTCTTCTAACGCTTGGGAAAACTGCATTTTTAGAAGACTCTAGTGTCTGAATTTGTGAAAAATATTTACTTCATAGCCTGCTTTGGTGTGCGGGTTTCAAGGTCTCAGTGTTTTTGAGCCTTGCCGGGTGTGGGGATGAGGAGGAGTGAGGCCTGGGCACTTGACCCAGGCTGGCCAACAGGACTATTTTACACCATGAGCATCACATTCAAAACAAATTAGAAAGTTTGCTGAGGAGTTTCTCCATAGCCTGCTTTGGTGTGCGGGTTTCAAGGTCTCAGTGTTTTTGAGCCTTGCCGGGTGTGGGGATGAGGAGGAGTGAGGCCTGGGCACTTGACCCAGGCTGGCCAACAGGACTATTTTACACCATGAGCATCACATTCAAAACAAATTAGAAAGTTTGCTGAGGAGTTTCTCCTGTGATCGTGGCAGTCTAGAGAACCGTTTGCCTGGGTGCCAGACCCCTGAGCCCTTTCCTTCCTCCCGAACCCCAGCACTCGCAGTGTCCGCCATTTGCTGTCCCTGCTGGGAGTGCAATCCTTGTGCATTTTATGTTGGTGTTGGGATCACTATAGGTTCTTTAGTGTTATTAGTGTTAATTATTTATTCTTATTCGGTTAGATCAGCTTATATTTCAACCCTTTGGTTTCCTTTTTTTTTCCCCGATTCTCCTTCCTGGGTGGGGAGGGGTCATTGAGTGCGAAAATAATTGTCTAAATTACAATAACTTTTTGTGGGCTTCTCAAACCATAACAAAGTATAGGCTGAAAAAGCTGCTGGCCTTGGAGAAAGGGAGGGCCTCATGCTGGGTGCAGAAGCCCCCAAAGTTACTGAACCCCCTCCATGCCCCCACCCTGCCCTAGGGAACCCGCTCCCCATGCCAGGCCTGGGGTAGGGAGGAGGCCGAGGCCTGCCCCATAGGCTCTGTCCCCCACTGTGGCCACCAAGTAAAACTAAAACAATATTTAGTCCTCCCTGTCAGCTGCGAAAAAAAACCCAACCCAAATCCTGAGTTATCAGAGGGAATCACTGGCAAGAGTCCTGTGCTGGCAGGTGGCGGAACACAGGGCTGAACTGTTCTTATCTTAGATAAACCCCGTCAGCGCAGCAGGAGGTACAAATAATTAGCAGTCTCGTTTGTGATTAAGCCCTAGGCAAACATGAAAACCTGTAACAAAAGCAAAGTCTTTTGTACAATGATTTCCATGTTAAAGGAAAAAAAATAGTAGTCTGCTGGTAGAAGGCACCATACGGGGTTTCCAGGCAGGTTAATGAACTGTACCCCAAAGTGTTTCACCTAGAAGAGGATGCTAATTGCCCGTGAGCAAGGGGATTTCTACAGCAGCCTACGAGGCTGCAGAAATGTGTAGCTTGGGAGAGAAACTGAAATTGCAAGGAATTAGAGTTAAAAACAGATGAGATGCGAGGGGGTGATGGGGTACAGTCAAGAGGGTAGTCGTGCTGCTGGGGTGGGGTCTGGTACCCACAGGGCTGTCTGTGCAAATGGTTGGCAAAGGCTAATGCCAGGTGAAGAGCAGCTGGGAGCTGACTTTTTAAATCAGGCCTTTCCTGGGAAGGATAAAGCTAGATGAATAATAGTTTGCATCTGGGTTAACTACCTGGATTCATTTTACAAGTATTAGACCTCATTCCTCCTAACTCTTAGTGTTGCTTTGGTATGATTTCAATCTGGAATGGGTGATAGACATGCTGGAGCAGATGTGGTCTCATGCCCTGTCCCAGAAGCTGGGTTGTGGGGTGGGTATCTGGCAAATACCCACTCCGGCAGTTGCACAGGGTCTGTCAGGGTGTCCCCATCCCCTGACTCCAGCTGCTCGTTGTGTGTTTAAGACCTCCCCCCCCACATTGTCAGGTCACCTTGTTTTTTGCTTGTTGTGGAAAACTGCTCTCTGGATGACTTGAGAGGTGGTATAAAATACATGTGAAAGTAGCTGGCTGTACAGCTATGGGAGGAGGTAGGAATCGTACCAGGGCTAACTAGCTTTGAGAGAATTATTTTATATCATTTGCTATTTTAAAATGGAATTACATCTTTGTAATGGTTTGCAAATAAAACCTCCATTCACATTGTATTTCAAACTAAGTTAATGTGATATTGCGGCATAGTTATTGGATTCAATTGATATAATTAAAATAACTACGTTAGACTGTCAAAATACTTTTGTGCTGTGTGTAATGCTCAAGGTTGCTTGCCTATACAAATCTACGGCCAGTCTTGACTTCATCGCTCAAACTAGGCTGTCTCTGTGCCAGGTGATGCAGCTAAACACAGAGCTCCTGTTTTTTTCACAGTTGCTGTGGACCCACAGCTCTAAGTGAATTCACTGACATCTGCATGTGTCCATTGCTGCTTCACACCAGGACTGTAACTTGTTCCTGGCCACCAACAAACTGTTTGGAAAGAGTCTCAGAGTGTTGTAGCACTGACACAAACTAATGCAATTAGACATATTAGACACCGGTTCTTTTGCAACCAATTTTAAACAGCATCCTTGCTGTAGCTTTAAAGGTCACTGTTGATGGAGCCTCACATTCGCAAACACCAAGCTTAATTTGTTGTCTATTTTAATGTATTGTCCTGCAGTTATTGGGTTTTGAGAACATAGAATCTATTAAGAAGCTTAATAGAGCAGCTCATTCCAATTATAAGAAATGTATTGGTGGAGAAAATGGAAATGCATGGAAGATCAATGTATTAAGCAGTTGCCTGAATGGAGGAAACAGAGGAAATAGATTAAAATTAATTCTTTTTACAAAAAAGATATTTGCTTCTATATAGTACTAAAAATGTTCAGTTGCTTATATTGTAGGGCATGATAAAGCACTTCTATGCCAAATATGCAAATAAAAATCAGATAAAGAGCTATCCACAACTTTTTCCTTCATCAGCTTCTTTTCCCCCCAGATATCGCTGGATATACTTGGATTTTTTTTGTCTTCACATCATTTTTTCCTCTGGATTTTGTTTTTCTATTTTGGGGGTTCTTAAATTCCTACACTTGAAGTTTGCTGTACTGAAAACTTACTTGGCAGCAAGATAACTTAGCAGTGAACCCGAGACAGGTCGTCTGTGAAAATGCAGTCTGGAGCAACTGGTTCTTTGGCTTTAAATTTCTGTTGCTAAATGCCAGGTTTCCTGGGTGCAAAATCAGGGTTTCAGACTATGGCCTAAGGACATGGGCATTTGGAGAGTATCCCAAGCAAATGCTGCCATTTTCCTTCATCAGTGGTGTCTAAAGGAAAAAACAGGGAAGGTACTTTTGACTAAGATCAATCCTCTGCTCCATTTTGTGGTGTGACACAACTCAGTGTGTCATCTGCTTTGGCAAAAACTCATGTAGATGTAGAGGAGGAAGCAAATTCATTGAGCTGGTTTTAGCTTTTACTACCTCATTAAACTGTGGCTGCAGCCCCTCATGCTCTGTGCAATCACTATTCAAACACAGACATTTGAAGAATGCTATTGTAATTATTTTTCACTTACTATTAAGGGCAGGTTTCATAGGAACTATGAGACAAACTTATGATCCATAGAAATTAAATATTAAAAGCTAGTTGAATTATTTACAGTATCATCCATTTACTAATTTCACCTTTTGTGGTATAAACAGGTTGCCATTTAAGCCTCATTTTAAATTATCTGTGGATAATATCTGTGAAGGAGTTCCCAACATTTTTTCATATAGGAGAAAATTATATCCTGAGTGTAAGCAAAACAAGGTAAAGACTGGCTAACTCAAAAGTCAACTCAAAAGCAAATTCTATATTGGCAGTAGGTTTTTACTTTGAATTGTCTAAACACATATTTTTCCTTTTTCCCCATGAGAAGAGCAGCTGGTAGGACCCTGAGACTGAAGTCCCACCACCATGTCATAGGAAAGAGCTAAAAGAGCGATCGTGAACCCATTACTCTGCCTTGCTGGAGCTCCTTCCATATGGAGGGGGGAAAGGATAAATCCACTGTGCCAGAGATGAAGCAGGTTAGTAAGTGGATGTATTATAGTTAGGACTGAACTGATAGGTGCTCATATTTTCCCTCTAGGATTTGCACCAAACCTGGCTTTTCTGTGCCTGAGGAAGAACATGGCTTTTGTGCCACAACAGGGTTAAGTGTTACAAAGGCAGGTTAAAATAACATTTTAACTAAAAATCACTTCAGTCTCATCAGGCCTGCTAAGGTCGTCTCAGGTCTTCTCTTTCTCCGGTTTGGTTGTAAGATCGTAAGTTCCTTGGGTTTTTTGGGGTGTTTTTTTTTGTTGTTGTTGTTGAGTTTTTTTGTTTGGTTGGTTTTTTTTTTTTTTTTTTTTTTTTTTTTATGTGATTGGGTTGTTAAAAGTGTAACTCTAGAGAAAAAGATTATTTCCAATTTTCTTCTCTTCTACTCTAGCAGAAAGTTTGGTTGTTAAACTTCTGACTGATTTGCTGAAGTTTGGGCTACATGGAATACAGCAGAAAAAAATGGTGTTGCTGCTTTTTGCAATGCAGGAGACCTAAAATTTGAAATTTCATGACTTAGTGGTTTGGATTCTTTTCTGAGTTATTCCATGTAAACTGGACAGTATATTGGTAGGTTACTGACTTTCTGTACTTCTGTCTAGTGGTCTTAGAAAGTTTATCCTTTTGGTCTTAGAAGTTCTTGGTTTGATTCACGGATTCATGTCTTAATACCACTGGGCAGAATATACGTTGTAGTTTTTTTTTTTTTTTTCTTCTTTTTAAATAATATATATCTGATGCCATACAAAACCACAACTATAAGAATTCTCCTTTAGGCACAGTTTTTCAGCATGTGTTTGTGGCATTGTATGCTCTTTCAAAAATTAGTAAGAGAGGCTGCAAATTTCACAAGGCTGCAGACTGTTAAAGATTCAGAGGTCTTTGGATCGTGCATAGTTTCTAGGGCACATTATTCATTACAGACAGTAATCAGCACAGGGAAAGAGACAGATTATCAAGAATCTTGATAGATGATTCTGTGATGTGACAGTGGTCATAGCTTGAAAGGAAAGATTGAGATCTTTATTCCTGAAAATATTAAACCCCTGACTTCGATGGGATTGCTTCTATGATTTAAATTAAAAACACTTTTTTGGAAGAAAACTAATTTCCAGCCTACTGGAATGTGTGTATTTTAAAATTATTTTATACAAATTTTCCTGCTTGTTCATCTGTTTTCAACATTCATTGTTTAAGTAATTTTGAAAAGTCTAATTGTCACTAAGTTGTTTATCCCTGTGCTATATAAAGCAATTTAATTCACTTGGATTTACAAAAAGGCTTTTTACAAAGTTCATTACAAAAGGCTCTTCAGGAAACAAACAGATCGTGAGTTCAGTCCTCCTCCCCCCGTGATGCTCCATCTGTCTAGACTATATCTATTCTAGACACATAATAACCTTTGCTCACATCCAGGAAAGAACAGACTTTCAAAAATTACTCCCAGAGTAGAGCTGCATATGTTTTTGGGTAGTTTTATATTCTATAAGGTGTCCTTTCTGGCAATAATGTGGTAAAAACATATGTAGATGTGTCAGGAAGATTCCCATAACAATTTTGCTTTGCAGAATCCACTTGCAAATGTTGGACATTGTGCTGCTATTGACCTTACTTGCGTTGTAGCTTTTGGCTACCCGGGGCTGGTCCCTGAGGACAGGGTACCTACCACCTGTGTTTTGAGAGCCGTAATGTCTGCTAGATCTTTCCTGTCTCTCAAGAGCTGGTCTCTGCAACCTCCACAAAAAGCAGAGCTTGGCTTAAAAAGCATCTTTCCAGAATGCAAACCTGATCTGTACAGCTTTAGCAGTAGTGTTTAGGGAGGAACAGCAAACGGCTGAAGCTTCCAGCATTGAGTTTTGTCTTGCCCCCAGGAGCAAGTAAAAGTGTTTCCACCTGTTGGCTATTTGGTTGCCCAGTCGATGAGAGCCCCCCTCCCACCTGCCCTGCAGAGGTGGTGGTTGGCACTAGTGTCCTTCTTGTAGACAGGCAGGAGTAAGGTCTGGTGAGGCCATAACTGACCTGCCACCTTCCAGAGCCTCAACCCTGCTCTGACTTGTCTAACTTGTCTCATACTTGGGCAGTTATGAACCAGCATAAACCTGAGGACTGTAAAGAAGATGCTGCAATAGCCCCGAGAGTGGCAGAGGCTTCACTGTCTGCAACCGACTGCTGGTCTCATAGGGCTGTAACTTGGAGATGAAGAAATACTGGATACGTTCATTGTGCTGTATACAAAATTAAGGTGGGTTGGTTGGTTTTTAATCCTTCTGTTGGATAACCAAAGTTTCACTGTTGCTGTTCATACTAGCAGCAGGATGTGTTTTCAATTCTAGCTCTTCCCAAAATATGGGAAGTAACTCTTGTGAAAGTAGGTGTAGAGTCTTTGTTTTAACAGAAAGCGATGACTCTGTGCGTAGCACTACTGCCTTTATAAGCTTGCTGTATGGCATGATGGGGAAAAAAAAAAGTATTTTCCAGTGTAGATTTGCCTGAATGTTACCAGCTGGAATGAAAAGCAGAGCAGTAAAACCAGATATATGTCTTAACAATCACAAATTTCAGAAGAGAGTTGCTGTAAAATAGTGTGTCTGAGTAAACATATTCTTGAAACTTTCTTGTAACTCTGATTAAGGCAAATCCTGTTTTTTGAGAACCACTTGGGTCTGGGTGCTGTTGTGTCGCTGGCAGTGAACGGTATGAGATCCCTCAGCTCTCCTTCCTGTTGGAAATCCCCTGATGGCAGATGCCTATCCTATACAAAGGATCTGCCTTCTGCTCTGCTTTGGCTATATTTTAACAAAATTATTCCAGGACTTACTTTGTATAAGTGAAGAAGAACAAGGATGCACAGGAGATTTAAGACATTAATATACAAAAATACTTATGACTGCATGGTTTAATTCATAGTGCACTTGGTTATGCTAATTTTTTTCAAAGAAGGAAAGAAAAGAGGTAACAGAAGGAAAGCCTTTGGTTTTTAGAGATGAATAGGAGATGACTTGTCTCTTAATTGACCTCTACTGTATTAAAAAATCCCACACAGACACACAAAAAAATACTATAGGATGCATTAGTGTTTCTGCAAAATAATATTTTATAGCATAGTTATTGCAGGCAGAACTATTAACAAGGATCAGGAATGATGGCCTGAGACAAGCACCTGCAGACTTCTGGTTTTGGGTGGGGAAGCAATTAATTTGCTGTTGAACTCTTTATTCAAAGCCCACGTGGGATAACTGCAGTATTACACAGGGGAAAGCCTTGATTTAGGACATGGCTCATGTGGGGGCGGGGGGGAAAGTGAGGAGGATGAAAGGCCAGAACTCAGAGAATCATTGCTGCTTTGGGAGAAAAAGCCAAAGGAGTCGCTTTTCTCCTGAGAGTCAGGTTTTATTCCTGCCATTCCCACCTTTGCTGGTGGTTCAGTTTTCCTTTCTGTAAACCTGATGTGGGTGTCTATCCCCGTGCACAAATCCCTGCTGTTACACTCTGCCTGGCCTCGCTTACACTCTCACAGCGTGGGTCTGCGGGGCAGGAGGTGCCGTTCAGCTCTGTCACTGCAGGCAGATGGTCGGGAGGATGAGGCACCCATACACACTGTGGTACTTCCCTGCCTCCATCTTGGTTGTGAAGCTTCACGCATTTCTGCAAAGTGCTTTAGGAGCGGTGGACAAGAGCTGGTCACTGTTGGAGGGACAGCGTGAATTAAGGCCATCACTGACCCACAAGTGGCATTGCCAAACTGTAACAGCAGGCATGGAAAGCATAAATCCTTGGGCAGTGCAGGCAAACCTTGTCCTAAGCTGAAGCAATTCTAAGTTCAGGTTTTTGGAATGTCCCATGGTGCTTTATAAACCCCATACAGCACTTTTTCCAAAATCTGGAAGCTCTGTCTCTTCTTGCTTTGAAGCCAAGAATACTTATAGCTAATTCTTTCTTCTTTGCCCTTGCCATTGACCTCATTTACAGAGATGAAAGAAGTAAAAACAATTAGCTCACCAGGAAATTCTATTATGTGGAAGGGAGGTTTGATCAATACTCGGGGGTTATGGTCTCAGCTGGAAGGGCAGATTTTTGTCTCCTAGATGGAGTGATGCCTGTTAGTCCCAGAGGCTTTGCAGGTGGGAAAGATAGTGATCCAGCCTTTCACTTCTGGAAAACCAAATGATGCCTTTTTAATCTTCTCAGGTAGAGAACTGGAATATACATTGGACATAATTCATCCTGTTGTTACAGGGCTAAAAGGGCTCATTAGGGAAATGTGCCCTTCGTTTAACTGTGCCTCATTGTGTAAAGCAGAACCTGCCTCAGCCTCTTGCTCCCCCAGCCCAGAAGTGATTACTCTTTGACTGTTTCACAGTATCACCTAACTATTCAAACCCGTAACACATTCTCTGAGACCTTCCTTCCCCCTTCACCTCCCTGACATAAATGAGGCCCCTGAACACACTCTCAGGCCACTGGAGTGGACTGGAGCATATACTGGCCACGCGTGCCCAGCGTGTCCCACTGAGGGCAGCCTCTGCCCCTGGGGAGTCAGCTGTGACTCCAAAGCAGCCTGGCTGGTAAATTGTAGCCGATGAAGCAGATCTGGTTGCTCTTGAATGTTAATGTTCTCGTTGAAGCAAATGAGCACATATCAGGAGAGGCAAGGATAAGTGGACTTATGCTTTTGAAGTTACTGTTGCGTGATTTGAATCGGTGTTTTTTCCTGACCACTACAGAAGAGTATTAGTTTGTCTCATTTAAGGTTTGTTATTATGAAATGGCAGAGATGTCAATTTTAGGGTTCAAGGTTTAATTTCTAGTGAGAGAAGTGTTGATAAGCTTTAGAAAGCTATGACTAATTTGCTGTAAACTTAAAAGCATAAACTGGCACTGTAAATAGTATGGAATTCTTGCCCCTCTGCTAATGTCCTCTAACATTCACTTATTATTTTCATGCTACTAGTTGCCTTTTGGAATGGATAATTTGCTGTACTGAGTAAAGCAATTATTCTGCTGAGCATCCTATTTTCCTTCCAGCCATAGCTAATGTGGAGAGCTAATATATTTTGCATTTTTATTCTACCTTCATTCTAAGAGTCTCAATGTTTTTTTACTCATGTTAGTGTAAGAAGCATCTAGGCTACTCTCATAGCAGAGAGATCATAAATTAACTCCTTTTGCCAAGGTGGGAAACTGAGCAAAAGCATAATAGTGTGCTTTAGTGTTCCTGGTACTGGATTTAGAACACCATAGCTGTGAGACACAAACAGTAATTCCATATATCTTTATCCTATCAGTTAAAATGTGTTTTCCAAAAAAAATAATCATAATGATTCAACTTAATTTTGGCAGGTTTTATTCTAGTTCATGTATCTTTTTTGTTTTCCAGTATGCAACCAGTCCTTCCACCAATCTTTTTACAAGTGACTTCTTGCTCTCTTGTGTTTGTTTTGGCTGAGGACCTCAGCTGGTGTGCCAGCACCACACCTTAGGCAGGCAGGCTCTGTGCATCCCTGGCAGTCCCTTGGCTCCCCTCCCCACTCTATGCTACCTAATCCCCAGAAAATTTGCTAAGGCTCTGTGGTCTAAGAGATGAGACACAGGCTTTTCTGATTGGAGTGATTACTGATCTGCTACACCTTGTTTTTCAGGTGTTCAGCATCAAAGCTGTTCAGTGTTGGGTGGCTGAAGCTGGTCTATATAAAGGTTGAGCACGATGATGAAGGCTGCTGCACTTGGAGGATGGTGATAAAACCAGGTAAGCGAGAAGGCTCCTTTGCGCTACTGAGTCCCTGGTGTTGCTGGAAGCCTCAATAGGAACTAATGGCTAATGTAAGAAAAAGGCTTTTGAAGCCAAGTAAGTTGCTGCTGTTACAAGTTTTGGATCAGTCCTGGTGTTTGCTACACACAATACCAGGGGATGGATGGGCTGGGCTGATTTTGTAGATGATGCTGCTTTTGCTGAGCCTTGTGTTGTAGAGTGGAGTCCATCTGGCTGCATGGTCCTGGGGGGTTGCAAGGGCTGGAACACCAGGTACTGTGTGCTGTGTCTCAGTCCTGGTGTTTGCTACACGCAATATCAGGAGATGGATGGGCTGGGCTGGGCTGATTTTGTAGATGCTGCTGCTTTTGCTGAGCCTTGTATTGTAGAGTGGAGTCCATCTGGCTGCATGGTCCTGGGGGGTTGCAAGGGCTGGAACACCAGGTACTGTGTGCTGTGTCCCTGTGAGTGCTCCTGGAGAGGCCCTGGCCAAGGCTTTTCCTGGTCAAAGCTGTCCTTTTTTCATCAGTCCTCACCTGTGGAGCTTTGTGCTGTCAGTTATTAAGAAGGTGACTAGCAATGCAGAGCTGCCTGTGTGCAACAATACTGGTAAACTGCTCCTGCTAAAAGTGAGGTTTTTTGAAGGAAGCTTTTCTGGACCCTTGCATGATTCTTCTCTGCTTGTCAACATAGATCAGTCATCCAACCTTTTTTGCCATGCAGTCAATAATTTCATTGTTGTTTAGACTTACAAAATTATCTGTAGCTAAATACAGGAATAGATCTTGCCCTGGGTAGTTTCTGGGGTAACAAGTTCATCTGCTCACATTCGAGAAGTTCTGTTTCTTGGTGAGATGATACAACACAAGATGTCCTCAACTCAGCAAACAGCGGGGCTTTCTAAGGTGTGTGCTGAGCATGGCCTGGTCCCAACTGTGACCAGGAATGACCTGTTGGGCAAACTGGCTCAACAGGGGAGAAAAGCACATGGTCCATAAGAGTTATTTGTCTGTTGAGCTGTGAGGGTGCAATGACCACCTTCTTTTCTTGTGGAGAATTGATGCTGAATGCAGCACTTGAAGCAGCAAGGAGAAGCTACTTGGGGCAGAGGCATGCATGCTGTTTTGGAGTGGGGATGTTAGCTGTGGATTGGAGTATGGCTGGTCTCAATGAGCAGAATGGGCATGAGAAAGTAGTCCTGGTCATGAGAACGTGGGGTGTTGGGAGCACTGGTCAGTCAGCAGGCTAAAATGATGTATGGTTCTTACAGTGCTGAGATGCAAATAAAGATCTGATCCAGCCAAGCAGCCTTTCTGCAAGGCTGATTCTTGGAAATGTGGGTGACCTTGGAAACAGAAGGGCTCTCCCTCCAAGAAGGCTGCTCAGAAAGCCTTGCAGAAGAGGCATTTTGCAATACACCAGGTGGTGGGGATCAGCCCAGGCTGGGATCAGTGCAATCTGGAATACCAGGTGGCATGCTGAAGCCTGGTGCCAGCACAGACTTGCTATCATTCTCATCATATAATTCATTGGTGATCTTGCTAATTTGAAATCCGATCTGTGTTTTGTATTGGCTTAAATATGTTCTGCCAAACGAGTGGTAGTGTGAAAATCTAGCATTAATTGTTTGTCAAGACACAGTTGAAGCCACAGTCAAAGTGAGCATGACTCACTCTTAAAAAAAAGTCTTTTTTCACCTTTATTTCCCCTTCTCCCTCCCTCCCTGCTCACCACATCACCCTTATCTGGGTAGAGTGACGCTTTAGGTAAGCACTGAGACTTTGGCATTGAGAACTCTGCAAAAGTACTGTTTCAGGCTGCTGGAGATGCCGAAATACTCTGAGTAGCAGATGAACACGTTTTCCGGCGTTGCTGTATTCCTGGTGCTCCAGACCTTTTCCTGCATGTATATAGTGGCATTTCACAGCAGGGGCAGGTTCAGTGACCTTTTGATGGGTGATCAGTGCGTAGTTTATTCTCACTTTTCACACAGTTGTGAAGCCAAGGCTGCTGGCACAGTGTGCAGGTAAGACTGCACTGCAGATGAATCTGATGCGATGGGACTGCTGCAGTCTGGAGGGATGTGTGTATGGCAAGCTCTAAAGCCAGGTAACGTCTCCAGTCTGGGTTGTGATAATGGCAAAAAAAGGGTGTGGGTGCTTAGTTTAAATAGGTGGAGAATTGTGCCTTCTCCTTGCTACGCTCTTTTGTATCTATTTGGGGGGAAAATAAATAGCTCTAAAAATGTGGGTGTATCTATGGCAGAAGTAGCGCTGAATGCAAACAGCGTGAAGAAAACAGTTGTGTTTGCAAGCTGTCAGAGAAGCGTGCCTCCTTATTGATCCTCTGGGTTAACAGAATGTGACAACCTATAGCAACAAAAGTGAACAAGCACGGAAGAATATACAAGGTCTGATTAAAAATTTATTAAGTTCACCTCCAAAACCTCAGAAGGATATTTGTGTTGGGATTTTTTTTTTCCCCTTAGCAGTGTTTCTAAACAATCTGGAGTGAATTAGGCTCCTACAATTGGAAATTTAATTTGGGGTCATCTTTAAATGAACTCTAAAAGCATTAGACTCTGTTTGGCTAGGATCTCTGCTTTGGGCCTAAGCCCAGCATGTCATCTCCAAATCAATTCCAAGGTCCCTCTCCTTTCCAGCCCAAGCTACTATTGATTTTTTTTTTTTTTTTTTTCCCTTTTAACAAAAAGTCATCTCTATGGTGATCACATTATATATCTTCGTCAGTAAATCAGTAAAGCTGATTTCAGACTGAAGGAAGCTGCCGTGTGGGGAAGCACTGTGGCTTGTATTTGGCAGCAGCACAGCAGCTGGTGTGTGTGCCCAGGTTCACCAGTGTCCTCCTAGCAAGGCCACATCTTGGGCTCATGAGGCTGCAGCTGCTCAGAAGTCGTGCAAAAAATAACATGTATTTTGGGCACCCGCCCTTTCCAATCTCGAGTCTTGGAGACAGGCTGTTTTACCGTTTTGATTCACTTTGGAAGTGGATTATGATCCTGGAGAAATGGGTCTGCAATTCGGTGGGTTTTGCTGCTGATGAGCTGGTGCATATCAGAGGTTCATGTTGTGTCACTGCTGTGGTGACAGGCTGTGACACACACAGTCTCATTCTCGACCCAGCTATGGTTGTTCCTGTGCTGTATTTTGACAGAAGTCTTGTTTGACTCCTTTGCGAGTGGTTTTTGTCAGAAGGGGTAAATGTGATATGACAAAGAGCGTTTTAATACTGTGCTGAAGGCAGTAGCGCACACAAAGTAATTCCCTCTTGAGAACTGCCGTTCATAATCAAGAAGTTCATACAAAGCACACGCACTCGGTGAGCTGTTCTGAGTTCTTTTAATCACATTTTAAGTCTGTCTTACTAAAGTCATAGTGTTGTGCATGGCTCATATCTTAAATTGTTATTGAATAGAATGTTGTTCATTTCTTTCCATACTTTAAACTGATAAATGGGTCCAACACACACATTGTTTTAATTAAATTAAGGTCATTAAACTGATGCTACCCTGCATGCAGGTGATCTCAGTGCTTCTGTTAAAGGGCTGAAGTTTAGCAAGCAGATTGCATCATGGTGCAATGGCATGTCTTACACCCTCAGTAACACTTCCACAGTAAGTTCTTCTCCTTTACAAATGACAAGGTAGCACTAGTGCAGTGTTTTTTTCCTTCAGTGCCTTGACATAATGTTTAAGATAGAGAATACAGAATGGTGCTATGATAAGGTTGGACGACTTGAAAGGTGCTATGACAAGGTTGGAAGGTGCAGTGTATGTGCAGTACAAGCTTTTATAGGTTTAATTAAAATTTGCAAAGCAACAGCTTTTTTTTTTTCCAGGTGAAAAATGCTCCTTTTTAGTGTAAGTTGTCATGGGAGTCCAATAGAAAATAATTGTAAATAAGTGACTCATGTGAATATAGTTTGAGTCAAGGCATGTGAAATAAGAATAAGTCTCTTAAAATAAAGGCCAGGTGGCAATACAAGCCAGAGCAATGATGCCCTGTGTGGTACTAACTTAGTTAGTGCAGTTACCAGTAATTACCACATCCCTAAATGACCATATTGTATTCAGTAGTCAGTAAGGTCAATTCGCAGTCATAGGATAAAAGGGGACACTCCAATAGCTCTTAATGTGCATCAAAATGAGAAGATTGATATTGACAAGCTGACCTCAGCTCCGAAGGGGCAGTTTGTTTTGAATGCCTGTAGTTTTTCTTGCTTATGATTGACAAACTCAATGGTGGGACTATTTTCTTCCTTTCTGTGTGTTTGGTTTTCTTTTCCTAAAGGAGCACCACAGTTCATGCTAGCTATTTCAGATAACGCAGCAACAGTGCAAACAAGTAAAGACTAGTAAGATTTTCTGCAGAAAGTTGCTGCACCCCAATGTCCCCCAAGTGCCCCTTGATCGTTCTCTGAATGACCCCGGCTCTGTGTCAATGTCTGGCATGCAGTTCCGCAATTAAAATGTGTGGCCTGACATCAGTTCCGAATTTGTCTTTCCTTCAATTTTTCATGTCCACCCAATTCATTCTTTTGTCCTCTTAACCTTCTCTGTGTCAGATAACTGTGTGTTTTATTCTTCAGTTACCATCAGTGGAAAGTTTGCATGCAATGTACTTTTCCAATTCTGTTCTTTTTTTATACGTTGAGTTTTGTACTGAAAATGATTTTAACTGATAATCTGTAAAGTTTGGAACCATTCACACCCTTCTACTCCGTAACTTATTTTTTTCTTTTTTTTTTTTCCTAAGTAAAGTGATTGGAATGACTCATAACTTATTTTTTTCTTTTTTTCCTAAGTAAAGTGATTGGAATGACATGTGCTATAAAATTTTTGAAGGAAGAACTGCATCTTGTTTGCCTGAAGAACACCTAAGTGCATGCAAATTTGTAAGCTTAGTTAATTAAATGTAGGCCTTGAAGACTGTTCTCTGATTATATTGGCTTAGTGAGACTTGTTACTGTCAGCAGAAAGAGACCGCATTAAATAAAACCACTGAGTATCTCTAGGATTTGGCTGGTTGACAGTATTAGCTATGGAGGGAGTTCATGATGTTATGGCTACATGTGCTATAAAATTTTTGAAGGAAGAACTGCATCTTGTTTGCCTGAAGAACACCTAAGTGCATGCAAATTTGTAAGCTTAGTTAATTAAATGTAGGCCTTGAAGACTGTTCTCTGATTATATTGGCTTAGTGAGACTTGTTACTGTCAGCAGAAAGAGACCGCATTAAATAAAACCACTGAGTATCTCTAGGATTTGGCTGGTTGACAGTATTAGCTACGTTACTGTCAGCAGAAAGAGAACGCATTAAATAAAACCACTGAGTATCTCCAGGATTTGGCTGGTTGATAGTATCAGCTATGGAGGGAGTTCATGATGTTATGGCTTGAATAATCAATGCAACTGTTCTGAGACATGTCAACGAGGAAGTAAAGTTCTGAAGTGCAGCAAACTTTGGAGAAAACACAGGTTTCAGTAGAGGGTTCTTTAACCTAAGCTTCCTTGGAGGTTAAGGATAGTTGTACTGCATTTCTTCCTGCAGAATACGGTGTTGCTGTAGAAAATACTACACACTGGATAAAATGAACTGTACAAACAGAATGCCTGTCATTGCTAACTTTCTAAGCCTATTGATCTCTTACAATACAGTGTGAAAAAATACATTGTGAGAGTTAAGGATCAGTATTTCTGAGGAGGCCAAGTTGTTTGTGGTCAGCGGTTTCTTTCCTTTTTTTAAATTTTTCTTCTGAGGGTTTATTTTACAAGTATGACACAGATCTGAAGCAATTTCTGGTGCCGAAGTTGCTGCATTTGCCTTAGATGAATGGATGGAAAGGGATGCTTGTTAGGAGGAAAATCTAGAAATACGGCTGCAGGAGCAGGAAGCATGCTCAGAAATGGGAAATGTGACGAGGTATCCTGGCAGACCTGGTGCTGGGAGAGCAGGCAGACAGGCCTCAGATCTGCAAGTCCTTCTCCTCTTTCTCTGGTTGAGGCCCCCTTCTCCACACCAAACCCTTGGCAATCCCTGAGCAGCAGCACAGGGTGGCCTTAGATATTAAGATTTATGTACAAGCAGGAATGACACCTGATATTGCACGTGAGGAACTAAGGCAAAAACTGTGCAATCCCTGAGCAGCAGCACAGGGTGGCTGGTGCCTCTTGCTCGAGTGTCAGGGCAGGAATGACACCTGATATTGCACGTGAGGAACTAAGGCAAAAACTGTAGCTTCTATTCCTCAATTGTGTTGCACCTTCAGCTGTGTGTCCAAGTCCATGAAAATTTGGAATAAATATTGTAACTAGTAAATAGTGAGCAAATTTAACTCTTTTGTCTTGCTATATAATAATACTGTTAGGGATTTTTTGCAATATTCAAGAAATGATTTGCCTTACTAAAGCTTTTACTTCAGGAAGAAGGAAATACTTTCAAAACTAACTTTTCCTGTTATCTCTGATTTCCTGTTAGTCAAATCACTGGTGTATTTGAGGTGAAAACAGGAAACAAAACCTGGTGCCGAAGTTGCTGCATTTGCCTTAGATGAATGGATGGAAAGGGATGCTTGTTAGGAGGAAAATCTAGAAATACGGCTGCAGGCGCAGGAAGTGTGCTCGGAGATGGGAAATGTGAGGAGGTGTCCTAGCAGACCTGATGGTGGGAGAGCAGGCAGACAGGCCTCAAATCTGCAGGTCCTTCTCCTCTTTCTCTGGTTGAGGCCCCCTTCTCCACACCAAACCCTTGGCAATCCCTGAGCAGCAGCACAGGGTGGCTGGTGCCTCTTGCTCGAGTGTCAGGGCAGGAATGACACCTGATATTGCACGTGAGGAACTAAGGCAAAAACTGTAGCTTCTATTCCTCAATTGTGTTGCACCTTCAGCTGTGTGTCCAAGTCCACGAAAATTTGGAATAAATATTGTAACTAATAAATAGCGGCCAAATTTAACTCTTTTGTCTTGCTATATAATAATACTGTTAGGGTTTGGTTTTTTGCAATATTCAAGAAATGATTTGCCTTACTAAAGCTTTTACTTCAGGAAGAAGGAAATACTTTCAAAACTAACTTTTCCTGTTATCTCTGATTTCCTGTTAGTCAAATCACTGGTGTATTTCAGGTGAAAACAGGAAACAAAATTTAACTAAGAAAAAACCCCTGATACTTCGACCAACTTCTAAAAATAAGTTCATAAACCATGCATTTGTAATAAGTTTACATTGATTTTTTTTTTTCTTAGATATTAAGATTTACTCTCCCTAGTGTGTAATAAATCTGAGGTGGAAACAGGCCAGCGAACGCTCATCCATTGCCTCTTGGGAAATAGCATTTGCAGAGTGATGGCTGGCCTGGAGGCTTGCACCATCAGCCTGATCCTCTCCTTCAGGAAAAGTTCAAGGTTTAATTGTGATGGCTACATTTTTGGGTTTTAGACCAGTAAATCCATCTGGCATTTTGTTGAGGTTCAGCCCTATTTGATGTAAGATGGGGTAGTACTTATGAAGGCACACAACCTGACTGGCAAGAAGAACGTGTATATATGTGCATATATATGTACATACACACATCTTGTTGTGACCAGGGTGTGCAGCCAACCAGCTCCAGAGCGGGCTGAGAAGCCAGGATGAAATCAGGTCAGGGACTCCAGTGTGAGCTGCCCACTCAGTGGAGAGGTGTTTTTGTCAAATAGTTTGAGAAGTGGCTCTGACTTCAGTGATGGGTTTTGGCTGAGTGGGTTGACATTGCTGAGCCCAGTCACACTACGTGCTATTCCTGTTTGAAAGAACTTCTTTTTGTATTCACCTGGGCAATATAGGTTTGTTAAAATATTTCTTTTATCTGATCTCTGTTAAAAACACCATTGTTCATTGTCTCTGATGCAGTTTTTAATTAGGACATTGAAGCAGTTTGCTTCCATATGTCTCAGGCTTCAGCGAACTCTGGTTCTGCTCTCTGGCCTTTGAGCAAAGCTCTGGGTAAGCACCTGCTGGGCTTGCCTGCAAAAACTGTTTCTGTGTAACAGCCTGAAAATCTTGACCAGTTTTACATGTTCCTTAAGAGCTTGAGAGCTGGACTGTTGCTAGTTTATTGCTGATTGTTATTTTGCTAGATTTTTGTGGGAACTGTTTTAAATCCTCCCTATCTTCCTAAATTATCTCCATTAGAAATGTTAGCACAAATAGATGTGATATAGCTAAAATCCATGGCTTGTTACCAGACACAGTATTTGGCATTGTCTATGATATTTAGTCATGCTGGTGATAATAAATAATTTCTGTTAAAGGTGTTTACCCTTAGGAGTATTTCATCAATGAAAAGAAATGAAGATGTCAGGTCTCCTCTCCTGTTAGGAAGTCTTCCATTGGAAGCACAGAAAAAGGGCCACAAGAGGCAAAGGGTCCATATTTTTCAGAGCAGCAGTGAAGTAATTGCTACAGTTTTACTGTAATCCCAGGCTGCTTTCTTAAACTGTGATCTGAGGGCAGAGGAGTGCTGTGACAAGGCAAGTGTGCTGCTTCAGCTAAGTCCCTTTCTCCCTTCTGTATTAGAAAAGGGGAAAATCTTGTTGATATATTTCAATTTTTCATCTTTGTCTTGAATTGGTATCTGAAGTCCCAAATGTCAGCTCCCCTGGTACCCTGCAAGTGGGAGCAGTAGGCTGGCTGGTCACTGGATGTGCACACAAAGTCAGTGGCACTGTTTTGCTTGTTACTATACCAAACCTCTAACCTCCTGTCAGGAAGCTGCTGACAGCAACAAGGACCCAACTTGAATTTTAGGGGTCACTGTCAAACACTGGTTTAAGCTTCTACCCAGAAAAACTTAATCTAATTGCCATTGTGTTGAACAAGCTGCTTTTTGGCCAGTAACGTAATAAAGCAGTGCCTTATTGAAGGGAAGGAAATCAGGTTTATACATGCTTAGAGAGGCTGCTTTCCCCAGACAGTGCTGTTATGGGACATTGCCCTCTCTGGTGTCCAGGGAGGTGTCCGGCAGTTGCTGCCCATCCAGCAACAGGGGCTGCTGGCAGCCCAGGATGCCCATGGGCTCCTCAGCCACTGCTGCCCATGGGGCTGTGTCAGGAGAGCTTACCTTCTGCTCTGCTGTCCACAGCACGTGTGGAGCTCTTACCTGCAACAGAAGGACTGTCATGAGTCATTTTTGCAGCTGCTGTTTTCTGGTTCTGTGAATCAGCCCTCCTCAAGGCAGCAAGAGAAGTCAGGCTGGTTTCTTGCTGTGTGAAGTGTCCTGTGACCTGCTGGGCACTGAGAAGCAGATCTAGAAATGCTCTTTGCAGAGGTTTTATGTATTAGTAATTTGTATTTTTGCTAACGCTTTACCTAACACTAGGTTTTCTTGAGCAGGCACAGGAGTCAGGTGTTTTTATTCCGTAATGTGTAACTTTACATGTTGACTTTGTTGCTCTTTGCTTTGCTTACTTGTGAAGCATGAAATCAGAGCATCTACCTGCTGAAGCGTGTCCCTGGTCAGCTGGATCAAAGTGCAGAAGGGTCTGACTGAAGTAATGTTTTCACTTGGTGCTTTGGGAAGGAAACTCATAGTGTGAAAGAACATCTGGTAGGTGTGAAGAACGGCCAAGGGTAGGAAGGGCAGCTGAGCCTGGATGATGCCACAGGGAGCCCCTTGGGCACAGGGCTCTCCCGGCTGTGTCTGGCTTCCACCTCGCAATGTTCATTCTCACTGGCTTCCCTCACTATTACCAGGATGCTAGATGTTTTACTGGTTATGGGGTGTGATTCATATTTATCATGTTACTAGAGAAGTGGCAGAGATTTACTTAATTCTGGCAAATATTAATGAAGTAAAGGAGAATTTCCATTGTCTGAAACATGGTGGTGCTTATGCTGAAGGCAGTAGAAAGCACATGTGATCCATCAGTTCTTGAGCTCTCTAAATTAATTTCTTTTCTTATTAAAACAGGAGGTTTAACCTTTCCAGTTTGTTAGAGAAGCCGACTGATTTCTTCCAACAAAGTTCATGTGTATATAGGCAGGAAGGGTAGGAAAAGTAAAAAAGACTTTAAATTCATTCCTGAAATAAATAATTGAAATATTTTGGTCTCTAGAAACTCTATTATAATTTTATTTCTGCATTCAAATAGCAAGTATATCTTCTAAACATATTCTGTGTTCTGTTTTTCAATAGTTTAGCATAGACTATGGCTGTATGTTGGTGATGAATACTATAAAAGGAATGGAAAAAAGCTGTGCTTTATACTGGCAACTAAATATGAGATTTTTACAAATCCACAGTTTGAGTACCTTATGGACTTAATTGTTCCGAAATGGTTTAGGAAAAAAAAGGTTTTAATTTAGCTGAGCAATCTGATTTTACTGGGTTAGAGCTGAAAAGCCTTTTACAAAAGTATTCTCTTTATGCTGTTGCATTTAAACTAATCCTTTGTAGGTGTTGAAGCCGATGATGTGTTTCTAGAGAAAAGGGCTTCAGACCATGAGTTTTTTGCTTGTGTGCTTAGGGTGCACAAAGCTAATCTGTACTGGGTGAGCGTGCTGTCACAGCGCTGAGACACTTTGGGTGTCTCTCTGAGTCATAGCTCATTGCTGTCTGAGGCTATTCCTGTCCGCTGGGAACAGGGTGTATGCCTCTCTTATCCCACAACAGGACATTTCACCTTTTTCTGCATAGCAAAGTTATAGCTGAAAAATGCTGTGGGGTCTTTGTTTTGCTTTGTCTTTTTATTTTTATTGTGGCAAACTGGACACCACACTGGTGAACTGTAGTAAACATCTGATAATTCAGCCAGATGTCAGGTACAACAGAGGATGCTGTCTTTGGGTAATTCTTCTGATGAATTTGTGGTGTAACAAACAGTAGGAACCTGGCTGTTGGTTTCTCCTGCCTTTATTTATTTATTTCCAGCAAATGAGGTTAATGTATCCTAATACTTACGAGCAGCTTTCTGAAAAATATTAGATACAATAATTTTTGAATTGCAATTATAGGTAGATACTAAAAATTGTAGTCATTGTCTGAAGTTCACAGCTGGGATATTTCCCTTCCATTTTCAAAAGACACCTGAGACTTCCTTTTTGAGCTTATGTTTCAAAACTGATAAAACTCGGAGGGCTTTTTCTTGCTGCAGTATTAATTTCATTTATGAAGAAAGCCAAGATATCAAATATTGACCTGACCTAGAGAAAATATTGACATTAGAACTAGAAACTTTAGCGGTTAAGGTGCAGGATGAGAACAGAAGTCTCTTACCCAGGGTGCACTGAGAGCTTAGAGGCAGTTTGAGGCGAATGTGAAGAGACAGGTTGTCTGGGTTAATACCAGCTGGAGAAAAACTTTGCAAAACCAGAAGGGAAGAGGATGTAGAATGTCTTTCTAAATTTTGTTTGGCTTTGGGAATTTAGTCTTTGTTTTATAACGTACAGCAAAGTGATTGATAGTCTTGTAATAAAAGAGGATTACAGAGGATTAATAATCCTTACCCCCTTTCCAAACTTTAAGCCATCCATGTTGCTTTCAGAAGGCAAGAAATTACCTGTTTCATGTATAATTTGATATACTTCACTAGTTTCCTTAAATATGCTTGGCATTGTGACCAGCAAAGTCCTAGACAATTCTGTGACTATATTTATTGGACTTGTAGCTTTAAAATGGTTAATGATTTCTAGGCTTTTATTTTTAAAATATGTCACTATTCAAGTTTCTTCTGCAGTACTGACCATTTCATACTTTGTGTTGCTTTGAATTGATCTTAGAAAAGGAGGAAGAGGAGTAAGAGGAACCTCAGGTCTTTGGAAAAGACTGAGTAGGAGGAGATGGCAGTTGCTGCTTGTCATTATTCTTTGTAAAGGATTAAACAGAATATGAACAACCTCAGGCATCAGCCATGAGGCCACTGTAGCAGCACCAGGTGAAGAGGCTTGATAGCCCAGTGGAAGGGGAAATGCCTGGAAATAGTATGAAATGGATGCTAATCCTTGCTTGGTCAGTACGGCCAAGGCAATCCTGCTTCTTGGATTTCTTCCTTGCTTGCTGTCTGCCTGCTTAATTTTTGCTCCTCAGTGTGTACACATGTGGCACCCAGAGAACCAGGTCCTGAGTTTTGTCTTCTCTTTACACTTTATCTTTTCAGAAGGGCTGAGGCATCTTTTGTGTCATTTGCCACTAAACTGAAAGAAACGTAAAATGGCTAACAGTTCTATGTGAGTATTGCCTTACAACTTCGTCTACCAATTACTTGTAGTGCAGTAATTATTAAATAAAACTGATCTGCCTGAGGTCACAAAGCCAGGAATAGAGCACATATCTCCTGACTCCTGGTCCAGTGACGCAGCTGTTAATTCACACAATTTCTACTTGAGTTCATTAAAAATCTTCTCCCACAGCTCTGCCTCCCTCAGCAGCCAAAAATTCTCCTTTTAATAGAAGAAAGGAGCTTCCTTTGGGACCGTAATTCCCCCCACAGCGAAAGAACTTATCCAGCTGAGAGTATGTGCTACCTTTTGAAGTGCTGTTAGCCCTTTCTGACCTGAGAAATGAGAGGGGAACTGAACTCCTATATCTAAGCTTGGAAAGTGCGTCTAATACAGTCAGGGCGTGTGTGCTAGACACTTTTCATGTCTGAATGCTGCAGATAAATGTGTTATAAAAGTTCTCTGAGATGAAAACTTGATTTATCATAACACAGACGATGCTCGCTATCCCTTCCTAAGCCAACAAAATGCTTAAATAGAAGTATAGAATGGGAAAATGAGTCAGGTGTGGCGTATGGTTTTGATGATATTTTTATTATGTTTGTGTCATGTTTTTGTGGTGTGATGGGGACTTTTTTTTTTTAAGAGGAATAGATTTTTAGGACAGCAGGGATCATTATGGTCTAATCTGCTGTAGAAGTCAGTGATAGAGAACTTCATCCTGTGATTTCTTTGTTGAGCCTATAATGTGTGGTTGAGCATATTTTTTAGATAGATATCCGTTCTTGATCTATTTAAATTAGTCCCACATGAGGACTAATTCACCTTTTCATATGCCAAGTTGTTTCAAATCCTAAGTACTAGTTTTAATGTTAATGGCTAAGAAATGGAGATGTATGTAGAAGAGAGCAAGCATACTTCACTACAGCCAGGTTGCTCAGAACATGAGCTAGCATCCCATTTGGTAACTAACTAGATTATACTTGTATCTCATGTCAGATAATGCACCAGTTCAGAACTGCTTAGAGTTCCATGATATTAATTTACTTCCGTGTTTGCAATACTTCAAAAAATCACTTTGGGGAGAGCTGGGGCTATCAGAAAGTTGTTTCAGCATACATTGTTATTCACAAAAGATGAATCCTATATGTTTCTGGATGAAATTCTACATATGTTTCAAAAACAGTGGTTTAAGAACTCTTTCTAGTGTGATATATTAGTTACACAACTGTAGAAAAGATTCTGTTTTAGTGTTTTCAATAACATATAACAAAACTTATAATGGAAAATGGTGTTAGATATACACATTCAGCTTGACTCTGGATCATCTTAAACCACTTCGGAAACATGACTTAGGTTTTATAGTCTGTAGCCTTCTCCAAAGCTTTAATTTCAACGGTGAAAAGTGGCCAGTTACATTTAATAAAAGCTTATGCAGACACTTTTTCTACTCCTTGGGATCAAATAGGGGTGTTGTTTTTTTTTTTTTACAATAAAAAGTTTTTAAATGTTCTATGTTTTAGGAGTTCTCAGTATAATGCTTTGAAAAGCGGCTATAGAAACTTAGTATTATGAGCTAAAACTAAATAAGTAACTGGGGTTTTCTGCTGTCAGATCTAAGGCAATATTGGCGTGTGGCATACACACAAACATCACAAGTGCTCGTAGTTGAAAGTGGCCAAGAAGTGGGAGAAAGGGAAGGGGAAAGAGTAAATCCCCTTATTATTCCTGCAGATGTTTGGGCTATTGGAGACAGCAGTACTTTAACAGACTGTTCTTCCCCTCTGTTCCAGGAGCGATGCCAGCGCTCACAGGAACAGGAAACTTGGCAGTCCCAGACCTCTCTCTTTATTAGTGAGCTGTGTCTCTCAAACTTTGTCTCACCTACCTCAGAGAGCGGCAGAATGAGAGGAGTTTCTCAGGACTGAGAGGCTCTGTGTGCCCTAGACATCAGATTGAGCTAGTGATGTGTATTTGTGTGTTTTGATGCTGCACCTCCTTCAGGGATTCCCCATTATATCATGTAAAATGTCAATGGTTAGTAATGAGTAACTAAAGGTAACCTTCAAAAGCTTAAAGCCTTTTTTTTCTAGGTGCCTTTAACTCAGAAACTCTGAAATCCATAGAAAATGGCATGCCATTGCTGGTGATACTCATGTCTTCCCCCAGGTGTGCCCTTGCTAGTGACAGGTATGATTTTATTTATTTAAATTATAATTTCAAATCTCATACACAATTTTTAAGGGGGTAACAGAGTTCAGTATGTGGTAGGCTCCGCACAGAACCTGTAGAAATCCAGCCCAAATCAGGATTAAGCCAAAAATTGTATTTCCCTCTGAAAGTTATTTAAACTGCCTAGGTGAAGCACATAACCCCATGTTTAACTTCAAGCATAGGATTTAAGTTAAGCATATGCTTTGTGCATATGCTGAACTAGAATCATACAAAAATGGTGCCAGAATAATTTCTGTTGAGCACATGTATATATAAATGTATATACGCTACAAAACTCTGTTTATTGATGACTGTACCATAACATGAAGACACTGTGCTGCCTTCCTGGAACAGTGTTAGTTGAAGGAATTGACAAGGAAAAGGGATAGGACAGTCATGATATTGTTGCACTGACTATAACTTCAGATGATGGACAAATTTCCTTGTGCATCTTATCTCTACTTTTACCAACTTAAATTTGATCATTGCTGTCTTATAATACCAGTGATATTACCTACTGAATGGGAAGTTCTGCTCTGGACTCTTAAACACACATTTTTCTCTGTGTATGTATGTATATATATCCCATGTGTGTGTATATCTATCAGAACATTGTATATATATGTTTTCATTTCTGTATTAACTCAGTACTGCTTCACTATTTTGCCTTTAAAATTTGTCTTATGAAGCAGAATGGCATTTTGATTTTACAAAAGGATATTCTTTTAAAAGGTCATCTTCACGTAGCCTGCCAAGATATATATTGCTGCCACATTTTGATTGTGTGTGTTTTATATATAATTACATAGATACCTGTCTAGATAGATATTGTTTGATTTTTTTATCTATATAATCACTTGCAGAGAGTGTGTGAGATTTATATAGCAATGCATCATATATTTTGCCAGTGAAAAGGAGCAAGTAAGATGATCCTGCCTTCAGCTGTGGCTCTAATTTTTTAATGAAGGGAACTGTCAGTCATTCTTCAACTCTTCCTGTCTAATTCTATCAAAGAGTTTGCATCCCATTTAATTTCTGGCAATGCAAGAATGAAAACTTAGTTTTTCTATAAATACATATGAATTAAAAAAGAAACAGATTGACTTATGAGGGTTCTCTTCTGCTTTTCTTCTTATTCTTCCTTGAAATGTTTAGAGACCCCTATCAATCTGTATTTTGAGGTATTAAATATTGGACATCAGCAGATACAGAACATCTAAGCCTCAAAAATAAAATACCCTATGGACAGTGTAATTACTCTCATTTTCTAGTTAAGAAAGGTGTAGCTGAAGGATTATGAATTTACCTAAGATAGTAAGAGAATCCCGCTCAAGTCGGGAACTAAATGCCAACCTTGTCCGCCCTGTTCTAATGTCTTAACTAAGAAACCATGCTTGCCTTAACTCACTGTTCACCTACAAGTACAATATATTGGTGTTCAAGTAAGATTTTTGTGTGTTTGTATAATTTTTAACACTGTATGGTAATAGGTTGGGAAAGGCACATCACAAAAATTGCATGAAGCGGGGAGGAAGGAGAGAGACACCTCTGTCTGTTGCAATGATACAGCATCTAGGATGATGTGCATTACTTGGAAAAAGAATCCATTAAGAGCAGCAAGCTTGAAAGCCAAAACAAATGACAGGATATGTGAAGGATTAGTTGGATGGAGCATCTGTTATTAATACTGAACAGTGCTTTTTGAAGACGAATGTGAAGCATTAGCACGGTGGTGAGAATTAATTTTAATGCTTTTCCATGAAAAAGAGTATGAATGAGATTCATGCTTTTCTTTATTTAGAAGTAATGTTTTCATTTCTTGCTTTATCTGAAGTCTGAACACAAATTCAATTCTAAGTGGAGAAGTGATGCCTGGAACGCTGGCTCTTTCTGATCCCCTAGAGGAAAGCCTGCCTGGTGTGGCGTAGCAGATTACTTCTTTTAAGGAGAGTTAACTATGTGCTTGATCAAGGAAAGGCAGGCTGGCTAATGCTCATCTATTGAGTGGTAAGCAATGGAAAATTAGTAAGAAACTGTGACACGTTTTTGAGGGCTTTATTGATCCGATTTCCCTGCAGAACTGATTTCTCCATGAAAGCAATCTACCTGCTCTCAGGACCCAAGGCATATACACTGAAGTTTAATTGAGTCTGGCAATTGTGATAAATACAGATTATTCTCAGGAGTCTTTCTCGGATGGAACCAAAGAACAAATGCACCATAATGTTCTGCTTGCTCTTTTTTCTCAAATTATTTTCTTAATTATTTTTTGGTTATTATTGCTTTTCTCTAGCAGACTGGGATTTGAAGGATTTATAGACTACTTTTCTTCAAAATCTGCAATAATGATCCATTCATTTTTTTTTTGTTAAGACTTGATAGTTGACTGTTGTAAATGTCACTGTTTAGAACTGTAGTGAACGTTAAAGGTTGACTACATTTTATACTGGGGTCTGTGCAGTTTTCCCTTAACTACAAAGACAAGTTTACCAACATAGATCATGCACAAAGATTTGAGCTCAGCTACACGCTGCAGAGATGTCAGTTGCTACAACCTGTACTCGGGTGATGTTTTATGTAACTTCGTAGCAGCATCTTTCATGGAAGGGTGATAGACCACAATGATTAAGGATGTTTTATAAGGATACTTGAGTATATATATTATTTATAAATGAAAACTATACTATATATTGCATACACTGCAATACCTTTAGCCTTTATATCTGCTTTGGATGCTCAGTGAGGATGAAAGGATACATTTCAGCAGGAACACCAGAGATTGGCTTCCATTTCTTACTGTGTCAAGAAGATTGTGTGCCTCTCTTCCTCAGCTCTGTTTAGGCTTTAAGATGGCACTAAGGATGAAGGGTACCTTTCTGTATGCTAATAACACAGAGGAAGGAACGACAGGGATTTTTCTGGATTACAACGTAAGACTTCTCTGCTATAAGGAAGGCTAATAAAAAAAAAGTGCCATTTTCCTGTTTGACTTTATGCCTTGCATTATTGAAATGCACTTGTGTGATCACACATTTTGCTCAAGTCTGTGTCTGTCCTTCAGTGAAGTGAGCAGCAATTCTAACTTGTTAACTTACAAGTGGGAAGGTCACTTCTCTGTTTCTGATTAGATGGCAGGTAAATGGCAAAGATGGATTATTGATGTTTGACAGGGAAGACCAAGTAGCACGTCTTAGCTGCTTGAAGGCAGGTAGTTGTATGTGCAGAGCTACAGGCTAGATTGCCTGGGTTTAGGCATATTGCTTCTGAATCTTGCAACGTGGCAAACTCTTAGTTACATTGAAGTCCCTGGCTATATGAACCTAAATGAATTTGTGATTTTACTTAAGAAAATAAATTCAAATATTTTAAAGACATTAGTATGAATAACAACATGGGAAATGCAGTGTTCTTTTCTTCTTGATCTGAAAATTCTTATCTGTATACAGAAAATGCTAGCCCTAAAGGACTAAATTTAAAGGATTTGTAAACAACTTCTGAGGTTCTATCTTTCCAATACTTTATTCGACTAGTATCTGGCAACAGTTCTGCTAATTGAAACTCCAGTGGACAAATTACTTTGCAAAAATGCGTCATTCATATTAATATTCTCATTTCTGGAAAGACCAGGGATGGAAGAACTGTGGGCTTTGTATATTTGACCTGGTTAGTTTGTATGTGTAGATGTTGTATGGAAATTTGTTTGCTTGTGTTGTCTAATTTTTTGTTGATACCCAACCAGTTTCAGGCTATGTAATCTACCACTAGTAGGCCAGAGTACAGGAAGAAGCAACGCTTTCCAACAAACTAAAGATGAAATGGGATGAGCTGCAGATTCTTTTCTTCCATTAATTATTGGCCTTTAATATCAGCTATGTTAGAAAGTACTCTTCCTCCTCCCCTTCCCCCCTCCCACCCCCC
>NW_015090828.1:76213-244014 GCF_001431845.1 Calidris pugnax
ACCTTCAGTTAAAAAATAATAGTGGAATATCTGCAATGATTTCTGATCTTAAAGCTACAGAATCCTCATCCATGAGACAATCTGTAGTTATTTCTGATAAAAAATGGGATAGCTTTGGGGTAATCTCAGCCAGTACCTGCCTAGCTGCCCGGCAGGGGCCACCATCCTCCTCTGCAAGAAGAACTGACCTTGGGGAGGGGGGTACCTAGCGGTGGAAAAATCACTTACTTCCTCAGGTTTCCTGAGTGCACTTTGGAGGAGGACAGTCCCCGGGGGGCTGGGCTTTCCTCTCCAGGATATGGAGGGTGAGGAGCAGAGTGGCAGGAATGTGTTTCATATAGTTTTTCATAGTCACTGGCTTGTCTTGGGACAAGATGGTGGTGCTCAGATTACAGATGAGGAGTAACGGTTTTAAACTGAAAGAGGGGAGATTTAGATTAGATATTAGGGGGAAATTCTTTACTGTGGGGGTGGTGAGGTACTGGAACAGGTTGCCCAGATAAATTGTGGATGTCCTCCCTGGAGGTGCTCAGGGCTGGTTTGGATGGGCCTTTGAGCAACCTGGTCTAGTGGGAGGTGTCCCTGCCCAGGGCAGGGGGGTTGGAACGCGATGATCTATAAGGTCCCTTCCAACCCAGGCCATTCTATGATTCTGTGGATTAACGGGATGGTGAGGAAAGTTAGTCCATCAGTTGTGCAGGTTGTTTCTTACATGAGTAATTTGGGAATATTACTTGGTAGACTTTATAGGGAGGTATGTATGAATGCTGTTAGTCAAAACCTCTCAGCTCAAAGTCTAGATATGTGTATCACACCTCTGAAGAGACTATCTTAAGGAAAAGCACTAATACTTTTTGGTGTTCTGTAGAGCAGAGGAACATGCAGCGCAAGAAAATTAGAGACTTTTGTAGCCCAATTGTATTACACTTGGACCTTTTTGAAGAGGAGACAATATAACTAATTTTCTAAAATGAAAGTCATCACTGATATTTGCCTAATGTCCCATTTTTGTCCCCCCCCACCCCATTCCTAGGTTGTTTGGCTTTTTGATCCTGTTTACAGGGCTTGTTCCTGTAAATCCTCATGTTTCCTCTGACTTCGCAAGGGTACTCTGTATGGGAACTTTGCAGAATTGTACCCTTTGTGTCTATTGAATTATAAATGAAGCAAATTGAAAATAGCATTCTGCTTTTAAGCCTTTCTCACACACTAATTTTTCCCTTTGGCTACTTCTTGTGGTTAATTCTGCCACCAATTAAGAAATAAACGCAGGCAGCTACTATCAGATCACTTATACAAAGAGGGATGTTAAAGCTGATTATTTCGGGATACATATAACAATTCAGCTAGTACTCTTGTTGGTTTATATTACAGTGACTAGAACAAAGTTATTATAAAGATATGTAAAGGACAGACTAATTTTCTGTCTCAAAGAGCTCTCTATGTAAGGTGTGTGTGTGTTGCTTTCCTAACTTCTCTGTGTTGTTCTGTCGTCCAGTGTTTATTATCTTGAAATCTTAGGAGGTGGTCTGTGTGAATTCAACTTTTTCCTCTTTCTGAATATGTTTGAATAAACTGGGTTTATCTCCACCCCAGCTTTTGATACATGTGCATTACAGATGATGTAGATCAGGCAAAATATTTTTAGCAATTCATCAGTTGTGATTGAATGTTTTCAATGTAAGGATTTGTTACTTGTTAGGTGAATAAGTATTTTGAATCAGCAGGTCAATGTACATTTTGAATTAATCTAAGCCAATTTATTATTCCCAACTTAAAATTTTCAAGCAAAAAACTAAAAGCTTATTTGCAAGTAACACATGGAGAAAGCATTTAAGTGTGCTTATGCAAGATTTTTGTGTGGCAAAACCACTACTTTCCCAGCTGGGATCTGCTTTCAAAATATAAATTTATCAGAGAGACACAAAAAAGCATTTCTTATTTGACAGCAGTAGCAAGCAGGGGGTCTCAGACCATTTGCTGGTGAACAAGATTACATATCATAAAGCTGTCATGAGTTGGCACTAATTTGACAGTTTGTTGGCTCAAGAGACTCCAGCACTGTGAATGCAGGGGATAGAAATGTCTCTGTGATGCCATGAGGTTCACGTGGAGGGCATTGATGAATGGCAGACAAATTGGATTCTTAAGTAAAGTTGTCTAGTGCTGGGGGTGGGGGGAGCATGTTAAACTAGGCAAATTTTGGGTGTAAAATGTGGAGTGGAAGACAGTGGGAGCCTGAAGATTCCTTAAAAGTTGAAATACCTCTGTGTCTCTTTTGTGGGCCAATTTAAAATATTTTAACCTTAAATTAGTCAACATACTCTCTCCCACTTTACAAAACTGTTTCCCTTGGAGTCTTTTATACCAGTCAGAAATCATTAGCTATAAGCTAATAGTCTTTGGGCAATATAAAGGGTACTTTTTCTGTCTCGGAACAGAAAGTAAATGTGTCTGGGAAAGAAAGTAAATGCATAGAGGTTGAGGAGACTATTCTGGGGAAGAAGAGAAGGGGTAGACAACAAGGGGGATAAATCAGGGGGACACAAACCTTTAAAAAAAAACAACTTTTTTTTTTATTACAACTATGTTATCAAGGAATATCAATAGAATATTTCAGAAGCCATTTTATCATGTTTTCCTTCTCATTAGTGAAATTTTTTGCTAAAATACTGGCTAGTGTATTTGTTGCACTTCACCTCCAAGTGCCTCATTCACATTACTCTCAGCCTTGCTTACTAATCCATATGGAACACCAGGATTATTCAACGTGAATTTCTTAATTTTTTTCAGGTGTATATAGAACTGGAGTTTATTTTTGAAAACAGGAAACCCCAAACTAGCTCAAAATTTATTCTGTAGGTTCTGTGTACCTTAACTGAAGTTATTCAGATTCTATTTTCACAGAGAATATTTTCTTTGAGTTCCACACACTTGAAATTGGATGTAATATAAGCTTAGCATAGCTGAAGAAATATTTATCAAGCAAGGGAATATGTCACAGTTTGGTCATTTTTCTTCATGTGTACTGAATTATTTTTTTTGGTTAGTTGTTCAGCCAGACAAGGAAGAAACTAAACTATTTGGTTTTAAAGAGCTGGGTTTTTTTTCTTTTTTCTCTTGCTGTCCTCCATGCTATGCTCTTTTGTACATAATTCGCCTGCAACCATTGGGCAAATAATCAGTCTGCTCTGCATTGTCATCTGCTCTAAATTAGATATTGACCAGATGTGCTTTTAAACTAGCACAAAATTCCTCTGAGAACAAGACAAACTCATTTGTACGCTAAAACTCACTCTCATGTAGATTAAGGCACCTGTATAAAGTGTAATAACATAGTGGACTTATTTTAGGCACAAGTTCTCCATGTACACCCTAAGCCAAGTTTGGTGTGCAATGTAATTCTTAGCAAAGACATATGCTTAGTTATTGGCGCTCTTTTAGTGACCATATCTTGATAGAATATTTATTTTCAGCTCTTGGAGAATTAGATAAATTATATTGCTGAGATATTTCAAGGTTAATGATTGTGCTCACTTTCAAACGTGGTCAGTGTGAGCAACTGAATTTCTATAGTAAATCCATATGTTATTTCAGGAGTGGTTATGTAACTGAAGCAAATGGAAAAATTGCTGAGTGACTGGAAAGGTCTAATGCAGATTCAGGGGAAGTTCACTTCCACTGAAGCTGCTGAATGTTCTCTCCTGGCGGCCTGAAATTGCACATAAAATCCAGACTGCAAGGCTTGTAATCCAGAAAAGACAAAGAAACCTTAATAAAATGTATGTATTCAGGTTCATCAGCAAAGTCAATTGCCCAGCTTTATCTGCCTGTATCTACACATAATAAACAGAGACTACCTAGGCTAGTCTAAGGAAATCAAGCCTTGGGCATAGTCATTGGGACCTCTCGATCATTAGTCTCTGCTAGGAAGATTGCTTTTCAGTGTCGGGGAGTTTCATGTCTCTACATAGGTAAAAGTCTCAGCCCGACACTTGGATCAGAAGGAGACCTTCAGCCCAGGCCTGCGTCGGTGTTGGCTACATTCAGCAGGAAAGTTACATGCAGTTGATATTGATTTCTCTATTGCTTTCAGTGTCTGATGTGCTGCAGTGAGAAAGAGGGGAAAAAAGGGCAATTGTTTGTGCCTGTTCAGTGCCTACGAAAATCTGTGTCTAATGTGCATCAAGTTGCTACCAAGATTAAGAAATAATGGAAGTTAAAAGTCAATATTTTACTTAAATTCCCCCAACTTCCTCTGAATCACTGAAGTGAATGAAAGGACTGCTCTTTCACCAGGACTGGTTGCTCACTTCAACTTTTCTCATCTGGGTGCTTGGTTTAGATCAGCATGAAGTGACGTTAGCAGTTACAATACACCCATTTTGTAATGCCATAGGTGTTAATTTATTAATTTGATGTGTATAATTAATAGAAAAAGGCTAGAATGTAATCTGTATTTTGAGGCCTTCCTGGAGTAAAGGAACAACACAAAATGAGAACTCCTTTTGTATTCACACTAGAAACAGATGTGCTGAATCGTAAAAATAATCTTGGTTTAAGTGTCTCTAGGTTTAAACTTCAAAAACAAAACCTCAAGCCTATAATAATAATAAAATGTTCAGGACTATGGGTTCCAAGAGAAAGAACAAAGTAAGTTTTATGTTTTCCAAGAGAGTCCTGAACAAAAAAAAAATACTGATTTTTTTTTTTTTTTTTTTTTACTGCTGTATGATAACTGACGAGTTTTATAGCCTTGTACATACTTCTCTGTTACCTAATGTGTAAAACCTTTTAAAGTCTAGCTGCTTAACTCAGGGTGGATAGAGTTCAGATGGATTTGCTTCAGAGAAGTCTTTTGTACAGCAGCCGCGTTAGGGGTCTTGCCGGTGAAGTGAGAATTACAATCTACTTCAGGAACTGCTATTTTTTTCTACTGTATTGAAAATATCTCTTGGCCTTTAAAACTCAATGGTAAAAATCTAGCTCTGGCTATAAGTTTGCTGTGTGTGTATTATATTTTCACAACGAGCCTTTAAAACGTAGAATTCAGTTTATTTTAAGAGCCAAAAATGATGATTTTTTTTTTTTTTTTTTTTTAATCATGCTATAGAATGTCTTGGGCCAAAATTATGTCAATAACAAGAATCACTGGTTACGGGAAGTGAAACAATAGGTGTAAAAGCAGGCTTATTTGCTGACATGCTTGTGTCTCATTGTTTGTCTATGTTGCAATACAGTTTAGCTCTGAATGGAAAAACAGTAGTTCCTAGGTGACAGCTTAAGTAAACATGGCCATGTGCTGACAATTGGTCACTTTGTAGTAACAGGATCTGAATGACACCCTGTGGAAAATGCCCTATTATTTAGTTAGTTAAATGTCGTGAGCCATACAAAAATAAAAGGCAGAACAATCTATTGTAGACCTTCCTTCAGAAACAATTAGAGGATATAAATTCTCTTTACTCCTGAAAGGTGCCAGAGCTCGGATCAGGGGCGTTTGCCACCTTCCTCAGCCTGGTGATGGGCTCTAACTTTTGCAGTACTACAGATCTGCAGCCAGACACTGAAAGTGCTGCCAGGTGGAGGCAGTTTTAACACCATGTTTGGACAAGTATCTGGATCAGGAACTGAAGTAGGGCTGTCACAGTTTGGCATGGTGAACTGGTTCCCAAACTGGTAACAGACTCTTGCTTAGACAGTCCAGCTGAATATACTTAAGTGGGCCAAAATGTACAAGAACCTACCAAAGAAGGAGCAGAACACTAGTACTCTGAGGAAATGCCTGAAAGTCAGTATACAAGCTTGAATATCCAGCTTTGAAAGCTGTTCTTGGCTTTGTGGATGTAGAGGTCACACCCCCAGTGCCTTTGTGAGAGGAGATACACAAGTTACCAAGAACAAATGAGAGATGGGGATTCAACAACATGTTGCTTTGGTCCTTCTTTTCCTATTGGGAAAATTTATAGTCTTTAATCTTTCTTCGCAAACTTAGAGAAGAAACCTCAGTTTCTCAGCAAGACACACAAAATTCAACAGATGGAGATGGGTGCCTACTGAGCCGCTCTAGTAGCTTACTAACAAGCCAAATAAGCTTTATAAGTGTACACTAAAACTGATTTCCATCCCAGAAGCTGCCCAACCCATTTGGATTTTGTAACTCAGAATCCTTTTGCCAATACTACAATGATTTTAATTTTTTTTTTTTAATTTTAAAAGCAAAGCACTATGTTATTTAACACATTTCTTTTGTGAACAGGAGTGACTAGAGATGTCCACAGTATGTGGGTAACTAGTGTTGTCCTCTTTCCCTCTGTCTGGTGAGGGCTCAATCCCCGTCCATACCTGAGTTTTGCCTTGTCTGGAGGCTGTTTTGTGTGGAGGTATTATCCATCTCCTGTTGAAGCTGGTCTTTTCCCCAGAGATTCAAAAGTGTCTCTTAGGATTCAAATAGAGTAAATGGAAAAGAAATGGGGGGAGTGTCATGTATTTTAGAAGGAAATAAGTCCTTGTGGTGATGACTTGAATAAAGTCACTTCTCTTGTTCTGAATACTTTATATTTAGCTCTTCTCTTTCCTTGGCGAGTGCTCTCATCACTAGCCTACCCTATAAAAGAATGCATGAGGCATGTCACTGGGGTTGAAGTTGATAGATAAACCTTACTTTGGTTATGGAGTTAAACTTGTTCAGTGTACTATGGGAATGCCTGCTAGACCACCCCCTCAGCTAAAGTATGTGGAAGTACTTAAGTACTTTGCTTTGTGTGTGTGTGTGTTAACAAGACACAGATGCGAAGTTTTGAATTGCTCAGCCTTCCTCACCTGCTGACATTGATGTGCAGAAGCTAAGCTGAGGGCAGATGGGGAATTTGAAATGTTGAAAACTAATATATAGGAGCAATTTAGGCAGTAAATTAATGTGGGTTTTGAAGACCATAATTTTCGCTTAGGTTCCTACATTCCAGTAACTTTCAATGCAAAAATCCCTCTTGCATCTTGGACTAGGTTAGTTTTGTATCTCATTTTTCTGCACATGAAAAGGATGTGAATGATTAAGTGGTATGCAGATTTCCTTGTGGTCATAGGCATTCAAGAAGGAAGCAGTTAAAAAATTCTTCAACCAAAATGTTCATGCTTAAATCATAGAGTCATACAACGGTTAAAGTTGGAAGGTAACTTAAATATCGTAACATTCCAACCCCCCTGCCATAGGCAGGGACATCTCCCACCAGACCAGGTTGCTCAAAGCCCCATCCAGCCTGGTCTTGAACACCTCCAGGGATGGGGCATCCACAACTTCTCTGGGCAACCTGTTCCAGTGTCCCACCACCCTCACAGGAAAGAATTTCTTTCTAGTATCTAATATAAATCTTCCCTCTTATAATTTAAAATCATTACACCTCATCCTATCATTACACTGCCTGATAAGGAGTCCCTCCCCGTCTCTCTTGTAGGCCCCCTTTAGGTACTGGAAGGCTGCTATAAGGTCTCCCTGGAGCCTTTTCTTCTCCAGCTGAACAACCCCAGGTCCCTCAGCCTGTCCTCATAGGAGCGGTGCTCCAGCCCTCTCATCATCTTCTGGACTGTTCCAACAGGTCTATGTCCTTCCTGTGCCACACCAGTTGTGTTAGGACTTTCAGAGACTGTAAGGCCATGCAAACAAGGTGTGCAACTTTGGGCCAACTGGTGACTTGCACCACAACTTTAAATTATATTTGTAACCTGGTTCCTTTGAATTAGTTATTGAATAAAATCTTCACTGGCTCTGAGATGCAGTCAGTGCTTAGAAGGAGCAGGGAATTATTCCATTATTACAAAAAATGCACGGGTGGGGCATCAGAAGGAAGCAGTTTTGCTTAACCTACTAATTATATTCTTATCCTCTTCTTCGTAAGTAAACATGCAGCTCCCCCATCCCCCCAGTTCCCCTCGCTTTTCCTAGTTAGTCAGCTCCACTTACATCTGTGCTTGGTGTTATTAAGAGTCTATTATGAATGTTATCTCCTCTTAGGCTGCACAGGATCAAACCTTGAAGGTTCAAGGCGTCCATCTGCCTTCTATTAATTACCACTTTTATTCCTTATGATTCTGCTTCCCTCTAAGGGAGTTTTTTTATATATTGCTTCTAAAGGACAATTTCCTATAGTAAGATATGTAAGCATAAGGCATGTATTGATCTTTTCATGACCTTTCCTAGTAATAACATGTAAGATGTACTGCTACCTTCAAAGAACAGAGTGCATCTTCTCGACATCATGGAAGATAAAATATTGCAGTGTGAAGCGTGTAGTTCATTTAAAGGCATGTAAATACTCTTTATAGCACTGAAAAACTTTGGACAAAGATCCAGGTGATGGGAAATAAAGGAAACATCATAAATTTGAAAAAAAAGCAAATCAACAAAACACCAAACCAAACCCCAAAAACCCAAATCCCAACACCTCAGCCAAGCGAACAAAACACCCAAACAAAACAAAAAAACCCCAAAAAACCCAAATCCCAACACCTCAGCCAAGCACCCCACCTCTAAACTCCAGATTGTTTGAAAGACTTACATAAAATGACAAGGCCCAGGAAATAAACTCGTGCATCTGTTCTATGAGGCATTGTGCTACGTCCTGTCATTTATAATGGTTTTAAATAAGTGTGTTTGCCAATAAAATGTAGCAGTGATGATATTAGTAGTTAATAATGCTAATAAGTTTAGTAGGGTTACAAATACTGTACTTTTATACAGTGCTCTGTCAGAAGATACATGTGTATTTTTACTTACTCTCCACATCTCTGTCATCAGAAAGCCACGCACAGGCAGGGGAAGTGTTTTGCTTGGCAGGTGAATGTCACTCAAAGTCTGCTGGTTGCAGTTTGGGTCTCTTTGCAAAGGCAGCACTAGCTTCTCTCTGTTACTGTCCACACCTGATGGTTTCATTTCCTCTACTGATGACTTCCTTGTTCCTGGTGTATAGATTATGGCGAGACAGCTGTGGGCTCACTGCAGAATTGGAAGCCACCTGTGGAAAGCTGAGGGGCATTGTGGCATTGCTGGTTGCTCTGTCATTGCATTGATGGTGTTCCAGAGCTAGATTAAAACTACTGAGTGTTTGCATGAGCACTGCATTCATCTTAGAAAACCCAGTGTGAATAGCTGAGCATGTTCCCCAGCAATTACCATCCGAGTTTCCTTGCTTCAGCAGCTATGCAGCTAGTCTTTCTGCTTGGATTTGTTAACTCCAGTCACACTAGTGTTACAGACACAGCTAAGCAGAAGTGAAGAGTAGATTTAAGTCATGTAATTCTCCTGCATGCATGTTCCTCCTTGCTCTTTCTCTTTGCACCTGATTTCCATCTCTTTCCAGCCACCAGTCTAATGGATTAATTCAAATTTCAGAGTAATGAACCAGCAAGAAGCGTGTGCTTCCTTAGAGGCTGGTCTGGACTATTTTAGAGTTTTCTGTGAATACTCAAATCTTTATATGCTCAGGGAAAGGACAACACCTTCAGAAGAGGAAACCTCTAGACACAACTTGTATTCTACTGCACTACTTCTAATCGCACGCTGTAATGTGTTAAGCTCTTGGAAACCCAAGTATCATCTTACCCTGACTTGCACCTGGTTTCTCTTCAGGCTATTGAACAGAAAAACTCTGAAAGTCTTCAGGTGATGGAATACGTATCTCTCAGCCTCAGCACTTTGAGCTTCCTCTGGAAATAAACTAGGGAGAGCCATCTTGGTGAACAGACCTACTGCACAATAGTCACTGCTAAAGATACAGATCTAATTAGGATGTAGTCTTAATTAGAATGCATTGGAAAAGTTGACCATATGGTGATAAAGATGGATAATATGTGAAACCTTGTCGCCTGGTGTAGAAAAGTACACTTTTATTTTTTTAACAACCTTTAGGGATTCCTGGCTGCCAAACACCTTTTTTGATTAGAAACTTAAGTACCACATTTTAAAGCTGAGGATACGCAGTACTTGGGAACACGGTGGCCTGTGCCTGACCTGGAATAGATGTACTCTGTAAGAAAGCAAAGCTGAGGAAAATGTAGAAACCTTTGTTTTTATTTTGTTTCTAAGAGATGCTGTAACTGGCTGCACTTAATAAAACAGGACCTGGAACTAGTCCAGGGAGAATCACGATAAAGCCACCCCCATGCTCCCCATGCACATGTAAGAATTTAAAACAAAAGATATTTTAAAGGGACCACTGTTTTGGAGTACTTATTTTCCATTATTTTGCACCTGCCACTCCCCTTCATCTTTCAATATGAATGGTTTCCTTTGGAAAGTCACAGCTCGTGTGTGAGTGTACTCATGTTCACGAATGCTGCTTTGCTTTTCTTAAAGGAGAAATGTCAGTGCAATATGAAAACTTGATTAATGTCAAGATAAATACCCAGGGATTTCAAGAAATGGTTATGTCTTTTACCAGGTTTAGCATGAGCCCTGTTTTTCTTGGGACACAGCTATAACTAGTCCAATAAAAAAATAATAACCAGAAATTGAGAGGGATTTACAGTGTTTCACAGCTAGAAGCAGCTTCAGACAGATCTACTTTGTCCCAGTAGCTGCCTGCTGGCTGTTAGCTTTGAAAATACCCTTGTTAGAGAAAATGTGGGTAACTGTCCTGAGACTGAGTTCATTTACTGCACTCATTAAACTGGTGCAGAAAATGCACTGTGTGGGCTATTAGAGGGAAAACCCCCGCCTAGAAGGGATCTTCTACTTGGTCGTTTTGGCATCAAAGGACAGAAAAAAGCAATGCAAGCGATACCCACTGTTTGGGTTTTTTTTTTTTGTATCGTTATTAGTCTTTGAGTTATAGATGTAATGTTTCTGGTTCTAAGCATGCTGCTGCATCAGAGCATCAGTCTGTGTGTGAAATAATGGTATTTTAATCAGAATAATTTTACAGACAAGTAAGATGAAGGGCTGGTGGTCAGGTGACACAGCCAATCAGCATGCCCAGGGCCCTCACAGAATGGTTCTGATATAAGTAAAATTGATTATTGTTGCAAGGTGCTGAAGGTGTCTGGTATGATTTGCTTGTCTTCTCCCCACCCTCCTGCCTCCCTTCTTTTCAGCATGTTAGCTTTTATTAGGCAACTACCAAAAGCAATTATTTCCAATCATTATTATTTTATATAAATACCCAGTATTTGTACATAGTGAAGATAAATATGCCAGTAATTTGTAAAATAGTCCTTAGCTGTCCTTCTGCATTACTAATAACGCTTTTTAAAAAAAGTAATGTTAATTAACTAATTTGCTCTACTTTTTATTGGACTGGTGATTAGAATTGTAATTTTCCTTCACTTTGATAGTCTATTTCACTTTGATTCTCCTGGACTAGCACAAGGCTATCTGTCTTGCTTTTCATTCCCCTAATGACACATTTAATGGAAAAGACAACTTGGCCTAAGCATTTATATTTTGAAAAATCATTCTCCCTGTTTATTTTCTTCTAAAACAACCATAAACATGACTGAGCTACTTGAGTTTTGTTCTGTAATAAATGAAGACAAATAAATATCTGATAAAGACTGACCCAAATTCATCTATTTGTATCTCACTCACTTCATTGACGTTGCTTTGGGGATGATGGAATCCCTAGAAGTGTACATGCAAGTTAGGTTATGGAATTTTAGCTAATATATTTTCTATAAACCTGTATTAGTTTTGTTGCAAATATCTGTATTAATAAAATTTTATTTTAAGTCTTAAATATAGACTAGCATTTAATATGTGTCTATTTAACCACTTGGTTATTCATCTTAATGCCAGACATGTTTCCAAAAATAATTTCTAATGTCACTGCTTAAACTCTAGCCAAGAACAGACAGTATCAGCCTTTTGACTAAAGTCTCTGAGAGTCCTTCAAAGGTTTCTTTTCTGTTGCCAAAAAAATGTGGAAAATACATGCTGACAATAATTCAAAAACTTCTGTGGTCTAGATAGCTTAGACAAACATTTAATTTGTGATGCAGACAGGCATGCTGATGCACAGTTAATCTTGTTTGGGGACATGAGCAGTTGCTTGTGTTTTGGCTTTCTGTAAGTGCTTACACACTTCCTTCCTCCTCTACTCTGGATTATGTCCTTGCCTTCCAGCAGTCTTTGCCTGCTTTATCCTCACTGATCCTTTTCTTATTTAATATATCTGTGAATAAATGGAGAACATGAGTAAGAAAATGTGACTTTCTGGAGGAGAGATCTGTACCACGAATGTGCACATACATACTGTGACAGTAGGTTATCCATAGCATGTAGGCATGGATAACGTTCAGATACGACTAGCTGAGTGTGGAATAGTGCAGACTTGGGACCTGCCACGAACAGTCTGCCTTTAATGCTGAATTTAGGAGGTACTTGATGTTTCCAGACTGTCTTTTGTACATTAGATTGCTTTGAAGGCTTCCCTTTTTCCTGCACGTCCTCAACTGAATTTAGAGGGTTTCTACTAAGGGGTAAATTCAGTTGTATTTTCATTTGCAAACCTAAGATACTCCTAACTCAGAAAACAAGCAGGTATATAATGATGAGGAATCCTATTATTACTCCCTTTACAAGGCACACAATCCAGAGCTAAATTCTTCTGCTGCGCAAATGTTTTTCATGGGAACACAGGTCCTGTGGTCAGTGGTTTTACTTAGATAAACTTAAAACCTGTTGTCAGTCACAGCTGGTTTGGCCGAGCCAAGTGTTTTATCCCATCCTTTTCCTTGCACCTCTCTCTGTTTTTCTCCACGGCTCCCCTGTGAAAACAAAAAAAACCCCAATGTTGTGGTTAAACCCCAGCTGGCAACTAGGACCATGCAGCCATTCACTCAATTTCCCCAAGTTGTGGAGGGAGAAAAAGAAAAAAAAAACCTCTCATGGGTTGAGATAAAGACTGTTTAGTAGAACAGTAATGGAAGAGAAAATAATAATGATAAAAGTATATACAAAATGAGTGATGCAATGCAATTGCTCACCACCTGGTGGTTGGTTGCCAAGCCTGTCTCATCCTAAAGAGCCATTGTGGATTCCTGCCCTCCAGTCACAACATCCATTTATATACTGAGCATGACATCTATGGTATGGAATATTCCTTTGGCAAGCTCGTCCTATCTATGTTCCCTCTCAGCTTTTATGGGAAGCTGAAAAAGTCCTTGACTTAACATAAGCATTACTTAGCAGTATGTGTTGCTAAGTAAAAGCAGTATGTGTTATCAACATTATTCTCATATGGTTGGTTGCCAAGCCTGTCTCATCCTAAAGAGCCATTGTGGATTCCTGCCCTCCAGTCACAACATCCATTTATATACTGAGCATGACATCTATGGTATGGAATATTCCTTTGGCAAGCTCGTCCTATCTATGTTCCCTCTCAGCTTTTATGGGAAGCTGAAAAAGTCCTTGACTTAACATAAGCATTACTTAGCAGTATGTGTTGCTAAGTAAAAGCAGTATGTGTTATCAACATTATTCTCATATGAAATCCAAAATGCACAGCTACTAGGAAGAAAATTGACTCTATCCCCGTCCTATCTATGTTCCCTCTCAGCTTTTATGGGAAGCTGAAAAAGTCCTTGACTTAACATAAGCATTACTTAGCAGTATGTGTTGCTAAGTAAAAGCAGTATGTGTTATCAACATTATTCTCATATGAAATCCAAAATGCACAGCTACTAGGAAGAAAATTGACTCTATCCCAGCTGAAACCAGGACAACCAAAAAATCCCTTTTGTCCCAAATTCATGTCTTGTGCCTTAGTGAAGATGCAAGAAAGTGTTGCTTTTTGTGTTTTTATGTACCACAGAAAATGTTTTTTTCTAGGAAGATACTGAGCTTTAAAAGAATAGGAGACTGCTAGGTAATGGAGTTGTAGTTTGTGGAGAGGAGTTGGTTAATGGAAATGATCCATCTCAGCTCCATCAACCTTTCCATTATGAAAACTTTTTATTAAATGCTTGTAATGTTGATTGATAGTAAATATTGGGTCTCTGTTCACTGATTCAATGCGAGGCTGCAGCGTGAGATTTCTCCTGCAGCATGCAATTAACAAGAAAACTCGAGCTCCTTTTCAATTATTTTAACCTGTCAGTCTCTGATTCACCACACTGAACTTCAAATTACATTACCTCTCTGAAATTTCAGTGAAGATAAACAAGCTCCTGTCTGAAAAATTTCAATAGAGCTCTAAAATGTTATACTCCCTTTTGGTTCCACTGATGTTCCTTTTACCCTTGGGGACAACAGCAAGTGATGGTGCAGTGATTTCAGTGAGAGGTTCCCAGCCCCACTTGAAATTCAAAGCTACTATAAATGCCCTCTGGAAGATGACAGAGCTGGTATCGGATGCCAAACATCCCTGTAGTTTAAGAAAAAGAGAGGGTGCTAAGGAAAACAAGATGCAGAACATTGTGCTTTAAAAGGGCTGTCAGAAGATTTTTGCCTTTTCCTTATGAAGCTGAGAAACCTGAGAAATGTCTGTGCTTTTGAAACACACTTGGTGCACTGACTGTGCAGAGCACATTGTGGGGTGAGAGGCAAGGTTTTTCATGGGTTTTGGAGATGCTAGAGGGCTGATCAACAAATTCAGGAGAATTGGGTGTAATTTGTGTTGAAATAAAAGTATTAATATATTCAGTAGTTTGCATTGAATTATTTCAAGACATAAGTTAATCTTAGATGTGTTTAAACAGATTGAATGTAATGATACAGAACAATTTTAATTTTTCTTATATTTTTGTTTCCAAATTTTCAAAATCTAACTTTTCTGATTCGATCATAGGCATATTCCCCTCTCCAGCCCCTGCCCCCATTCAGTTTTCACCAATAGGAATACTAATTTTCAGGCAACCCAATTTACTAGTCTTTGATAAGGTCAGTGTATGAAGCCATCTTGGGTAGCTGGTCCACATAAAATATCACAAGTATTCATATATCATAAATGTGCTCATAAGTATGTATACACGTGTGGTAAATTAACTGGTAAAGCTCTTTACGCAATGAAAGAGCTTAATTCCAATAACTAAATTTATGGAAACTATTTGCAAATAGCAAATTGGAGTATTATTCAGTAACCCACAGAGTTGGTTGAAAAATAAAAGCTTATCTCAGGAAAAACTTATTTGACAGCACCACAGGCATGCATATCAACTCTATTATTGGTGAATATTAAGAATTAGAGCTGAATTAATGCGTTAAAGAATTCAAGGCAACCACTTGTTTTCCAAGGGTACTCTGTATTGACTATTGCCCTACTGACCTGTTCCATGGCAGGAAAAATGAGTGATCATTTGCAGTAAAATATGGTGAAACTACCTGCAATCCTGTTCAATTTCACTTGGCCTTCTCAGTAAGACTGTGCTTTCATGCTACATTAATTCTGAAGTTAATTGAATGCTGTCATCTGTGTGCCATTTCACTGCAAGGATTTAGGCTGAAAAAAGGAGAAGTGCTTTAGTTGATGGAGTAAAGGAACATGTTGGCAATTTCTTCTTGAAATGAAGAAGTATGCTTCTCTAACAAGTGTGCCCACATGCTACCTGATCAGATTAATTGTGAAAGCTGAAGTAAAAGCAACTAAAATGATCTTCTATTGTTAATTTAGCTATGCTGTTGAATTCTCCAACTATTAACATGTGTTATCTGTAAACAGCATTTGAAAGGCACATTTCTCTGAATTTCTAGCTATTGTATCTCTTATCATATCCTGAGTGCAGGAATCAATTTGTCAGTAACAGAGTAACACACATATAAAACATGAGCATTTTGGGGCCCCGAGTTGCTCGTTTTGTTCTGGTTTTGTTTTTCATTCCTGGCATTTTCAGTTTTCTTTATTGATACTGAGAATGTTTAACCTGAATGTATGTGTTTGTGTGTGCATATGTGTGTGTGTGTATTCTTTCTGAGTGTTGGGAGGGCTTTGGGGTAACTTTAGACAATGGTTCCCAAGACAGTTGTTCCTGAGCAATTTTTGTTTTGAGAGCTGCAGTGGATCCTGTTGCAGAGATGTTTCCTGTCGTACCCGGTACACTCAGTCACCTAGGGGAGCTCTCTGCTCACACGGTGTGATCTGTGAACTCCTGTTTGTGAAGTAGGAAGCTTTTTATTAACTTAGCTTAGCAGGTGCAAATATATATAAGCCTGTGAAATGTGGCAGACTGTTGTTTCTGCGCTACCGCAAACTTTAAAGGCGTTATTTAAATTGCACTGAAGTCATGGTGAAACTCCCCTTGCGCAATGCAGGAGCAACAGCCATCACCTTTGCCCTCCTGGAAAGAAAAAAGTAGGTGTATATACAGCATGTTACAGGGATCAATGTATTGATAATAAAAAAGGCTTTTTTTTCTGTTGCCTTAGTAAAAAAAAATAGAAAAGGAACTCTTGGCAATGATCTCACACTTGTTAAGGCATGGAGATAGTTGTCTATGTTAAAAGGAGCATAGTGATTTTCTTATAATTACAAAATTAATTAAATGCGGTGTTACACACATTATTTAATAAATTGGCAAGTTGTGCTCTCTGTACCGATAAGCCCGTTTAATGTCGTTGTTTTGCTAGAATAGACTAAAATGTAACAATTTGTTATTGTTTGTAACTACTTTAAAAGCTGTGCATTTTAACAAATCACTAACATGCTAACATGCCTTTTTAAACATAGCTTTTCTTTAAGTAAAATTATCAGTGATGAAGTTTATCTGTTGCTTAGTTTATTTTATCATTTTATAAGATGGATCTCCTATGATGATTTAAATTTATATGTCGCACATGGAACTATGGATTTTTTTCATTGAGGTATCTATGTTTAATGCACTTACACTAGTGGATGAGACTGAAGGTTCTGAAAACGTTTTGTTCTGGACAAGTACAAAATAAGTTACCTGATAATGTAGATGTGTTTTCACAGGTAGATTCATTTTTATCTACGTATATTTTTTTTTTTCCAGAGCTTATTGGCTCATTATAACCACTTTAGTTGAAACCAAGTTTTGTTCCTTAGAATGCGATCTGCAGCTGTTCCTGATACTAGCTGCTGTGTTATTTTTTGCAGTTGGAGTTTGCAGCCCAAAATTTTGGCTGATGGAAGATATTTCTGGTCTTCCTTTTGCTAATAAGGAAAGACTTAGTGATGAACCAAGTACAGCATTTGAGGTCAGAATCCTTAGTTTTGCTCCTCTCTGTATTTATTCATTTATTTCCGAGCTCATTCCCTTTGCTTGAAATAAAACTGCCACCAACATTATTTCTCAGCTGCCTTCTGTGAAAACAGACCCTGACTCCAGACTTGGAATGTCACCTTTGCTAAAGCAGAGTCCATCCTGAAATCAATCTCAGTGACAAAAGCAGAGTTCTGTCTGCGAGTTTCATTTTCTAGTGAGCAAAACTTAAAAAGAGAGTGGCTGAAAACTTGTCATTGTAGGGCAAAGTTTGGTTCCAGAAAGAACAGAATTATTCCTCTGTTTCAATTCCAGCTGGAATTTTCAGCAGAAAAGTAACTGTCCCTCTTACTTACGTGAACAATATCTCCCAGAATAGATTCTGCCAGCCCTTTTTAGGGATTGCAATTTTTATAGGCTTGGAATAGGTAATTTTTCTTTTCATTTGTACCCAGCAGAGCAGAAAATGCTGTAAAGCCATTGAATTAATAGGTTATATCACAGCCTTTGTGTGCTTCTTAAACTCTGTTCTCACCCATGGTCATTGAGCATTGCCCACTTTCTGATTTCTAGACACCCATGGGATATACACTTTAATCCAAGAGCTTGTAACAGAGAATCCTTAACTGGTAAGATTCATGATACTTTTACAGAAATAAAAGAAAACAAAACAATTGTGGGTATTGAGGCAATTTTGGGTTTTATTATAAGGAAAAAAGGAAATACTTTTTGATGCAGAAATGTGCCAGGAAACTGAGGCTGGTTAAAATGTTGTAACGTGCTTTTGTTAGGTGTGGGTTTTTTTACTATTGAGGGAGATAGACAGGAAGCTTTGCAAATTCTGGTACTTGGGGTATTAAATCTAAAAGCTCTGTGCTCATCTCCATTGCTATGAAGAATGGAAACCAGGTGTTTCTTGGTTTCCTTGACTTTAGTTCCCAGATTCTCATCTTCCCTGCTTATGTGTGGGAATGCTGTTTTGTTAGATGAACGTTATTTACTTATTATGTTGAAGGAGGAACATACTATTTATTCTAATATTACATTTGTCTTTCAATTACATGTGTCATCGAAATATCCTAGTTTGGGGCCAAAGCTCTGTGTATTGGAAAAGGTGGCAGCAACCAGCGTTGTCTTGAAGAACAGATTATGTAAGCAGCAGGGTACAAGTAGTGAGATGAGAATGGGGGAACACACATGTACAATAAAATGTTCCTGGTTAACAACACAGGCTGCCATCTCATGTACGCTGCCTTAAGGCAAGACTGACTGGCTGCTGGGTTAACAAGCCGAAGAATATCTACCAGAGCCTGGGGCAATTGGCGTGTTGGAGAGATTATCTGAAGGACAAATGGGTGAATGGGTGACAGGACATTTGGAGAAATGTGCTACATGCAATTATTTGCAGAGCAATATCAGCCCAAACAATACTTTACCAATAGGAGAATGGACTTCTATAATACACTCAAATTTGAGTGAGAGAATTTTGGAATAAACGTATGTAGATAGTTGAGACTCTCTTCAGATTCCAGTGCTTAAGTAGACTTTATTGTTAAATGTCTTATTGATACACAGCATCTGCAATTGTACAGATTTGGTGTGGCTTGAAACCTCTCAAATACGTTGTCCATATGCCAGCACCTCCTTTTCAAAGTTTAAGGAATTAAATGGTGATAGTCCACCCTTTGTTTTAGCTATTACATTTTAGGTGGGTTCCTGCTCGACTACTGGTACGCTACAGCAATGGGCAACATTCTCAGTTGAGACCTGATTGTTTTAAGTTCTCTGTGATGTGAATTGCACAGTTATGATGTGTGCCATTTTTCACAAGGCATTACACGTATGCTGAAACTGGCTATGTCACTGGAAACCATTGCTACACGCTGATGCCTTCTTTTTCTGCTTCACCCTTTCCTCCTCCTGAGCGATATGAATCGGTTCATTTGTTTAGGTATTTGTTTCTAGAAAAACTTATTTTCTGGTATCTCAACTTGTATATGCAGTCACAGCACAGAAAAGAGTAAGAGCTATCATATATATCTGTACTTGATCTTTTTACTTCCTAGAACAGAAGGAATAGTCACAGTAAAGAAACATAAATGCTAGAAATAAATTAATTTAGAGTCTGAATAATATCTGTTCCCTTTCCATGTGTGTTTCCTACAGAAACATATAGATATTGTAAAAGGGCATCTATATTGCTGCATTTATAACACAATCGAATGACTAATTCTATGGCTGGGATTGTTGTGGGTTATTTGTTTCTGCACAAATGTCACTTTAAAACATGGAGAGCTTCCTTACAAAGGTATAAGGTCCATTGCTTTCCATGTAAAACTTTCTCTTATCACTTCTCCCCACACAGATTGTTAAACAATCTTGGAAAAGGATTGTTTAGAGACATTCTTGAGGGGGAGAAAAAAAAAAAAAGGTCAATAAAACATTAAAACAAGCAAACTCCAAACCCTGCCTCTGGCAGAGTCTTTAGTGGGTGGAATTGATAGGAACTGTTGAAATCTACTGCAAGATAAATCATTTCTACTTTCTGTAGCAAAGGGGATCAGATACTGTGGGATGAACAGCATTGCACAATTCCATGGAGGTGCCTATACATAACACAAAAGAGGGATTATCTAGAGATGTAGGGGTTACTGGTTTGAAAGTATTTGCATTATAAGTCTTCTATTCCATTTTCTAGAACTTTCTACAAGGACTGTGAAATCTAAAGCATTCAACCACCTTGCTGCTTACAAACACATCTTTTTGAGTCTTCCGATAGCAAAATGAGATAAAAGCAAAAGAAACTTACTTGGGAGGAGAGGAAAGCTGCAGAATCATGGTTGACTAGGCATCACTGATAAATCAGCTTTTGGGAACTGAGGAGAAGAGGCAGACTTGGATACTATGTGAATAATTTTATCCTAATGGGCTGAAGGTCAGATGCTGTATATGGCAGTAATTAAAATATTATGTTACAATTCTGAGAAGGCAATCTGTTTTTCTAATCAATAAACAGTGTCAAACAGCTGAAGAGCTGCAAGTTACAATTCCCCGATCACATGTATGGGGCTATTACATTGCAACTGCATAGTTAATCAATTGACTAACATCTGTGAAATGTCTCTTCTGTTAGATGTTGGGAGATTTTTCTCTGTTGGATGAATTCCTGAAGAAGACTGAATGCTGCTAAGCTTCAGCAAGGATTTGAAAAGTGCTAATACAGTTTCTGTTTCTACCAATTGGAAATTGGACTTGAACAAGTGGCTGAATTTGTGCCATTTTCTCCAGGCCGGTGTTGCATGGAAAGGGATCTGGATTTTTTTTCCAGAAGAGGCAAACACCAATCTGGGGAAAGAGGAAAGGAAAATTATATTCTTCAAATGATTTGGTGGCCTTTTTTTCATCACGGGTGTGGCCAAGCAAAAATATCAGTCAGGTCACTGGATGTTACTTGGGAAGAAAACACTGTGGCTCAGCAATAAATATTTTTAAAATAGATTGTCAAAGGGATTCACCTCCTAGCATATTCCCTTAAACAAACTGAAGGAAAATCCTCCATAGATTCACTAATTAAGATATTTACATCGAAGTTGCTGAATTGTTCAGAGGGGCATTTATTTTCTCAGGTTGAATTATCTGAAGTCAATCGAGATCTTTCATGGTAAAAAGTCAGTTCTCGTATGGCTGCTGGCTGGCAGAAAGCCAATTAGAGTCAAAGAGCGTGAAAATTGGATAGAGATATCTGTTAAGGATGTTGGTAGCTCTGCTTCCTACAAAAAGCAGAACACACAATAGATGTACATGCGGGAAAAGATCACGAACAAAGCGTCTTGAGAAGTCAGCAAGGAATTGCATTAGGATTTAAAAAAAAAAAGGGAAAATCAGTATTTACACACACAAAAAAAAGTTTTAGCTCCCTATGACTATTATATGGGCAGATGAACTAAGATGGGTGGGTGGGTACTGCCGTGATAAAGCTGGCGTTTTGGAGCATGAGAAATGCTAGGAAACTAATGGCATCTTGTGACAGTGGGATCACAAATTGTCTTCAGTGAAAGGTGCTTTCTGCAGGGCCGCTGGGCTGGTTTTCAGAAATGGAAAACACCATTCAGTTTCCTCTCCGTGGAAGCTAAATTTTAGGCTTTAAGAAAGTAAGTTTGTTCACAGAGTTTTACATTTCAGGGGGCAGTGTACTGTATATCTTTAAACTGATTCTTAGAATAACTTGATTTCCATCAAGCTATGTATATATTAGGATTTAAATAACTTATGAATGCTTGAAATCTGATACATTTCTACAGTCATTCACAAAAAAAAAAAAAAACGGTACTGTTCTTTTAAGAATCAATTAGATGCGACTCAAAATGAATGAAATCTTGTCTTTTAGTGCATCTCTGGTACTCCTCAAGTCATTATAAAAAAGGATACTAGGGAGATGGCATGATTGCTGGAAATTGCCTTAATGTAATGAAATCTTGTTTTGAATTTTTTTAATGTGAAAAAAAGGCATGTTTTTCTGTTTTCTCTGGAAGGCTGTGTATTGATTTAAAGCAGTGTTGCGAGGTCTGGATACTTTTTCTTTGGAATATAGTGTGGGTACCAGTTAATCAAGGTTAGCTTCAAGAAGCAAAGTGAAGTCTGTCAGAGGCAATATTTATGAATGGACTTTCACTCTGCTGTAATTGAAATTAATGTTGAGTCATCCTTTCCAGTAACTTCACAAGCAGACAAATCTGAGTTGACAGAGGGATAAAACGTCTGAATGTAGGCTCTCCAAGAGATAGCTCAAAATCTGGCCAGTGTTATGTATCACTTCCTGAAACGATAATGCAAATGCTAATTGATCTAGAGATACTCCTGGAAGTAGCAAAAGCACGGCTTCATTTTTATCAGGAACTGCTATTTGCAGAGAGTGAGACAAAGAGAACAGGACACTTACTTTGAGGTTAAAGTGTGCTTCCCATTAAAGTATAGAGTAGCTGTATTATCTTCATATAAAAGACTAAAGCTGTGGTTGAGTGTTTTCTGCAATATGTTTTATTGCACTTTCTACATTTTCTGGTTATGTTGAATTACTGATTCACAGTATTTAGTCATATTTTGTGAGATATATTTGCATTAGATTTCAGGAAAACATCTGTGCTCCACTGGGACAAAATAGATCATAAAGGATTAGGAAATACATAGGAATGGAACGTAAACATTTTGGCCATGGAAATAATTCAAAGGAGAAGAATGATGCATTTTTAACCTGTTTAAAGTCTCCATATTCTGCGAACATGCATTCAGAACTGAATTTTGGGCATATTAGTCTAAATTAATAATCTGAAGACATTGTGACAGCTTTCTGCTCTAGATTGTTCAGAATGATGAATTATAAATAAATAATTAAAAAATAGAGCCTGCTTAAAACAAGTAAAGGAGAAAATGAGATAACTGCCCGAAACTTAACTATAGAGGTCCTTAGGGGTTTTTTTTGATCCAGTAGAAATTATAGACAGCTTGGTTTGTTGAAACTTAGTGAGCTTATATTGTTAACCAGAGCTATCTTTAAGTGGTTGAAAACTGACTTCTATTAAGAAATAACAATAATGCTCTAAAACTACATTTTCCTAATCTCGGATGTATGGAGTAAAGTGAAAATTTCTATTTGTTAAGGCATTAGTGTGAAGCATACTGGTAAATATAAAGTACTCAAATAAATGTAGTAATTCGGAAAGATCTTGAAGCTCAACTTTGTTTTAAATTCCTGTAGCTTTTCTCATTTAAACTTTGTGTCCTCTGTTTAATTCTGGGGTTCACGGTTACATATCACCTCCATTGCTCGGCTGTGATTTAACCATTTTTTTCCTCCTTGTTTTTCTGTCACTGCTAACTGTACACTACCTGTTATCCTGTAAGTACCCAGTTATCTTTAGAATGCTTTTTTATTAATCATCCTCTAACTTTATCCACTATTTTTGAAATACCCTAACGCTCTTGGAGGGGCACTGTTTCTTTTTTTAAACTGATGTGTCTCTACCTTACAACCTTACTTGGTAATGTCTTTCCCTAACAGAACTATCTGGATCTGATTGCAAATGAATGTCTGTTCCTCTATTACCTGGATCTTTTCTGCAGTTTCTTTGAAACTTAGGAGTAGGCAGGTACAAAATGCAACTGTGACCAGCATTTTGTATAGGTAAAGTTTATGTCTGTGTCGGGAGGTGGTATAGGTAAGCTTAATAGCATTGTTAGCATGTTTTATAACTGTGGTAAAGAGCCTGCCATCAGATGCTATGTAGTGCGGGCAGAATGAATCACACTATCTTATCATATGGGAGTAGTCTGACTATCATTGTATTTTCTTTTTCTATTTTTGCCTCCCCTTTAAGTTAAATCGAATAAAAATACGTAATTTGTAGTTTTTTGCAGGTTTGTCTTTTCCCTATAGAAACTCAGGTTCTTAAGCTAATGCACGGAAAGCAGCAAGGCAGAATATTATACTGTCATGTCTCTAATGATTATTTATACGTATGATTATTTCAAAAACATACTTCTCCCTGTAAATTCCTCAAAGGGAATATTTGGTTACAACCAGCACTATGTAGATTTTAGGCTTGCAATAATTAACTTTTTTTTTTTAAAAAAAGAATAATATATCCAGAAAAATAGCTATGAATAGTATATTCTACTTTTCCTGTGCCTTCTGTTATCAAATAGCTTGCAAATTAAGTTTTATAGGTGAATTAGGAAGCATGATTTTAAGCATTAGTAAGGGTCATATCAACCAAAGGGGTAAAAACCTTGCTTATTAGCTGTGGAATAGACACTGGACACACAGACTAATTTCTAAGCAAACTAGACGATTGCATGTGCACTTATTTCTGTCGCTGGGTAATTTTCTTTTGAAATTACATTACTAATTTGTCATAGCATTGTTTTCATTAGCATTGTAGGCATCCTCTAAAGGATTTAACTGGTACATCAATTTGCTAAAACAGAAGATTTTTGGGCCTGTTTGATTATAAGAGACGTAAAATTTTATGATGTGAGTTAGGACCATAAATGAATAATAATATTTTTCATCTGCAGTGAGTAATGTAAGTTCCAAACAACCTGTCTGGAGACGAGGTTTTGAAGTAATTTTTTAAATTTTTTTTTTGGGGGAGGGAAGCTGTGAGGGATGTGTGGTAATTTAGATATTAATTTCTTCAAAGCTCATGTAAGTATGCATTTCTAGTGAGATGCAAGTTTTGATCTGCGCTATATGGATAGAAAATGTACAAATTAATTAGTACTTTAAATAAATAGGAAGATTATCACATGCTGCCTCAATAGCTGAGCATAAATATATCAGTCATCGCAGATATATATTTGGACATACGTTTATTAGTTAAGAAGAAGGGTTTATACATTTGCCTGCGTTGTCATTGGCTGTGGCTGTGTATATTTCTGTATCCCAGGAGCTGCCTCACAAGCCTTGCTTTGCTTGGGCTGCATCGTAATTTGATGTTTGCTAAGTGTTTGGCTGTGCGTGATGGAATAGTTATCTGTGATTCTCCCTCGGGGACTCAGACTGTCAATGCAAAGCCAAAAGCACTCCAGAAGCAGAGGATGTGTGAGCCTCAGTTGAGAGCATAATTAGAAACCTTTTTATCGGGTGGGAAGTGCCCCAAGAAACAGTAGTAAACTTTAAATATAAGCCTGATTGTGGAGCTTTCTATTTGACTTCAGCATTTTCTGAATCCCAGGTCAAGACTCACATTGTGAGAGATATTATTTTGAACAAAAATAAATGTGAAGACTTCATTTCCCCATTTTACTTTTATGTGAATGCAACTCAATTCGAGGAATAAGCCATCAACAATTATTTTCCGGGAAGAAAAAAAAAAAAACACAACAAAAATCAGCGAAGTTATGCAGGACTTGCTGTTTAAGTCCAAAGCTGTCTTTGGGGCTTATGTCTAATTGTTTAATAAGCTACATAGCAAACCTGCCCATGTGCTGTGCTGTTGTCCATAACAGCTGCTTTGCAGTGTTCCACACAGACACTATTCCCAGGACAAGTGCTGTATGACTTCCTCAGCTGCACTAACACAACCTTTGTCAGTGTGGGCGCAGAAGCTCTCTGTATTAGAGGCTTACATCGATTCTCATTTCCATATTTTATCAGAGCTGCAGATGCAGTTCTTTCCATCTGAAAGTGTTTTGTTGCAGATTTTCACAGCGTGTATTCTTGGGGCAGCTGAAGTCTGGGATCGGTACCAAGTATTAGCCAGGCCGATGCTGCCTTATCTCAAGTCATGGATTTGTTCCCATCTGAATTGAGCAAAAGGGAGCACGACTGACATGAAAACTGCATTACTGTCCAACTAGCTGGGCACGATTAGCTACCTTGGTGGCCATAAAATCTCACATCTCATGAAAAGGATAAGCGAAGGAGAATTACAGCCTTTCAAAAAATGTTGGCAATAGCTATAAACAGCTACTTTAATAAGAACATAGTCCTGTTATTAATTGAAACATTAAATAATAGAATGGTTCTAGCAGAACCGAGGGCTACAATTTTACTCTTCAGTAAGCCCACCTTCATAAGCATTGATTCAGAAATTTCCTTTTTGCTGTTAACAAACAGTCTGTATGGCTGGCTGTATGAATTGCTGTAATGCTGGACAGATGTAAACTTAAAAGAGTGTTTTCTACTGGTATCTGGTATAACTGTGGCCTTCTGCTAAACAGAATTTTTTCCTGTTACTCATTCCTTTTTTCCCCTTCGTGTCAGATTTAGTGACTGTACGTCCATGGTGTGAGTTAATTTTGACACTGAGTGGCGTCCAGCTGGACCACTGTGTTGAAACACCTTTTGCTGAGTCTGAGTGTACTCCCCCAATCTTCATCATGGACTCTAAAGCTGAAGCAATTAAGTCTAGCTTCAAGGAAGCCTTCTACTGAGAGAAAATTGTTCTTGCATCTTTATTATTTTGGAGGGATAATATCTGGTAGATCAGCTTTCTGTTCAACAGATTCACCCTCTGACTACTTGATTGTCAAACCTGATGCAAAAGAAGCAGCAGAAGCAAGTGGTCAGGAGGACCAGGAGGTCAAGCCTCTTTCTGCAGTGGTCTGCAGGTTCCCCAGATTCCCAGATTGAACCTAACAGGACAGCGTGACCTCAGATGATTGCCATGGGATGCTCTAGCTAACTGCTTTGGGATTTGTATTTTATTTGAACATAGGAATTTCTTGGTAGACTTTTTCATAGAATTGTTGCTGTTTCTAGAGCCAGAGCAGATGATGATGATAGCTTTGGCTACCATTTTTCTGAACCTTAGAAAACAACCTTTTTAGATCTTTCACTGAAAAGAATCTGCACTTCTCATAAATCTCTTTATCCAAATTGATCTCCTCTGAAATGAAGGAATGGGAGAGGAACATGCAGAATTTTGCAGCAATCTTTTCTGTTAGATGATGATGGCCAAGTGAAACCTAGTTGCATCTGATTGGAGTGTTGTTTTGCCAGGGAAAGATCAGAGGTTGATAGTGTCTTAAGCCTTTTTTTCCTTTTTTGTCATATTCTATGTTCTAGACTTATGTAGGTTTTTGATGTTAAAAATGTAGATATATGTTATAATTACCTATTTTCTATATAATCACAGATATGAGATCCTGCTACCTCAGTTCATAATTTGAAAAATGGTGATTTTCTTTCTGTAACTCAGAAATAGCGCTACTGAATGCAGTAAAATTGTGAGGATGTTTGTGAAGTGACATATATGGTTTATAATACATAAAATGGGCCTTAGGTTTTTGTTACAGTAGAAACTAGGAGAAAGGTTTGCATGCTCAGTCTTTATTGTCTTTTCATGAGATTATGGTAATTCAGGGCAGATTTATGGATTGTGTATGAATTTTAATTGTATAACAAAACTACTTTCTGCTATTAAGTAATTTGGATTTACATGAGCGGTTTTTACCTATTTTCTTGTGGTTCTCTGTCCTACATATTTAAGTTTCTTATTTCTGGCATGTTTACTGACTGGTTGTGTTGGCACTTCTCCATTGCCTTAGGCACTATGTGTTCTCCTGTAAAGTGCAAAGTAGGTGTAGAACATTCCTACTTAGATGTGAGGACCTATGGTCTGCTTGGCAAAAATGCAAAGGATTGCACCACTGCTCAAAACCTACTGGTGTCCAGCGTTCAGAGGTGATATGATGCCTCGCGTTGTGTTGCATGGAAAAGGGGAAGTTTTTTCAGCAGTATGTCACTATTTCTGTTGGGGTAGCCATGGGGATTTGCTTCAGCTTTAACTGTAAAAATGAAAGAAAGAAAAGCCCATTTCAAGGAACTGTAGGCATTTGAGGTCCTCATTGAAATCTGCCACTTCTCACTGAGCCAAACTGTGCGACAATCAGTAGCAAATGACAAGGAAATTAATCGCCATACTGTCTATCACTGTGGACTTTGCTGGAAGTTATTTGTTTCTTAACTGTCTAATAATTTATAAAGGGCAATAAAGCTGTGTTGGAGAACTCTGCAGATGTGCCACATTATAGTTCACGCTGGAGATGATTTACGCCATTTGTTGTGCTGGAGCGCTACGATACAATACTCCACTCGCTGCTTCAACATATGTCATGTGGTGTGGTATAATTACAACATGTAATTCCTAGAAGCATCTGTGCAATTATATACTGAAATAAGGTTCAGTCTCATCCCCAACTTTTGCTAGATTCATCTTTTGGAACTGCAAGGGTTGAGAATCAGACTCTCGGTGATCCAGCAATGATATAAGAAGCGATCTTCACTCTCAAGTCCTAATACCCTTCAGCCCGCTGGCAACTGTGTGCTTGTGTGCTTTCGTGGGGGATTTTAGCTTTGCTGAAAGTTGTCCAGTGACATTATGTGTGGTTGTGGTTGTGCACAATGTAGTTGATGAACAGACATTTTTTGTTGGCTGCGCTCACTAGCCGTAAAACTCTGCAGCTGATCGGCTTTGTCCTCAGTCTGCGGAGACAGGAAATAGTTGCATATGGCTTTGTGGAATAATAAGAAAATGAGACCCTCAAGTTATAAATGAACAAAGTCCAATACACCCACAAAACTCTTAAAGAGAAATAGCAGTATTAGGCTCAGGTCAAAAAAAATTAGATGATAATTTATTTGGTGAGATCTTCCAAAGTGTGTGGTGGTGTTCTTGTTTGCTGCCTAGCAACAAGGCCAGCTTTAAGAGTAGGAAAGTATGTGCCTGCCTAATCTATCAAGAATAACTCTGCAGAAAAAGAAATAATTATAATCCTTAGTAATAAATTTTTAATGGATATTAATTATTGTAATAAATTACTTTCTGTTAAAATTGGAAAATTGACAAATGATGATGCCTGTACAGGGGGAGTAGGAAAACGTTTACCTTATTTTTAAGGAAAGCAAGAAAAATTGCCTGGAAACATGCAATTCCCATACTGAGTTGGATTAATACTGCCCTAACGTATCTGCTAGATGCAACTCTACCTCTGAATGTGGAAAGGGCTCTTTTTATAATTTGCTAAAATCACAGGTTGTGTGAATAAACACGGGTGCATCATCCAGACTTCTTGAAGATCTAGTCTAGTACTTCAGTACTTTTTCTACAAGGGTGTAGGGTTATTGTTGCAGTTGAAAAACTTACATGTCCGTGGATATTCAGGTTAGAAGATCCAGAACTGAAATATTGCTTGGACTTACAGATGCACTTACTGCTTATCATCCTGTATTTTTTTTCATGTCATTAGAGGCAGGAGAAGGTTTTTACTTAGTGCATTAGTAATTCCCTGTGTGCAGTTCCATATTTCAGTTCCTGGAATTTCTTCTCTCACAACAGAAATGTTCCTATTTCTGAGTTTTCAAGCAGCAGCTACGTATATCAGAGCAAGCCAAATACCGGGATTTGTGTTATTAAATCCTGTGGTATCTTCTAAAATTTTCCTCATGGGTCAGTTCTACATAAGTTTTATAGCAGGCTCATAATTTAGTCAGCTAAGCATATATATGGGTGGCTCACTGTAGGTGTTCACATTGAACTATTTAAACGTGTTCTCTGGGCTGTGCTGTACAGAAAAGAGCTGCCATTTATTCCAATGCAAGTGCTTCTTTTTTTTTTGTTTAATCATGTAAATACAATAGCGGGGAAACCTATGAACTGCATGTCTTATTTCCACCCCTTTTTTTAGTGCAAAATTTAATACTGCAGTATTGCTGCAAGTAGACAGAAGGCTTTTTCTGATAACAGATGGGGAGGATCTTGACCTATCCTTTGTCAAATATCATGTGAGTCAGGCTACCTGATTGCCATCAGGCTGCGTGCCTGGGTGGGCGCCAGGGTGGTCAGGTAGGGTATAACAATAGCCATTCATCACGCCCAGCCTGTCTCTCCCCTCCGTCAGTAAGATAAAATGATCTAATATAATCAACTCTACAGGGAGACACAACGTTTGCTGGTGTTTTGTTCTTGGAGGAGAACCTTGTAAAAACAAACACATGCATCTACAAACAGGCCGGGAAACTTCCCACAACATTTCCCATGCAGCAACTGATAGCAGCCATACTCATTGACTGAATTGCTCTGGGGCTCTTCTGTGGGTTTTTTGACTCTGTAGGTAGAGGTGTTGTCAGAGGGAAAAAAAAAAAAAAAGGGGGGTTTTTTTGTTTGCTTATTGCTGTATTTCTGCTGCAACAGATAATGATGTGGCAATGAGAATGGTGCCATATGGCTTCTGCTATCGATGGTAACAGAAACAGGGCAGGTAACAGGGAAACTATGTAAGATAATAAGGGTCTAGACTAATCCTAGCAAAGATTTCTGGTTGGATTAAATAGATTCTGGATACTTTTCTCTCTGGTGTTTCTGGCAAATATTTCATTATTATATTATCTGCCTGTTATGTTTACTTTGCACATGCTTGATTTGTTTCCTAAAGATTTTTGTCAAAGAACTGTATTCAGCTGGTGGGAACTTGCAGCACCCGTGTTCAGTACGTGTGTGCAAAGACCCGTGTCCGGTCAGTCGGACAGGAACCTGCACCTCTGAGCTGAAATGACGAGGATTAATGGAACCACACCTTATCCCAGGAGTTGGAGGTTGATGTGCAGAAGCCCTGAATGGTCCTGCAGGCCTTATCCTACTATATGAGCAGGGTTTTGAGAGGTGTTTTTTTTTTTTTTTTTTTTTTAGAAACAGACATTGAGCAAAAAGCTGCCTTGAAGGATTTATAATCCATGCAGACAGTCAAAGGAAAGAAAGAATTATCTTCCATGTTTTACGTGCTGTGAACACAGGACTGTCAGGTTTAGTGAATTCAGCAGCAGTGGTTTAAGACGTTACTGTCCCCAGCTGTCTGCCATATGGGTGGATACCACACAGTAGCCCGGATGGCAAAATGGGATTTTCTGCTTTGAGTGGTGGAACATAAAAATATCTTGTCTAAGGACTCCTTATTAGCTGTATATGGAAATGAGAGCAGTAAAAGAACTCTGTCTGTCCCATATTTTTATTAGTAGGACACATATGAACTCTACTCAAGTATTTTTTTTTTCCAAATTTAATTTTTTTTTATCATGTATCACATTTCATCTTCATACTGACAAAATAAAACAGAGCTAAATTTGTTTTATTTAAGATGGATCACAGAACATGGTACATTGTACTGTAGCTTTTTACTAAAAATAGAAACATTGAGAAAACAAATAGAACGTTTCTAGTGTATATGCTGGCTGTGTACGTCAGCGTGGTTTCCTTGGCTTCCGTGGAGCTTTGGCCGTTTAGGCCATCCAAGAAGTGGATGTAAATCTTTACATCTTTTTTTCTTTCATTTTGAAAAGGAGTGGGAAACACATGGTAGGGATTCAAACAACCAAATGTTTGCCGTGTCTAAATTTAATTTCCAAGGCTTTGACTGCAATTCTTATCTCTTCATAATGTTTTAATAAATTCAAGGATTTTAAGGCCACTGGGTACCACTGCGATAATCTGTTATAATTTTCCACGTAACAGCTGCCAGATAACTTTATCTACATCAAGTCCATAATTTCTAATTTTGTTCAGCTCTAGGCTTGTTCCTGTTGAAATGAAAGAAAAAAATTGCCCTTGATTTGAGAACATCATCTGGATGAGGGTTTATAGACCTGGGCTTTACTTCCATTCTGTAGAGCAGTAAAAGTACTGAATACATCTGGGAGTGCTTCATGCTTCTTTGGGTTTTGTTAGCCAGTTTTTTTATGCTTTAATACCCAGGTTGTATTTGTATCAACACCTAAAATTAAGGTGTTTTCTATATTTTTGGTGGTGTGTTTATGAGAAATCATCCAAGTACGCAGGAAATTGAAAATTTTGGGTGGGATGCGGGGGGGGGAGAAGTATTTACTGTATACTTGGCCAAGTATACTGTAAATAACCTCTCCTTATATGTAGAAAATAATAATTTGGGACCTTCCCACCTTGCCAGTAAAACGTGTTAATAAAACATTTTCTACACTGACATTAAAGGATTTAAAATGCAAGGTGTAATGAAAACTAGTAAGATATTTATTTCAAATATTTAATCAAAACTTGAATATTTTATACTATTTTAATTTTCAAGTATTTAAAATGAAGTAAATTTGACCTTCTGTTTTTCATTTTGAAAATCCTGCAGCAGAACTTTGACATCATCCCCTTTTTTCTTCTCTCTTTTGGATAAAAATAATTTGCCAAAGTGGATGCATATTGAAAAATGCCAGTCAAAAGTTGATTTTTTTTTTTAAATATATTTTTTTTTACAATGAAAAATCCATCTGCATTTGTTTGAGGATCTCAAGTACTTCAAAAAAACTTCTAATGATATTTCTTTACAACCTTCAATCAACATTACAATGTGTATTTAAGACAGCCATGACTCTAAATATACTTATGTCTAACTCAGAATTATTAATTCTGGGATTATGTTTTTAACTTATTTTTTAATTTGATGGCTTTCAGGATTTTTAGGCTTTAGTTCAGATATGTTGCTTTTTGAACTAAGGGTACACTTGATTATGTGCTTTTCACTAGAGCTGCAGATAGAGATTTTATTTTTTTTTTAATTATTTATATATTTTTTAAAAAATATTATTTTTTTTCTCTGGGGTGTTGGTAATATGAGTGCTCTTTAACCCATTTCTGTTGAGCTGGGCTTGGTTGACTTAGAGAGCACAAAGGCATTGATTTGCTTACATTTTCTCAGGTGCAAAAGGAAAAATCCCACTTTCCTGTTTCCCAGCCTCTTTTCCTGCTGACAGTCCGCAGTTCACTGCCCTCTTGAACTGTTTATTTTCAAACTAGGTTATTTTGCTGCCTTTGCAGCCCTTTGCAACCCCAGAAATAGCTGTATTGGTGCAGGTGGGGTTAGCAGAGGGATTACAGGTGAGGTTTGGCCAACAGAGAAGCGGTGTTGCTACTTGCCCCATTGAGGGCATCGGAGCTGGTGTGGGAGGTGGTGGGACCAAGGTGAGCCCCCCAGCCTGCCAGCATCCCCCCACAAGTGTGGGTAAACCTGTATTTTCCACAGAGGAAAAGAAAGATGCTGATAAATAATACAGTGCAACTGACTTGGGTAATTGTATTAATGAAAGCTGGAGTACAGCTGTTTTACCAATTGAGTTTGTTTTCAGCAGGGCATGTTGTAAGAGTTGGTCCAGTTCAAGTGGACCATATGGAAAGCTGTAATGCCACTGGAAAAATTTGTAGGAATTCCTGTTGTACAAAATCCTCATTTATGCTATGCCAATGTTATCATGTGCTTAGTACCTCCCTTACTATCAGTTATCAAACCTATAAAATACTTACTGTCACAGTTACAAAGGCTGAGTTATGTATTGTAATATTATTTTAAATAACAAATGTTATTTATTCAAAGATTTTAGATGCGCTTCTTATGTCTTTATTCACTTTCTGTATTACTAAAACAACATTAGAACTGTATATTGTAGAAGACAGAGCAATTTTGGCCAAAATTTTCTGTTAGATAATCTGTTTATATGGGGCTTGTTATCCTAAGTGGCTCTAATGGCATGCTGCTGACCACGTGGAGATGCAGGGCAGATTGCTCCCGCTGTGAGCAATCCAATGTTCCTCAGTGTCTCTGCAGTAGGATGGTTCTGTCTGGCTGCCATGGGCAGACGGCACCATCGTTTTTTTGCTGGTGAGAGCTTATGGATCTAAACTCAGTCCTATAGGAAGCAGGCGCAACTCCTGCACTGAAGGAGACAGTCGATTTTTGCCTGATAACATCTGGTCTGAATCTGGCCTCTCGTGTGTAATTAAATTTGAGGTAGACATAGAAGAGGCAGTTTAGAGGAAATATCAGAGCTGACCCCCTAACCTGAACAAGAATGATAAATAAATAAAGGTTTTATTTAATAATTTTTAAAACTGAGGTTTTAGTAAAATGTTTTCTCAAAGCTTTGGAAATATTTGCAGGTCTAATTTTTAGCATACTTCCACCAATTTATATCATAGCCTCTTTGTCCTAGGGTTGATTTTAGAAAAGAAAATATGCTTATGAGATACTGAGGAGGGAGTCCAATTCTATAATTTAAATCTTGTTAGAAGTTGCCAATACAGACGAGTTGTTCAGATTCAGAAGCTGATATACGCTTGAACTTCTGGGCCTGTGCCAGATAAATTCTTCTTATTCCTGCAAGATTAATATATTCAAATATCCATAACTAGGCTGGGTGCTGACAGTGAGGACTGTCTATAAAAGAAAGCCGAGAGAGGCAGAAGAGTGTCTGACTCACAAGATGTTCCACAGCCGCCGCTGCGTTGCTGTAGGATGGATTCAGCTGTGCAGATGTTGTGGACAGCCCAGCTGTGATGCTTGTGGGCTCCAGAGCAGCAGGGCTTGGACCTACCCAGTGTGGGAGGGTGCAGGGAAGATGGAGCGAGACAAGAGGTGGCAGACACAGATGGCAATGAGGGAAAATCCTGTGAGATGTTAAAAAAAAGAATACATCACAGCAAAAGTAGCCAGACATTAACACATTAACACAGTGTCTATTGAGGTGGTAGAGTCTCCATCCACAGAGATGCTCAGAACTCCACCAGATAGGAGCCTTTTCTAGTCTAAATTGTTTTCTGATTCTGCATTTCAAATGGCTGACTTTCATGACATTAATATTCCTTTTTCTCTTCTCATGGTGCTAGCGTGGTCATATGGGAAATCTTAGATACCATACTGCCTGTGTTTGATGAGCATCACAAATAGTTTCAAGCAAAAGAGGAAAACCATATGTTTTTATATATAATTATACGTATTTATATAATAAGTATTTAAAGTGGGAGCTTTTTTCACCAAATCAATGCTAAAGACAAGACAAAAAAATCCCAAGTACTCAGTTTGATCAGGATTACTAGCCTTTTGTTTTAGGTAAGCCTTGCATATCTCTCACACTGTTCAGCAGCTGGTGTGCATGGTAGTGCAAAAATACATTACATCCAGGATGAGATTGCACATTTTGGGCAACTTTGGGTATGCCATGCTTCTGGTTTGTGATGAATCACATTTCATAAAAGTACTGATTGGAAAGAAAAGGAGGAAGAGGTAATGAGAACAACAGGATGTGACCGTTTAGGCAATTTTTAAAGTGTGATGCAGCCTGAATTTAATTCGTAATGTTCATTCTCACCATTCCATAAGAAAAATGGATCACAGTTATGATCTGGTTTGAAATGGGCTTCAGTCGATCAGGTGGATATAATGATATAAAACTGAAATAAAGGAAGTGATAACATTTATCAAGAGAGGAAGGAATTGAGTTTGCGGGGGATGCAGTCTGCCCTGCAGCTCAGACACTTAATCTTGAAGGGCATTTTTTTAATGTGGTGTGATTGCTAATATGAGTCACAGCAGCATCCATTAGCTTTGTTTGGAAACTGTAAAAGATGCATGAAATTCAAATCCAGATGCAGAATAGTCAAGAATTTTGATTTCTTCTTCTATTTAAGAAACATAATATCACTTGTAAGCCTTGGATGTTGGATCAGATTTTACCTCAGTAAGTCTGCTGTGTTGATTCTGATCCAGCTTTAGCACAAATAAGTGAACAAACTACGTACGCTTTGAGATTGCACTGATTGTGAATGCATAGTTTTTTATGTTTTTAAATGAACCTCATTCAATGAAAGCTCAACCTAGAAATTAAGGGCATACCATTATGAGGTATTCCTGTTTCCTGCTTAATGCGTGTCATCTGTGAGGGGGTTAACACATACAGAGCTACTGCTTTCGTAGGCAGAAGGTGTCCTTGGGACAGAAATGGTTCAAGGGGGAATGATGATTTGCCAGTGTAAGCTTTTGATGATGCAGTGCTTTTAACATAATATCTTTTTGGAGGGTTTTGGCAGAGGATTCTCTTGTGGCATCTGACAGCACAGGAGTTCTCTCCGTCCTGCTGGCAAGTGCTGTTTCACTTACACTTAGTCAAATTAATGTCTTCCATTTAATGCAGTGAGCTGGTTTTCTAGTTCCTCTCTTGAAGTCTTTAATACTAGCACTGTAAAAAATAGACAAAACCCAGAATTTGTCCCAGGGACAGATTTGAAAACCAAAATAGAGAAAGGTGAAGATAACCTTTCTGACCACTCAGACTTTCTTCCTGTTCCAATGGTAACTTTCCTCTCACAGGACATTGCATTTTCTTGCCTTTCATTGACTAGTGCAGTACTGAGGCCAGCTTTCACAGGACAGTAATTATGTTTGAGTGAAGTGTTTGCTTGTTCATGTATCGTGAAGCCCCTCACTAACATTAATGCAATTTGACTTAAAACATAATTATTTTCTTTTATGGCAAAACCACAACAGTTTCCAGTTACTGCTTACAAATACCAAAGCACAACAGAGGCTGCAATTTACTTTAGGAATCATTTCCATTATCAATGAATCATCTCTTTTTTTATTAGATGAGAAAGGCAGGGAAGCCAAGTCCCAGGGCACTAGCACATTACAGAAAACTTGTAATAAAGATGTGTACTTTTCCACTGAAGTGCTTGGTGAATCTCTTTGCAGAACAGATTACCAAATTATTGAAAGTATCATAGCCAATGAATTCCCACTTTTTCATCATATATGAAGTGATTAAACTTCTCAAATTCCATTTAGAGTAGTTCCTGACTTTTTCTAAATGAAATTTTAAATTGTGTATTAGTTCGGTCTGGAAAAGCAATAATGGAAAATGTGATCAGAAATGAAGTTGTGTGTACTGCATATCAGATACAAAACCCACTGGAATAATGAAATATTTGGTGTAGGAGAGACATCTGCCATTCCCTCCTCCATAACAAGGCTCCCAGTTACTCCTGTCACAATAGGTGGAGCCAAGTTTAAACAAGAACCATTTATTAAGGAAAATGGCTACTAATCACTAGCCTTTCTTTTCCAGGGAGTACAGCTCTGCAAAGGTGTCTGAGTAATAAAGCACAAGTAACTATATGGATTTCAATCTGCTTTTCAGCTATGAATAAGTAGGCTTGCCTAGTGAAAAACTGGTCACTCTTAAATTTAGCAGCAACAAGGAATGGAAAAAATCACAATTTAAAAGCAGAGTTTTATTTGCTTTCATCGTAAATAAATTAACAGCAAGTGGATTTAAGTCACTCAGGAAACATTGAGAAAGCTTAAAGCAGGTTAAGAAATGAAGTTTAAGATTGTGTGAGGTATAAGCTATTTTACTACTCCTAGGAACTTACATGAATGGTATAAACATCAAATATAAACCATAGCAGTAATGTATTACATGATTTTATCTAGTCCTTGTCCATGCACTATATGCATTATTACATATGCCCAATTGCCATGCTGCTTACTGTAGGATTTATCCTTATTCAGTTCTTGGCCCTCCAGCTACAGCACAATGCTATAATACCCTATATGCTCTGTTGTTAAAAATGGTATTTTAGTTGAATATAAACAAACAAGCATTTCTAGTAAGAGATGGAGGAATTCTCTTACTTTGGATAATGAGAGCTGAATGAATACATGGACTAGGGAAATAAAAACAATTGCTGTCTTTTACCTTGTTGTGTAAAATGTTAGAGTCCTCCCTGGTCTTCTCAAGTAACCAATGTCATCCACTTATCCAGCAGATGCTAAGGTTACCTATGATCTGTGAAATGATACCACCTTTTGCTTTTTCTTTTTGTGGATTGCCAGGATCTCTTAGGAAAATAAATGTCTAAAAATTTCCTATGAAAATTTTGAATGAAAAAAAATCACTAGAATATATAAATAGATATTTCTCTTCTGAAAACTAATAATTCTTTGCCTTTATCCGTTCCCCTGCATCTGGCAACATATTCCCTTCTTTGTGCTAGAAAAAAAATGTGTGTGGCCACATGGTCAACTGGATTACAAAAACCATCCAAATGAACTAACTAAAAGAAACAAAGCTAAGAAAAAAAAATCAGCTGCACTGTGGGTCTTAAAGTGGTCTAGCTAAGCGAAAGCTGAAACTTGGGACTTACTTCTGATGCCTTATCTCAGCTGCTCTATCAGAGCCTCAGAGTAATGGAGGCTGATTGACCTTATTGAGTTTTTTTTCTTGAAGATGAAATTATGTGTATTTCAAAAGAGTTGAAATCACCACAAATAGATTAGGGCAGAACAGATTGGTTCATCTAAATCAGTTTTTTTCCAGATTATGCAACTAACCTCATTTGAAATGACCAAATGATTTAGAGAAAGGAAATGTTGAATTCCCAATAATATCATTCTTTGCAACACATTGTTTGTATTTTACCATACCCCTCATCCCCCAACAACCTCCTGCCCAAATGGTCCAAGTCTAAGAAGAGATTAAGAAGTCAGTAAACAAAATTACTGTGCAGAGCACCAGCCCATCTTTTGCTTCCTTTGGAGGTCACCCAGCCAATCTCGCTCTCCAGTGCTTCCATGCTTTGTCTCAAAGCTCTGCTGCCGTGTGAGCTCTGTCAGCTGAGCCCCTGGGGCTGATGTGCCTCCACCACAGTCCAGTTCCCCCAGCGCTGGTGGGTGATTCCAGCCACACCCTAGTGTGAATTTGGGAATTCCCTGTTTGCATTACTTGTCCATTATTATTTATTCAGATTATTTATACCACTTTATGGATGTTTTATGTATTCTTCTTTTAGTATCCCTTTGAAGCAAATACACAAACATTTTAATTATATTTGTTTAAACTTTTTTGTTTACTAAGTTACAATTTGAGCTGACTGGCCCGCCTGAGAGATCCTGGCTATCACTCAGTCTCTCTAGATTCCTCATTAGAACTGATGACTTTTCAGCTGTTACAGCAAAGATAAATATTTTTTTTTCCTCAAAGTCCTCAAGTTGCATTGCAATATCAGCTTGGATAGTGCATGTGTTCAGGTTAACAAAATTGAAGGCAAGGTGATATGTTAAAGACTAATCATAATTTCCAGCAGCCTTCTGAACTGCTATTGCAATGGTAAGGGTTTGGAAAATGTGGGACTAATGGGAAGGTAGATATGATTTATTTCTCTTTTTCTCTATCTATAGGAATACCAGACATCATTTCTGAAATGCTCTGAGATCCTTGAAAAATGCTCAGTGAGGGCTAAGTGTCATTATTTCAATAACTTCTAGGTTATGCAAATATTGTTAAATGGGAATAATACTGACCTTACCTCTAGAGGGCCTATGAAATTTAATATTTCCCCTCTTCTTTGTACCCCTCTGGGGAAAGGTACTGTGCAAGAGCAACATGTTGTTATTGTCACAGCATATCGGAAATCTTTGAGGCTTCATTGCCAGTGAGCCTGAGGGACCTGTGCGTCCCTTATTGCTGGAGCAGAATAGCACTTGGTTACTGACTCCCTGAAAACTCCTGAAACCGTTTGGCTTTGTTACTTTTACTCCAAATTTTTTGTTGCTTAGTATATTAGAAAACATGATGTAGGTGAGAGAATTTGTGGGTTTTTCGCTGCGTGTCTGAGGTACAGTAGTTCCATAGTGAGGATGGTATTGCATTTACTTTAACTGAGAGTTTTGTGTGTGGACACATGTATATTAGCTTAAGTCTGTTTTATATCCGTTCAGCTTGCACCTGCTAAATTGCAGAAAGCAAAAGCCCCTGCAAACACTAAATATGGATAAGAGAAAATAAGCCATGAATTTGTTCTGTTAATGAGCTCCACATGTTCTCAGATCTGTCTTCAAATTTGTCTATTTTTTCCCTAATCAGCAATTTGAGAAGTGTACAGCAAATTAGAAGAGCTTTCAATAACCATAACTAAACATGAAACAATTATGACAATGAGATGCCTTTGAATCTTCTCAGATTTAGAAAGAATGGCAGAAAGCTAATTTCCTGAAGACTTTTCCCAATCATTCTGCATCATCTCTGCTAAACCTTGCCCTTATTCCCATAGGAAGACTTCCCCAGCCAGCACATCTGCAGAGGTGCATGGTTACCGTGCTGTGCTACAGCCCAGAGCGCCTTCAGCTGTGATTTCTACTTCATCTCACCCAATTTAACTACCTCCAACTACAGAAGGCTAATAATGAGCAGGTTGCCGTAACTTTTTAAAGAAACGGCAGGAAACATCTTAATGCAACTGTCAGTCTGTGCACGTACCGTAGGCGCTTGCTCTCTCTGATAGCCTGGAGCTTAAAAGCACTGTTCTTTGCCAAGGAAGAGGCGGCTATCTTCAATCTGGCATCTGAAAATGACAAAGAGATCTATCAAACAGAATTAGAAGCACAGATCCTTCCTGTTCTGTTTAGCTTTGTAATTCAATCTGAGTCAAACCAGAGGCCTGGCCTAAGGAGAAGTGCTCCTTCAAATCTAATGAAGCAGTCCTCCGATTTACCATCATGCAAACATTAATATGTAAACTTCCTATGTATATAAAAGATATAAAGGCAAATTGTATATGACAGGAGTTATTTATCAAGGTATGCTAAATCTGAAGCTCTCCTTCTGCTGGATTCTTCTTCACACTCTCTGTAGGCTTCCACAGCTACCTTTTCATTTGTCCTTTTCATACCACTTGAGAGGTCCTAACTGAATTTCCACCATATACCTAGGTATATTCCTGAAAAGAAATTTACAAGTGTCACAGAGATTTTGTGAACAACTTCTCTGAGCTGCCAATAGCGTGGAAGATTTGAAAAGTCTGCTTATGACTTCATTGATTTTTGTTATGTTTATACGCTGTTATCCAGGGAACTTACTCCATGTTTTCTGTACTAATCAGAATGTGGCCTGTATAAGACTGTTCAGGCATTTTTTTTGTATGTTCCCAGCTTGATAAGGTATTTTGAAAATACAATGACCACATGTATGCACATGAGAGATGCCAAGTAGAGATGTAAGCGAATGTGTGCATGAACGAGGAACTCAAAATTCCCCAACTCTGCACAAGTTTTCTACCATGACCTATTCTTCTTCCTGGAATGTTATTTCATACCTCTGCATTGCTGGTATAATTATGAATATGTTTATGCTATGTATTTATTTAAGAGGTTGAATGGAGCTTTGCGCAACCTGATCTTGTGGAAGGTGTCCCTGCCCATGGCAGGGGGGTTGGAACAAGATGATCTTAAAGATCATCTTCCAACTCAAACTGTTCTATGATTCTAAGAGGCTAGAGGTAGTTATCGGGATAAAGCAGGTCACAGCTTCACCTAAATGGCTCATGCAAAAAAATAATTGACAAAAGATAGCTTCATCTGACTTTAGTTGCTTAATTTTTCATTCTACCTTGCTTCTCTTCTACCCTTGTTTGCCTGTGTCATGTCTGATGTCTTGATTGTAAGTTCTCTGGTAGAAGCTGTGTCTGTCATTTACCTGTCTAGCATGTCACAAAAGGATGGTAACCTCTATTGGGTTTTTCTGGGTGAAACTGTTACAAATATTGAAATCTTTCTAAAGAGTAGTTTTGAGCCTTTATTATTCTGTGAATTTTTAACAGTAAAAATGACAGATGTAAGTAGTGTGTTTCTCTTGTTACAGTTTGGGACCTGGTAAAAGGTCAACTGAGGAATAGAAGCCTAAACATGAATGACTTCCTTCTGTGAACCCATTTAAAAGGTAAAAATTTTTATCAGGGCTTTTGGGTTTGTCTCCATTTACTACACAAGAAAGTTTTAAAGATGAAGTCTATAAAAAGTCATAAAGATATGTTCTTTAGCAACATAGTGGAAATGATGACAAATAATAGAGTAGAAAAGCTTTTAAAAAAACAACAAACTTGTGAGTGTCTTCTAAAAAGGGGATCATTTGGTTGAAATCTCAGGCTGGTAGGTTTTACGAAGAGTTGTACATTCTGAAGAGAAACACTATTTATTTGTCCATTTTCCACTGAAGTTCAATATCAGCACACAGCCTTAAAAACTAACTAGAGCTGACCTACAAATCTCAGTCTTTGAGCCATTTTAATTTGAGAATCAGCCTTTGCTGTGGGGACTTTTTACAAAAACTAAGTTTATGCTGTATTGCCTGAGACATGTATTCCATTCCCTACTTTAACCTCTGCTGGTTTCCAAAATCCTTGGGTAACGCTGAAAATGGAGTTTCCACTTGGAATGAAACTGGACAGAGGAAAATAGCACAAGCAATAAAGTCTATTGTGCTAGTGCATTCATTTAGTGCAAACTTTCATATTTCTTTAGTTCAACTGTGGCAGTCTTCAGCAACTCCACTTTTTTCATCTAACATAGGAGCTGTTAAAAACTACGATACACTAATGAGGTAATGTGGGTTAATACAATTTCTTTCGTAGAGAACACAGCAATGGAATATTCCTTTTTATCTGCGATGGGGGAAATTCTGGGATTCTCTTTTTTACCCACATGTCATTTTACCAAGTAATTTTCCAATAATTCAGGAGCTGGCAGCAGTGAAAGGTTGCAGCAGGAGCAGCATGGTGCTTCGACAGCTGGATGACTCCAGCATAGGCAGCAGGCCAGGAAAGGCCAACTGCATTGCAAAAGTGACCCGATTACTCTCTGAATGGGAACAGAGGGCTGGTCTTTCCTAACCAGATTACTATCACCCTGGTGTGATACACAAACCACTCCACATGCCTTTGCATCCCCGGGTTTTCTTCTGTGCTGCTCGTGCCTGTATAGGCATGTAGTGACGAAGCTATCTAGTAGGGGCTGTGCTGACTTTCCATGGTCTGTTTTCCTGACTCTTAGAAATGGAGTGAGACACCATCTAAAAAGAAAACTGTTTAACCCTTTTTCTGTGCTGGAGCTTTCTTTGGAGGTTGTTTTTTCGATGTGAAGTAAATGCTGTGGTATTTGGCTCTTAGCATTTTTGAGCAGTTACTCAACCAGTCGTAGGTTGTGTGTATGTACAGATCACTTCCTCCTCACAGGCGCAGAAGGCAACAGAGCTGTGATTGCACTGGAACTATGATTCGTGTTATCAAATCACTGCACAAGGAACCACAGCTCATTTCCTTTTGCTTCCTCGGGTGGATTAGACCTCTTTGTTCTTTTTTATTTTATAGCATTTATGCCAGGGACTGTTTCTTCTAATGTTTCTACATATGCCTGACAAGCAAATCTGGCTCAATGAGACTTGCATGGCAGCAGTAGATTCTAAGCATGCAGGAATTTTAAAAGAAATTGTAATTGGGTTGATAGGTCCCCAGCACAACAGCCTGCTGCCCATTTTTGAGGTAGATGACCCTCACTATCAAATCTGGAACATTTTTAGCATGACCATCTTCAGTGTGGGGTCAGAAGATGTCTCAGGTTGCTGTTGGCACTTTCTCATTCCTTATTGCAACTGAAAGCAACAACTGTAAAAGACCCAGACTGGAAGAATGACTTAATTGATCCAAAGCCCAGAAGTTTTCTGTTTATAGTTAGGGACGGGCTGTTCTGCTATTTGAACACTTCTATTGTATCATTATGAGAAAGGTAAACACAAGTTGGAAAGAAACATGTGACAGAGTAAGACTTCTCAGGGTACAAGCAGCAGATAATAAACAGAGGTGCTTTTCTCTGTCAGTAAATAAATTGACATCATCACTGAAAACAGCGACAGTGTTAGTAGTGCGACATTGCTCTCAGTCTCAGGCAAGTGCTCTCAGTGCTCAAGTCCAAGGCTACGTTAACTTTTTTCTTCTGGACACTACTAAACAGCTATTCCAGGGAAAAAAACCAAACCCTGTTTTTCCCCCCTACAGGTTTGGGCTAGAACATGTATCGCTATCAGGTGGGAATGATTTGTATATAAGTAGCAACTGTTCACTGGCAGTGGGGGTCTTCAGTGCTTTCTTGTTTTTTCTGATGTTCATATGAAAACTGGTATTCCCTTCTCCCTCCCCCTCCCTCAGGTGCTTGTAACTTGGCCATATTTGGAGGATTTTCTTACATGCAAACACTAAACATGGGCTCTGTTCTGCCAAAGTTCAATTTCCTGAGGAATAAGGGATAATAAAAAAATTCAGCAAGGTTCCCAGATTCCTGTAGAACATGGACAAATGCATTGTATTTCTCAATAACCTCGCTCCTAGAAGGGTTGAACTTTCAACAAGAATTGTTGCAGGCAGATATCAGTATGCAATATTCATCCCAGGTGGCAAAGGTATAAAAAGACTGAAACCAAGGGTCGTATAATAGGAAGCATTGAGCAACCTTAATAATAGGTGGTGCTATCAGACTTGCCTATAAATAATCCATGTTGTCAGGAAACTAATGGATATTCTGCATTCAACATTCCTATAAGAGTCAAGAGTAAGTGGTTCACCAGATTTTCATTATTGATGTGTCTGCAGCTTTGTTTAAATATTATGCCTCCATTTGGGACGGGAGAAAGCTATAAGAATCCTCTGTGACAGCCACCTCGCATTGCACAAACAGCTGAAATCCTGTGAGTGCATCTTCAGAACAGCAGTTGCTTGGGGAACAGATGTAATCAAAAAGTTTTAAAACTTTTTTGGGACTAAAGGATCACCACAAAAGATTGAGAGAATTGATGTCTGTTTCAAAAATAATAATAGAAAAGATGTAGGATTTTGCAGTTGGAATAATTTTTTTAAATGAGGGAGAGTTTCTGCCACTTGCTGGCAGAGGGGGCTATCTGTCCGTGGTTAACGGAACATCCTCCAGTCAGGAAACCCAGCAGAACTGAAGTCATTCCCAACAGTGAGTGTGGTGCACAGGGCAAGGAAGTGAGAAACACATGACCTAAAACTGTTTCAGGGATTTTGATGGGAATAATGAATGCCCTTCTCTAGGATCTAACAGGGGAAAAAATATTTGACCTCTTGGATCACTAAAGAGATTTACTAATTTTTTTTTTTTTGGTACAAAATATTTGTTAAATACAGTACAAGAGGACAGCACTGCAAACTATCAACATGTTAAGGTGTATGATTTCAGCCATTGTAAAAGCATAAACGGGAGGTATATAGGAGAAATTTTGCTCTGTGATATTCATTTGTTTTTAAGGCAGACTTTGGTAGACTTATTTGATTTTTCAGGCATATTCTTGAAGAATGTTTATAAGGGCAATTTGAAAACAAAAAACACAGATTCTTAATTCTCTACTTTAAGATTCTAAGAGGAATGAAAGGTACATCAGTGAAACAAGGCTAGTCATTGAACAGTCAGAAGAATGCTATGGAAAGGGAAAATGTTAATTTGATGTGTGCCTCTATGTTTCTTTGGAAATACAGAGGAAAAAGAAAGGGGCAAAAATAAACACACGCCAAGATGTCTAGATAATGAGAATTTAGCAAATTCTCATTAATTTAGCAAAAAAACCTTTGTGGCTAGTGAGTGTTCTCATTTGAATACAGTACTTTGTTTGGGCTTACATATCCGTGCATGCACTCCTCTTAGCTTACTACTTTGGTCTGAATCGAAGACTGAAAAGAAATACCAACACTTCCTGTTAGGAAGTAAAGTAGTTAGAGATAAGTGACCTTCTGAAGACTTAGGTGGGATTTGACCATGCCGAGAGCATCCTGGCTGTGCAGCAGCACAAGAGTGCTCAGCATGAGCTAGTTGCCCAAATATTTTCCTTTCAGGCATTTCTTCCTCCCGCTGCTGGCGCATGATCTACCTTGGCTCAAGTGTGCTTAGGTGTGTGTGCAGACTAGTGTAGTCACAGCAGGGGTGGTGTAATTAAGCTGTTCTTGGCTAGCAACTGGACCACTGCAGTTTGAAAATACTCATTATTGAGTTTATGTAGAGTTCACATTTCAGAAGTAAGTTACAAGATCTGTACATTCAAATATACAGTCTGTCTGTATTTCTTCTATGTGGGTTGTAGGCTCCCCCTTTTCCACCCCGCATGTCTATGTTAACTAAAGGCTACAGGGAAGCCCACATAATTAAAAGACACTGAGGTCATGAGCTGGTTATGAGGCAATTTAGGCTTCTTGTGCAGGCCTGCTGGGTCGATGGAGATACAAGTCTGCTTTCGATAGGAACAATGATCTTCTATTGTAAAACATGAAGGAGAAAAACATGATTTGGGAAAGTCTAGTGCCTCACTGAGGCTTAATTGGATTTTCAGAGATGTATATAGCATTCTGTTTCACTTCAGGATGCACAGGGTTGATCCTGTCACTACTGAAGTATTACATCTGAGATGTATCACCACTAAAGTAGCATTCTGGTTGAAAATAACATCTGAGTAAACGTTTACTCAACTGAGAAACTAAACACTGGAAAATACTGCTTGAAAAGCTGCTCGTTGCAATGAAATATGACTAGGAAAAAAAAAAGACCATTTCCTGAAATTCTATTTAACTTCACATCTCTGTGGTTCTCAAAAGTCCTGCAAGGAGTATGTTCTTGGTGAGAGTGTCAGCTGGGTTTAGGGTGTGAGTGTACGTATGTGGGATGGCACATTTTACTTACCTACCTGAGCGAGGAGCCATTCTTCTTAGATCATCCATATGTGTTCTTCATCAATGTCTAGAAGCTTTATTGATTACACAGGCAACCGAAGCTGTATTTTTTCTATATATCTATCCTATAATGATTGGAAAACCATGAGTAAACACATCTGTGTTTTTGTACAAGATAGATATATTTTAAAAAAAACCACTCTTCTCTTTTCTCCTTTATTTTTAGAGTGCTCTGTGAGGCTTCATATTGGTATGAAATAAGGCTCAGAAGTTACCAAGGCCTGAGGGTTGTTTCTCTCTTACTCTTGTAGTGCTCTGTTCTGTCCAGCTCCCCTCTTCTGTTGCTGAAGTGCAATAAATGGTCTTTGTGTAAATGAGGACGTGGCACAAAGGCGTTTTAGCGTTTCCACTCTTAGGAAGATGCAGCGTGTGCTGCCGATAGGAGAAACTTGCATTTGATATTGATATTTTGCTTGGATTATTTTCTAACTGATAAACCAGTCCTGTTCTATAGATGTATGGGAGCATATCCTTTATTTCTTTATGCCAGCCAATAGTCCAGTATGATTAGACAAAGTCCCTTATACAACCTTAGAGGATGGGTTAAAATTAATGAGGCAACAGACACTTATGTTATGGTTATGGTTAAATTATGATTTAAATGGTTATGGTGAAATTGCAACTCAGGGTTAATTTTTTTAGTCATCAAGGAACCAAATGAAATCAGAGCTTCAGTATTCTTATTACTGATATCTTTTCTGCTTAAATTTCTTCCATTCAAGATGTATATCCTTCCATTTCAAATATTTTACTTTACATCAGTGAACAGCCAGTGAAAGACTAACACGAAGCAAATCAACTCTGATTTGTTGAACTTTTTTTTGTGTGGGCTGAATCTCAGGCTTAACCTAGCATGTGAATCTCAACCTAATGACATATCATGTGACATATGCCATGATTAATTTTCTTTCAATTTTTCTGCATAAGATGCATTTATCAACCTATAGCTCAACTGCTTATACTAATGTTTTCTTGAAAGTCAAATGTCACCCATCTATCACGGTGTAAATCACGGATCATGATTCTGTTTAATGCAGCCTGGTAAAGGAGAAAGCAGCGAGCTCTGTAAAAGCAGCTGATACTACTTGAAATAGTGTTATGTGGAGTGGTGATGTCCTGACTCTCCTGAATTCTAGTACACTTCTTCCTACATCTCTGCATGAGGTTAGAGTCCATCGATCTGTTTCTCATTTAATTAACATCTGAATTCTTCTGCAGGTGTAGGATTTGTTTTGATGTACTCCCTTGATCTTGACCCATATCTGAATAATTGAGGATTGGGTAGAATCTTTTATAAATGAGCTAATCATTATACATTAAAACCTATTAGAGTCAATTTGTTTAATTCCCAGTAGAGCTAGTAAAGTCCTTATCTGTGTCAAAATCCTCACAACAAAAGGATTGGCCGTTGCAAAGAAGACAAGCTTTCCCCCTCCACACCCCCTCCCCAACAGTACTTTTAAAGAATTTCCTACTGCAAGGGGGCTGTGTGGAATTGGTTCTGAGAGCAAGTGTCAGACTTGTCAATAACTCGCAAAGCATCAATAGTTTGGGTGTGGATTTTTTTAATCCTTTAAATGAGCCATGGTACATGTTGATACAAATGTGCTAATGTCAAAATGATTGTAAAAGCATATTTTTCCAATGCTTACAACTCTGTGAGTAGTAGTCCAGCAAATTTAGGGTATGTAAAATCCACAGCAGCACTGGAACAGTCAGTGCCACACCTGCAACCCTGTCTTCAGAAGGCATTGGACCTGCCATACACGCACAGATTTCTTTGTGCTATCTCTTCTGAACTCCCTGTGTGCAAGGTGCAAGGTTAGACCCACAAACTGTCGGATTTGTTTAGCACTGTTAGGAATCAGAAATGAAGCTGTAAGATAACATGCAAAAATTTCATCTAATTTTTTATGAGTTTTTTTTATTGTTTGAACAAAGACACACAAGGGAGGATTATCGTAGCTGTCATCTTGAACTAAGTGGATGGAAAGTAAAGATTTATGATATGATAACTTTGCTGTCTGAAAACCTGGAGGTACAGAGTTAACATTCCTGGATTTAGCAAAACCTCTACGGTTTACAGGGGATTCTGATTTTCACTAGAGTTGCTAAAGAAGATGTAGATTAAGTAAATATGGGATTTTATGTAATTGGTTGTCTCTCATGGAATTGTGTCCTCTTATCTCATGGTACTCTTTATCTGGTTTAAAGTTGTGGGTCATTGAAAGGCACATTACTTTTTATTTAGCTTCAGTGTGGAATGATGAGAAGTACATATGAGCTCCAAAGTACAACAGAGTCTCCTTTTTCATGCTTAGTATTGAGGTTATGCAAGGCAAGGAGCAAAATGGTCACCTGCACTAGCGTAGTATGTGTGTCCTGGTCTGCTTTCATCCACTGGAGCTCTTTAAAGACAGGACATAAGTTTAAGTCAAGGGGGTGATCCCAGGATTTCTAGAGAACAGATGGAGTAGCAAAGTTTGACAAGACAGATGAAGTTTGCTGGTGCTTAATGCTAAATCCTGCCTAAAAGTAACCCTGGAGACAGTGGTCTTTCCAAGCGTGCCCTCTACCAACCCCCCAGTAATTTTCAGTGCAGCTCTAGCAAACCTGTTGCCCTTAGGATGCTGAAGAAAATGCACAATAAGATTTAGAGTATTTGCTACTATTTAACTACTTGATTTTGCTGCTTCCCCCCTTCAATAGTTGGGGCTCTTAGCTAGCATCCAAACTTATTCATGCTACCTATGGTCCCTCTGGCAGTTTCAGAGCTACAATTGGAAACTAATTGCAGTTTGTCAGATGAGTTCTATTCATCGATATTTACACATAGTACCTAGTCACCTCTTATGTTTTGAAAGTGCCTGTACATTTAAATGGCAGTTCACCACTTCATCTAAAGCTGTGCTGTTCGTGGGATAGAGAGATGTAGAAATCACATGATGGTATGTGATTGGTATGTATGATTTTACACAATAAGCAGCAAACAAATTGGGAGTTTGGTGGTTTGGTTTCTTTTTTAGTGCAATGTGAAGTAGTTATTAAAGATTGGGTTATCAGTGTATATTGTTGCAAATGCAGAAGATTTAGGAATTGGTAACCTTTTTATGGGAGAGGAAGTTTTCTTTTGCAATATCCAGAACACACATAAATAATATCCATAGTTGGTTGGATGCAGATTTCAAGTGCAAACATTTCTGCCAGTAACCTCAACCAATATATGAAAGAATTAAATTTGTTGAGCGAGATTGGGGTCATTTAGCCTCTGCGTTAATTTATTTCTTGTCCATTGCTCGGCAGACGCTGCCAAGTAGAGTGCGTCAGATTGCATGGTGAGAACATGATATGTTTTATCAGTGTCTGCCTGCCAAATCTCTTCCACATAATATTTTGGGCTGCTTTCAAACTAAAGTTCCTTGGAGAGGGGGGAGAGTCTGGTGTTCATATCTTCCTTGCTGGTGACCTTTTCTGTTGCCTATTTATTAAAAATGTTCTTTAAATAAAAGCAGAACTTCCCATTAATAGCATACATACAGCATTATTTATATTTTAATCTTTTGATAGTATTTAACCATGGGCAAAATTGGAATTTTATAACTTCGCTTTCACCAGACAAATGAGTCTCACTGGAATGATATAAAATAGATTGCTATTTGTTTCAAGGTGTGAGAGATTATATATTTCCCACTTACTGAAGTGGATAGTGAAGTAAATAAGAGGAGAGTCACCTGGATTTAAAAGCATATGCAAGTTGCAGCAAGGCTAATTCCCAGAAAATCATTTTTATCTTTAGCAAGATTGGAACAAAACTAGAGCACTCACTCAATTTGTCGCGCTCTTATTTTCCTGTATTAAGCTAAAACCAGTGACTTGTACGAGGGTTTAAGAGACAATAGATGATATACTTTTTGAGGCAAGGACTCTTCAGGATTCACTACATATTTCCTGTTTATTAGCTCTGTGGCGCTATAAACTGCACATAAAGATGGTGCCCAGTAAATGCTTCTCAGCAGTGGGTGAGCAACCTTCACACAAAGAATATTTGTCCCAGCTTTGGTGCAGGCCTGCAGCTATACCCTCCCTTGGCAGAGAGGAGAGGGTTGCGCTACGTCCATATGCGTTGTGACGGAGCTGGACTCGGGCAGCTCTGAGCGGTTGCTCTAATTCATGTTGAGTTTATGGAGGTCAGCCTGTAACTGAGAATCAGAGAATTTGTCCTGACATCGCACCTTTTCTGTGTTCTCAGCCAGAAGTGGAGCAGAGAAAAATTGCATCTACATTAACTGTAAAGGAATTTTCTGAAGCTGTCATAGAGGGCACTAAATCAGCTGTGCTATTGATTTTGTAGAAAAGACAGCTGCAAAGCAGATGTAAGGACTTGAATAATCAAAATCATTAGCTTTCAGCTTGAGATCATTTGAACTAACTTGTTGTATGCTCAAACAGATAAGCAAACAAGGTGAATTATTTAATGAGTGCACAACTTAAATATCTGGCTTGTGTTAACTTTTGACAGACCTGGACAGGAAGGTGAGCAGGTGAATATAATCTGCAGTTGGTTGACTTAGGTAACAGTTTGGTCCCATCATTCTGACTGTCCCAGTTGGAGGAGATGAGAGAAGGAATGGCTCCAAATAACTATAACCCAATGTCTCAATCCCGTCATGCTACCAGTTATAAAAGCCAGGTGCAAGCAGTATTTACAAAGTAGGGCTTTAATTCCTTTCTAAATTCTGTGCTGTGTTTTTACATTAACTGTGTTTTCAATAGCTACTTATATTTTAAATGAATAAAAATGAAAGCCCCCTCATAATATTGGTTGTTGGAAGCCCTGCTTCCTTCTGTACCTTAGCATCTAGGCTTAAGGGGGAAGTAAATAAGCCGGTTAAATACACTGGAATTTTCCAAATGTGTGTAACAGAACTGGCTTCACTTTCAGGAGATGGTGGCTAATTATGACAACAGCACAGACAATAACAAGGAAATCATTTCACCCTCTATTTGCTTTCAAAATGGAGACCCTTTCTCAAAATAATGTTTTCCATCTGTTCTGAGATTTCACCAAGCTGCTGGATGAGGGAAACAGAAGCAAGAAGTTTGATGTCTTTGCAGTTTGATGTTCTCATTGTCATGTGAAATGTGGGGAGAGTGCATTGTGTGAGGCTGAGGAAGTCAATAGAATGTACATTGCGCTTGGCTTGTAGGCTGTCATGGGATTAAATGTGTCTGGCTTGTGTTCTCACATGGGATATATGTTTTTAGAGGGTAAGAGGGAGAGCAGGACAGTTTTCTAAAATGTAGATTTTTGCATTAAACTGCTATTTACCTGTCTTCCTCTGTACTTTGGTAGAACTTGCACAGGTAGAGAAAGTACTTTTTTGAAAACCCTTTTTACAAATTAAGACTTGTTTGGTTTCTTTAATACACAGGAAATATTTGGCAACTTTTGGACACTGACAAATATGGTGCAAAATACTTGGTTGTTGTTCATGGCTTACAGGAATGCTCTGTACTAGATGGCAGGTAAAAATGTTCAGGCCTGTAAAAAAAGGTTAAAAATTTTCACATACCTGTGTCTTGAAATTAGTGATTATTAATGATTAGGAGGATTAAATCCTATGTAGAAAATAACTGCTTAATGAGTCCTTTTAGAGGGCAAACTGAATGGAAAGGATCAGTGAAATGGATGTATCTATTAGAATTTTTATCTGAAACCCTCCTTATGTGGACAAAGTATCGCAGATGTCTGGACAGTCGTGGCCTATATTGCATTGTATATCACGACTGAAATGCCAGTGTACTTAGAGAACTGTCTTCTAGCCACCCACAGCATTTCAGGCTTCTGTGACCTTATTACCATTTCTCTCTCCATGAAAGCTGGTGATGAAAGTGCACTCAATAGATCTCTTACCATTATCCAGCTTGTTTCCTGTGATCTTCTTAAAAGAGTTAGGGAGAATTCCTAGCTGGGAAATGAATCTTAGGGTTAATGTAGTCTATCTTATCTCAGATCCCACTGGGAGAATAGGCTTTCTGTAATTCAGCTGCAGGTTATCCCTTCTTCCTGCAGACAAGATGGATGGGGAGATGGTTTTTTAACTGCTCATTAAAAAAAATGACTGGGGAAGATTTTTGGAAGACAAGAAAAAATTTGATTCCAGTTGGGCACATGAGCAGAAAGGTTGGGTGTAATAAATGGGACATTTTTAGAAATGATCGCTTTTTATTTTAAAGTAATAGATTCAGGGAAATATGGAATCCACATTATTGAAAGTGATAAAACCGTGTTGTCAGGGTCTGAATGTAAAACCAGGTTCTGCCTCATCCCTCAGTCATTACATCTGTTAGCTATCTCCTGATTAAATAAAAGCTCTTTTAGATTTAGTAACTTTGCTCTGGATATTGTGGCATCACTGTGCATGTAATGGTTTTAATAAATTTCATTTATAGAACTAAACAGAAAAGCAATCACTGGCAGAGGGGACTCTGGCTGCAATATGTTAACTCTTTGAAAACCCATTGTCAGTCAGCATACAGATTGAGCCTCACCTACAATACTACAAGACAAATGCACATAATTAATGTGGATTTAGGTGGTTGGGCTTTTGTGATTTTTTTTTTTTTTTTTTTTTTTTTGTTCCTAAGCAGTCTGAATTACTATCACTCCTTATCATTAACTCTTAGTGAAGTGCAAAATAATAACTGACATCTTGTTTGTAACCATAAAGCATAGCTCAGAAAATGACTATATAAAAACATACACCATAAGATACGCTGTCAGTTACATTGTTTTTTTTTTTTTTTTTTTTTTTTAATTGGAATATATGAAGTAACCCTACAGTGCCTGCAGCTGATCATACACAATTCTGCTTGCTTTCCTTTTACAATTGTGGCAAAAGTAGATAATTTTTAATAAAGGTAGAATCTCTTATGGAAAGTAATTTACAGCAAAATATTAATCCAAGTCCTGTCCCTTTGGGTTTTTTGCGAAAATCTCAAAGGAAGAATCAGGTGTATAAAATCTTTGGAAGATAAGAGCAATCTGAAAGGACCATGTAATAGTAGGCCTATGCTCTAGAGTATGGACCTGACCCGGAGCTGACTGTAAGCCTATACATTTTTTTCACATCTGTGTTTTAATTTATTTTCAAGTATGAAAACAAGGCTCTAGATCAAACAAACACATTTTTGGTAGTAGAAGGCAATTTTTGTGTGATCCCAGTGAACGGTTGTTAAGTCCGTTTTGTGTAAATCTACAGAGAATATGTACTGTGCTAACTTTCAGCTGCTTGGCTCTAAACTCAGACTGAAAGGGGACAGATGTGTAAGTCTGGAGGTTGCCAGTTCAAATTCTTTATGGCCAAAGGCTTAGTGTCACGTGTGTACAAAAAAAGTTATATTATTATATATTGTGTGTGCTGCAGATAGAAGGGAATATATCCACTAGAGCAGAACCATCGTTTTAAGAGGAGCTTCATCATTTTGTGACAGCAGGAAATTGCAAGATATCAGTAACTTTTATTCATAGGTGTCATTCTGTGCTGACTTTGTATAACAATAGCACTGGGAACAGCCCTGGGACCAAGCTCATTCTATGTGTGTCAAAACCCCAACTATTTTATCTGATTGTTCCTTCAAAAATTTTGGAGAGGGAAGACCAGAAATTATTTAGAAATTATTTTTAGGGAATATTAAAAGAGAAAACAACTGGAGTGTGTGTAAGAGACTTTTGTTTTCATTCTTTCTCCTCTCAGGTTCAAGAAGCAGGATCTGCACAAAAAAGATCATGTCCTTTTTCCATGCACATTTCTTCTTTGCCTTCCTTTGTGTGTTGCATTTTCAGGGAGAAGACAATGCTTATTTAAAGTAAAATCTGCTGCACAGACTTGAAAGGGGTATTTTACCCTTGAATAGTTTGATTATTTGCATGGATAACATTGATTGCTTTTGACTTGGACACAAAATCTGTACTCAGCCCTTTCTGTGTTACCATGGAACAATAATGTGATAATGAAGCTTAAGTGCTGCATGGTACCTCCACTGGGAGTGATGAAGAGGCTATGCTTGCTTTTGTTATCACTGCTGTATTACACCTTGCTTCCACTGATGACAACAGATAATTGTGTGGCTTACTTGCATTTAGTTAAGCTACTGGCACATACTTGTAAGATGGTGGGTTCAAAATGACTCTGCAACAGGAGCCAGCTTCATGAGAAGTTCTCCAGTGTGAACTGTGCTGATTGAATATATTGTCTCTGTTGTCATTTTTTAATTCCTTGCATTTGCTGTCTTCTCAGGGCTTCTAGAATGCTAAAGTACATTGCTTACCAGAGAGTACCTCACTTTCTGAGTTTGGAAGTCATCCTGTTATCTTTTTAAGAACAGGAGCTTAAAATGGGTTTTACTGAGTTACTAGAAAATGACATTTGTTCTACTCTAATCAAGATCAGACTTGGAGATGATTACCTAATTTAATTTTCTTGCTTCAAAATTTGTTGGGTTTTGTTTTGTTGTTTTTTTTTTTTTTTTTTCAGAAATCCATAGAAATCCATTTAGAAATTATGTGCATCAAAAGATCTCTTAAATAAACACTTTTCTCACTTCTTGAAAAAGATCTTAGACTCTGTAATTCTCATGTCAGAGGAGAAAAAAAAAAGATAATGATTGATTAAGAGGAGAAAGAAATCACCTCTTTCACAGTTTGTGTGTATGCATCAAATGTTCATTTACCTTTCAAATGGTTTATGCCTGCTTTTAAGTCAAAGGTAATTTTGCTGCTGTTTTTGTGGCAAAACAGGTCCTTGTGTGCAAATGTGACTGAAAGAGCACCAACCTGTAAGGTCTGACTAGGAGATAAGATTAACGAAAATAGTGCTTCATGGATTAGATACTTTGGCAAACATACTGCTTTCATGATTTCCATTAATTTTCATCTTGCTTTTCCACTTAGTTCTAAATAGAGCATTTAAGATTTTTAGCCTTCAGTTCTTTTATGCAGGTAATAAACTAAAAATATGTAATGAATACTGTAGAATCATAGAATAGTTTAAGTTGGAAAAGACCTTTAAGATCATCAAGTCCAACCACAAACTCAACACTGCCAAGTCCACTACTAAATCATGTCCCTCAGCACTACATCTACCTGTCTTTTAAATAACACCAGGAATGGTGACTCAACTATTTCCCTGGGCAGCCTGTTCCAATGCTTGACAACCCTTTTGGTGAAGGATTTTTTCCTAGTACCCGATCTAAACCTCCCCTGGTGCAACTTGAGCCTGTTTCCTCCTGTCCTATTGCTTGCTACTTGGGAGAAGAGACCAACACCCACCTGGCTACAACCTCCTTTCAGGTAGCTGTAGAGAGGGAAACAGTGTCCCCTCAGCCTCCTTTTCTGCAGGTTGAATGGTGTCCCTTCAGCCTCCTTTTCTGCAGGTTGAATAAACCCAGTTCCCTCGGCTGCTCTGCACAGGACTCGTGCTCTAGACCCTCTGCCAGCTTTGTTGCCTTTCTCTGAACACACTCCAGCACCTCAACGTCTTTCTTGTAGAGCAGGGCCCTACTGTACTACTGGATTGGTCTTATAGTCTAAGCAATAGTTGATTTTGCTCTCTTCTTCTTGGCGGCAAGTGATTTGAAGAAGCAGTAAATAACTGATGGCTGCTCTGGCTTTCAGGAACCCAGAAGGAGCACCAGAGAGACATTATCACAGGTGTGAGGAACAGTCAGGAGAGTTATTTGAAGGAGAGTTTTTTTGAACAGCGGATCTCCTCTGACTTCCACTTCTGTATGTGCCAAGCTACTGCTCTAATGCCTGGAAATTAATCCAGTGACTGCAGTGGCCATAAGGGTGCAGGCTGGGGAAATGTAGTCCAGAGGTTGTATGCACAGTTCTTGTTTTTATGTCTGGGTAAGAGAGCATTAAAAATTGAGTGGATTCTGAATTTGCACTCAGTTGTTATGTGCAGGACATGAATAGCTTTATAAAATGTAAGAATACAGCCTTTAATTAAAAATTTTGCAAGTATATGAATAAAGCAAAGATGCTTTCAGAAAGTGGTGGATTGAGGCATAATCCAGTTCTTGTTTTTGTGTCTAGGTAAGAGAGCATTAAAAATTGAGTGGAAGAGCCTACTTTCTGAACTTGCACTCAGTTGTTATGTGCAGGACATGCATAGCTTTATAAAATGCAAGAATGTGGCCTTTAATTAACAATTTTGCAAGTATATGAATAAAGCAAAGATGTCCAGAGGTTGTATGCACAGTTCTTGTTTTTATGTCTGGGTAAGAGAGCATTAAAAATTGAGTGGATTCTGAATTTGCACTCAGTTGTTATGTGCAGGACATGAATAGCTTTATAAAATGTAAGAATACAGCCTTTAATTAAAAATTTTGCAAGTATATGAATAAAGCAAAGATGCTTTCAGAAAGTGGTGGATTGAGGCATAAGGGAAAGGAATGGAAAAAGAACAGAGTGAACGTGCAAAGGTCCTGCAGCAAATCGCAGCACTTGGGATGCTGAGATATGAATTGACTTGAATTCAGTCTGAAAGTGGAGAGACACTCTTTGACCTTTTCAGCTGTTTCAAATGGAGTTGTGCTGTGACAGGGGTGTCCAGAAAAGATTAGCTGTGGCAAAGAGACATGCTTTGCCTATGGGCAGGGTCAACAGGCCAGCAAAGTCAGTCCAAAGCTTGTCAAGAATGATTACATGTCAAAAATAGCTCTTCGGTGCTATTTATTGCACCTTTTAAACAGTGTTTTATGGTGTGTGTTTCTTGTGCTAATAATACAAAAAGCAACAAGGTTGATTGTGAAGTTTTTTATTTCATGGTATTGCTATACTGACAAGGGTAATAAAAGCTTTGATTCGAGGATGCTAATTGTTTTGTGGGAGAAAAGATCGGTGGAACAAAATCTCATGTATGTGGATGTTTTGGGTTTTTGTTGGTTTTTCCTTTTTTTTTCTTTTTTTTCTTTTTTTTTTTCCTGGATTGGCACTAAGTTAAGAAAGCAGTCATTAGCACTTTATTTCTTTTTCATTTTTGTCATTCCTCTTTTTCTGCTTTCATATCCTCCCCTTGTCAGTGATGTCTAGGTACTGTTATGTTAACCTCACTTTGTCCAAGAGGACTATTAATTTTTTAAATCTCTTAGGAATGCATTGAGCTGGCAGGTTCAACTCAACAGAATAAAATTGTTTATTCTGGTTTTGATATTCTGAATGGGTTTGAATTTTACGAAGTGCAATGAACTATTGCATTATAAAATAATGCAATAAAACTAAACTTGCAGACATTAAAGTTTGGTCCTGAAGGTTTGGAGTCAATGCCTACATCAACCATAGTGTTTCTTTTTGTATGCTACATTAGGTGGTCTTCCATAAAATTATCACCACTTCGGAGAATCTTCACAGGTTCAAAAGACCTTCTAGTGCTGAGCTGCAGGTGAATAAAATCCCAGCGCAGAGAGCCAAACCCAACCATATGCACTTGGTGGGCTGTAGCAGCTCTAGAGCTAGGGTCCTGCTGCCCTTGACTGACATCTTTTCTTCTAAAGGCTCAGTTAGATTGTTTCTCTTTCACATGACAAATGGTTGTATTTATTGTGCCACTATTTATGAAATAGAGATAGTATTCTTGGAAATGAAAAAGGCCATCCAGTATTACGTGCTAGTCTGAGCTGCCAGTAGCTCTGTATTAAGTTATGCCACGTGTAACTTAAAAAATTAAGATCCTTCTGGTTAATGTGTTTGCAGTAGGCATATTTACTTCATCAGAATTGCTCTGACAGAAAAATTGCTAACATCCAAGTTGAATAATTACTTAAGAACAGATGTGAACAAGCTAACCAACAATTTCTGCATAAAAGGATTTAGGTTTTTAGTTGATCAGAAACTGAACGTGAATCAGCAATGTCATGCTGTTGTAAAGACAGAAAACACTGAACAGGCGTTTATAAACAGATGTATAATCTGCATGACACATGAAATAGTCTTGCCCTGCTCAGCTTTGGTAAGGCATTAGCAGAGAACTATGCACATTTGTGGGCCACCATTTCAAGAAAATGTGGCCTGATTAGAAATCCAAAGAAGAGCGGTGATGTAAAAAATAAACCTATTGGGAAAGACTGAATTTGAAATCCTTAGGCTTATAGCAGCCCTCAGAGGTGTAGAAAGGCTACCACAAATAATTATTCTGCCACTTGTGGGACTTAAAGCATCAAGGAAAATCTGGGGTGAAGAGGAAGTTAGCACAACCCACTTCTTAACTCCCCTTCTAAGGACTTGCAGAGAACTCAAGTGGTTTATTAGTCTTTGTCTGTGTGTGTCTGTGCAGATGCTGGCTTTCTGTCCTGGTTGTAAATTGTTTCCAGTGTATAATATTAATCTGAGTGTCTATTAGTTAAGTCAATGAGTTGTCATCATGTGGTATTTTCTATTATTTAACAGAAAAGTTTAAAGCCTTTATCTGATGAATTTTAAAAAAAAAAAGAAAAAAAAAAGTTTACATGAAATTCACTTTGTTTCCCACATTCTGGCTGCCTTCTGTTTCATGCTGTCTCCTCCAACCTGCTGGTTGAGCCTCTCTAGTGAGCGTCCTCTGCTGTGAGATCACTTCAGCTAGCAGAAATAGGCTAGACGTTCCAAGGGTCCTTAGCAGAACCGAACCAGGGTAGGGACCAGTCACACAAGGAGATCAGGTGTGTGGGCAGCACTGGTAGGCGGTGGTCAGGGGACTCCTTGAAGACCATGACTACAGATAGAAGAAATTGCTTTTGGGGAGGGTTGTATCCTTTTCCTTTCACTCTGTTTTTCTTGTATCATAAGCTGTACAGAAAGGTATGTAGTCTATGTAGTGTAGAGACAGGCTTTGAAAATCCCAGAAGCTTCCCAAACCAGGTATTTAAGAACTGTCCTCTAACTTTCTGCCCAAGGAGTTGAGTTACTGGTCTTTTGGCCTAGTAGGAATGCAGTACCCTCCTGCCACCTCCAGCTCAGGAGCTCCTGCTCCTGGGAAGTTCCTTGTGCTCCTGAGCTTTGTGCTTGGAGGTGTCAACATTCACTTTGTCCGCAGTGATAAAATAACATCAAACTTAATACATTTTCTTAACATTTCAAACTAGCATTAGTTTCTCTGCATATAAGCACTTGGTTATTTATATCAGAATTAATTAGCAAGTCAGGTGACAGAAGATGACAAAGTCCAATTGACTCGTGCAAGCAGACTGCGCAATTGTAACAAACATCTACATTGACTTATGCCTGATCTAGGAGCTTACAGGCCCTAAATGTAAGAGCATTAGGTCCATACATGTTTCTTTGTTCCTTGACATTGGTTTTTCTGGCTGCTGTGAAGCTTCCAGGAAGCAGATTTTATGTTGCAGAAGCTATTGCTTCTATGTTACTTACACACTTAGTGGCTTGGGCTCCTTAAGGAAAGTTGTAAAAGCGACTGCACTTACTGTCTGTGCCTCGTTTCACAGCTGCCATCTGCGGGAGCGTGGCTCAGGCTCTGTGGGGAGAAAGCTGATATCTGGCTAGGAGGTGAAGAGAGGAGCTGAAGAAAGCTCTAAGGAATTAGAGAAGTTCAAGGGAAGAGGCAGTGTACCCAGTAACTTCACAGCTGGTTTTTTTTATTCTGTTAAAAATTTATCACTTTCTTGAAGTGTCATGAACTAGAATTTGGAAGTTTTGGGTGAAAAGGACAGTTTGTAGTGCACAATTGCAGCGTGTAGAGAGCAGTCAGGATCAAACATCTCATACCATGATTGGTGTCTCAGGCTTTATATCCAGCATGTTGGCAAATTGGCTTTTATTCAAATGAAGGATGGGAAGCCTATTTCTGGAGCAGTCATGCAATAAAATGCTGCCTGGTTCCTGCATTGCCTTTACACTGTGTAATGCTTAAAGATTTTCATAGTCGTGTAACGGAGCGAGGAGGATAATGAGTAATCTGTTCAGGGCTCTGAAGTATGAAAAAACTATTACTTCCTTCTCTTTCCATTTAATAGCTTTAATAACAATTTCCAGTATTTATTTGATGAGCCAAAACAAGAGACTGTATGATGAAGGTTTACTCCAAACTAAAAAGTAAAAAAAACCCAAAGAACACCACATGCTCCTCTCGAGCAAGGGCTCATTCTCAAGCATTCCATTTGCATTTCCTTTAAAGTATCTCAGAATATTTCTAAAAGTGTTGATTTTCTTATAATTATCAACTGTCAGAAAAACAATTGTTCCTGAAGCCATTTAAATCAGGATTGAAGTGAACATGATGAGATAGGACAAAGATGATGATGACTATTGTTTCCATTTTAGAGATACAACCTGAAGAGCATGCAAGATTGGTAAGCATGAAATATGTGCGAGTACAGCTTCAGTTTCTGTGTCATACACTTTTATAATAGCTTTATATCTGGTCTGAATTAGGTTAATAGCACTGGTTCTTTGGAAAACACCAGAAACTGTCAAGGAACTGTCCAAGGAAGGAACAGTAAAACATTTTTATCTTGAGAGAAATACGAGCACACTCTCAGAAGAACTCTTCTTAAGTTTGTACAATAATATTGTAATAACGTAGCCCACTTAATGTAAAACAATTAAAAGAACAAAAAAAAGATAAATACATCTATAATTTATCCTACTTAAAAATGATAAAACATTTCATTACTTAACTCTGATTCAGAAAACTTCTGAGCAGTGAATAAAACCTATCCTGTGATCACTTCAGTTTCAACTGTAACGCAACTTACATAACTACTGTTTTCTTTGTGTTCTTTGAAAAGTAAATTCCTGAGAATTTCTCTTCCTGCGAAGAGGAGATGCTCTTATGCAAATACTGTGGTTCTTTACAAATGCCTCCATTTCTCCCCTACCCTTCAAAATCTGGGAAAGTTTTATCGTTGCTTTGATAGAATATTAATTTTTCTGGGGAGTATATTTTATTTTCTTTCTGTGTGAATGACACTTATGATGAATCTAAATAACAGAAAGCAGAAGATGGATTTATTTAGCCAGTGTCTTTTTTTTTTTTATTACCTTATCCAAAATATCAGCATTTATATTTGTTCCTTAAAAATAAAAGGCAAAAGCAAAGGATTGAGTATGAATCCAGATGCAAGTTCAGGGCAGGAAGGATCAATGTGAATGGTTTGAAAGGTGCTGTCAGATGCTTCTTAATGGGGGACACAATTGTTGGAAAGATGAAACTGTAGCTGAATTTATTTGGCTTTCAATAGGGGGTAGTATTTCAGATAGAAACACCTAATTGGTAGTATACAGTAAAAGTGACACAGTAAAAATGTCTGGCCTGTGTGTTAATTGCTCTGTCTGAATTAATACAGCCGTATTATTTATTGGAATACAGTAATCAAACCAGCTGCTGACTGTTACGAAGGGGGGCCATTTCAATTAGCAGGCATTGCTCCCAAAGGGGCAGTAAGGAGAAGTAAGCAATAGATGTGTGCAGGTATTCAGGGAAGAAACTGTAAATGAGAGAATGGCTCATTCTTGCACCTGATTGAGATCTGAAAGGACTTATGCCTTGTGGAGAGATTCAGTGATCTTCAGGGAGATTTCTTGCGTCCTTTGTTGCGTAGTTTACTAAGATTTCTTGTTGGCATGTTGTATTAGCATGGGATATGTTTATTTCCTTGTCGGTAGAGTAGACATCAAATGCAATAAAGCCTAATCATTCTTGGTTCATCCTTAGTTACTGAAATAGGAGCTTAGATTCTGACTCATTGAGGGTAGGGAAGTGAATTTACATCTCCTGTTGTTCAGCCATGTAATGTTTGGACAGCAGCGCATGTTTTATGTCTTGGGTTTGAGGTGATTCTCATTTATATCCACGTTTACATATTGAGTGGGTGAGAGTGAGAGAGAAGGAGAAGTGTTCAGGGCCTTCCCCAAGGGCAGAAGGGCCATTTGTATTCCTTCTCTTTCATACTAAAAATATCCAAAATGCAAGAGAATTGTTGATCCACCTAGAATCTCTGTAACAGGATGGATTTTTAGTCTACTAGATAAGTGAAAAAAAATAGTGCTACAGTTTTTTGAGGCCAATGTGATTTTGGAACTGAAAAAAAATAATCCACAGGAATCTGTTTGCAAAGATTCTGTTTTCTATGGAGGCACTCAATCCACATATTTGGTCTGAAATCATGTGAACCCAGTAGTCTAAATATACAAACAATTTTTCTATCGAGAGTTGGCATCTTGACTCTTCTTACAGTACTACATTTAAACATTCATACTCTTATTTTGTTGATATAAATTATGTTGCAATCCTATACTAGGTTTTTTCTGTTCCTTCTACAATGGAAAGCTGGCCCAAAGCTGAGGCTTTTTGAGACTCTAGTATTGCAAAAAAATTCTTGATGTAATGAAGCCATATTAGAGTGTGGGTGCGTGTATACATACATATGTGGATGTTATCAGTATACAAAGTACAGTACAGAATGCCTAGTTATGAGGAAGGTGCAAAGGTGCAACAAGGTTAATTTACAAAATGCCTCTTGTTGCCCTTAAGAGTACCAGTGGTGGGAGTGTGGGTGGAGGTTGATTGCTTGGGTGGTTTTTTTTTTTGCAATTTTTCCCTATTAAAGGCTTTGCCTTGGTTCAAGAGATTAAATATCCATCTATTTGACTCCTGTAAATCACTTAACTCGGTAAAATAAGATTTTCCAAGGAGCTGTCACTTTTTAGCTACTAAAATATTAGTAAATTTAAGCATAGAAGAAATTATTGGTTTGAAAGGATATAATCTTTGTTAATATTGTTTATCCATGTGATTTTCCAGAGTGCTAAAAGCAGTAAAATTCACTGAAGTTTGCATTTTCTTCTTAAAAGAAGGTAAGCTTTAATTATGAGTCAGTTAAATGTAGAATCCTTTGGCAATACAGATTTGTTCTGAGTGAGTTCAAATATCAAATGCAGTCTGGAACAGCATGCAGTAGGCTTAAGAGCATCTTTATCGTGATGAAATTCAATTTGAACTGTTCCTTATCAGGCTCAACTTGATTGTTTTCCTGTAATTTCTTCAAACCTTGCAATCAATCAAATCAATGACTTAAAAAACTCAACAAAGTAGTATTTGAGTCATCAAAATATTATCATGAATTTGGAACAGAAGATGAGCCATTTAGAAACTTTGGACTGGCTGAACAAAATGTCGTACTTTTCTGCTGAATTGCACCTGAATAGAGTGGACCTAAATCGCTACATTAAAGTACTGAATGGTTGGAAAAGAATGATATTGCTGGATGCAAGGCCTTGGTTTGGCAAAATAATTAAGAACTTGACTTGAAGTCAACAGAGTCTGGTATCAGGAAATTTTGATTTCCCAGTCAGTTGTTGCAGAGCTGGGGAGAAGCTTGTACTTAATTGTAAAAAAAGGTTGTTTCGTTAAAACAGAATGAAAAAACATCATAAAAAAACCCCACCAAAAACCATAATAAAGCAGACACATCAACATTTCACTGTGCTAGTATTTGGTATAAGTTGAAACTTCTCCTTAATCTAATAGTAAATGCTAATGTAGTAAACTAATAGTAATGCTAATGAATTTAGCATATAAAATGATAGTCCTGTGGTTTTGTCATATCAGCCCTCCCAAATTCTAATTTTAATTTATCAATCTGGAAATAATGCTAATAAGACAAAAATGAGGGTGTGATTTGTTTATTTTTCTTTTGTTTTGGTGTTTGATTTTTATCTTTTTTTGTTGTCGGGTTTTTTAATGTTGGACTCGAGTTGAGAGATTGGAATTACATTTTCTGGACAGACAGGAATATTAAAAATATTTTAAATTAATAAAAATAAATAATTTTTTTTTTTAAAAAAAAAAAGCTCCTAGTCTTGCAAGAGTTCTTGTAACATGACTTCAGGATTTAAGACTTTAACGCAGTTGCAGTGCTCTGTGGAAGCTTTCAAGAGCCTTGTATATTTTGAGTAGAGAAAAAAGAAATTGATTTATGATATCAAATGCTATATTCTTTAAACAAAAAGTCTTGTTTTTGTGGTTTTCTTGTTGTTATCACTGGGTTCTGCTTAGCTGTCTCATAATCTGTGAGAAAACTCCACATAGCTACCATCTATTTTTTAAAAGCAGGTGACAAACTTCTTGGGGTTTCAAAATAATCATATAAATTGATCTTACTGTGCATGGACCTAAGTAGGTGATTAGCAGAGGAACAGAAAATAAAGTATTGAACACTTCAGTGGCTTGAAGTACCTTGGAAACTTAGCTTTTATGGACAGACTTATGTTCTTTCTGCCAATTTTCTCTTTACTAATTATCAGTATTCTGATTGCATGAAAGTGCTACAGTAGTTACTAAGGTAACTTAGTCATCTGTAGAAATAGTCCTGGAAGTTTTACATACATTTGTATATTTTAAAGAGTAGGTGTCTTTTTATGATTCCTCTTAGGTTAATTATTCTGATTAGCTTTTGCAATTAGTTGAAGAATAATGGCTTTTCCTTAATGGATATTTTCTTCTTACTCTGATTTAACCCTCTGCTTTTGAATCTATTTTTTTATCAAAATGGGATGTATAATAAAATACCAGCATAAGGATTATATGCCAGTGCATTTCGGAAATTTATCAGCACATGAGTGACTGTTATTATATATTCTGAATTTTATTCACTCAGAAGGAAAAATAATATCTATATTAGTTTTCAATAAAATAGCAATCGATTTGTAACTGTGTTTTAATGATAAAAATATAGACCCCGAGAATTTTGGTTGGAAAGAATAATTGGTCTACCTAGGAGCTGCATAATTTCTTCCACAATTCACTTGCTGCTAAGAACAAGAAAAATGTCCTTTTCTCTTTTACAATAATACTTAAGTAAACTTTGAGAATTTCTGAAGTTTTTACCTTGGAAACTATAACTTACTAGAGGGAAGGGAGCATTTCCACCTTTGTTGCTTGTTCTGTATTATAGAGACAATTTTTCAGTCAGCTAAAAGAAGCAGCTAGTGCTGTGTAAGACCCAGAAATTTTAAACTAAAGCTTTCACCTTCTAAAATTCTTTTAAGCATAGAAATAAGCTCTAAAAATGTGGTTATTTTTCCTTGCATGTGAAGAGTTATTGTTTGACTGTGTCAATGAGAAATTTTGAATATGTCATGAAATGTGCTCAACAGTTTCTGCTCTTGTTTAGCTTTGCTTTTTTTCGCTTTTTTTTTCTTTCTTTTTTTTTTTTTAATCCAAGTATATTTCCGTGAAGAAATTAAAACTTTAATAATGATCCAAAAGGAATCTCCTCTGCTTTTCCTCAGGTGGCCTGACTTTTCCATTACCAACCCGCGCATCTTGACTAATCAGACTGTAATAGTTTTATGTGAATGAGGGCTGGTTATATATTTATCTAAAGAAAAAAAAAAAGTTTCCTGAATGACATATGGCTAGTGATGGGAAAAGTATGTTTTACTTCTTTAGATCAAATGGAGGGATTTGTACAAGCTTTGAAAAGGAAAGTTATGTTTTCCAGAAGCCAAAGATAGGATTTACTGCCATAAGAATGGATTTATTATTTGGATATATGAGTCAGAGCAAGCTGACTGAAGTTCTGTTAAGAGTGGAAGAGAAGTCCTTGCATATGGGTAATTCACCCTTGGATGCAAGCACACTTAAATGTCTGATCTTTAGGCAGGCGAAGTTGGGTCTTATGAGTCCCACTCTACCAACTACTCTATATATTTCATAGGATTTTGCCCTTCTTCCTGAATCCTTTGAAAAATAATATTTTACTGAAAGTGTGGCAGACTTGTGCCACAGACAAAAAATTGTAGTGTTTTTTTTTTTGCCATCCAGATTTAAAGAAAGCTTACATTAGATAAGCAGGGGAATTTTGTCTATGGAAGATATTTTTTTTTCACCCTGCAGGTATGTAATGATGTGTGGGAGCAGAATGGCAAAAAGTGGGGGGACGGAGGGGCTAGTGATTCCTCCCATACTGGCTATCAAGTGTTGTGATACTATGGCTATCCCACAGCAATGACTGCACGATGGACCTTTCTTTTCTACTTTCTGCCTGCCCTGAGACTTGATCCCAGAGTCTTCTTACCTGTTTTTCCATGTCTTGACTTATACTGCATTCGCTGTATCCTCTTCAAAATCCATTCCCCGTACAAGAATCCCCCCTTTTCTCCTCCGTGGCTGCAAGGTATTCCCCTAGTCCCTAGGTAGGTGAACCTGGGCATGCTAGGTCTGCTGTGCACTATCGCATTCTTTTGGCAATGCCAAAAATTAGTTTTCACTTTCACAGAGGAAAAATGGGGCATGTATCTTCTGCCTCTTCAACTGCTTCATGGAAAGAGGTGGAAAAACAGCAGAGAAGTATTATGGAAAAAGGTGTTCTTGTTGTCAGTATCATGGATGCTGCCATAGCACAGTGGTAAGTGCTCAGAACTTAAATCAGTTTCATTTGGCATTGCACACATTTGGAATTATGATACTGTATTTTTCGTATGTTGAGCCATACCTGAATGATGGCAGTTCTTTGCTCTCTCTTCATCGGTCCAGCCCAACAGTAATTAAACTACAGCGGTCCTTTCCAAAGGCAGGGGAGTTTAAATACCAGTAATTTGATCTGCCCTGTTTACTGATCTCTGCTGTTAGCTGAGTTGAAAGCGAAATGTTTTAATTAAAACGATTGGCAATAAGTTGGTATAATGCCATAATTTGCACTGGGCCTCTTCTAGAAAATGACTTAACCTCTGCCTCCGTTGCTAAGGCAACTAATGGACATAATTGTAACTGGGTGTATGTAGACAGCAAGTGGAGGGCCTAAAGCTTTTTTAAATTGCTGGGGTATGATGATGCTAAAAGATTAAAATGTGATATTAGTAAAATATATCCAAAAGACTCTTCCATACTTAAAGTTCAGTCTTCACATTTGATCTTCTGGTACTGTTTCATTTTCAAACTCTTTGAGTTTGGACTCTAAAACCTTATGATGTCATACTTGCTCCAGTTCATTAATGCAGCAGTGTATGTATAATAACTTGCGATATAATCTGGAAATGGCAATGGCTATTCTACTGGGATTTAGAATAATGTGTTTGATGGAATCTTATCACCAATCTATATTGAATCAGCAAAGAGTTAAGAGTTAGATCATACATTATAAAGTATCCTGAATTGCTTCTTCTGACAAAAAACATGAAAACCACTTCTTTCCTCCTTCACTTGCCATTATAAACCTGGGCTCTATGGTAAAATGGGGTATTTTTCTGAAAGAGAGATAAGAGTTCTGAAGAGAGCTTTAATAGTTGCGCTTGATGTGGTGCCTGGCACTGCTGCCTATGTAAGGTTTATAATGAACCTGGGCCCTATGGTAAAATGGCGTATTTTTCTGAAAGAGACATAAGAGTTCTGAAGAGAGCTTAATAGTTGCACTTGATGTGGTGCCTGGCACTGCTGCCTATGTGGGATTTGATGGAGTCTTTTAAATAATGTTTAGACTCCATACTTTCTAATTTGCACTGTTTCCCCCCAGTGAGAGGAACATAAAATCCAATGTTTAGTATGTGGTTTCTATGTTGAAAAATAGTCAGATCTGGGGTCCAAAGAAATTACAGTTCTTACTGAGAAGAGAGAAAGGGTGCGCTTTCCTACTGACCTGATCCATCTCTAACATTCAGGCTCTTAAAGATGAAAATAAACAGAATGTAATCTAAGAGCGTGACAGTGCAAAATGCTGGTCTCGGAAGTGTAGACTTAAGCTTGTGCAATCACCTGGATGGAGCTAAGGATTGAGTCACTTGAGGCCTTCCTCATAGCATCTTGTTTACCTTTCCTATCTTTTCTATATGTGTGTGGTGTACCCTGAAGGCCTAAACTGTAGAGAATACAGAAGTGGCAGAATGAGTAGTATTTAGCCGTAGGAAAAGAGAGGCGCTTGAAATATCACACAACTTAATCACATGAGTAATTTGCTTTTTTTCCCCTTTATTAGTACATGGATTTGGACAGATTAATTTGAAGATTTGTGCAGTTAATGATTTTACAGTATCATATAGAATGAAAAAAATGACAAAGATTCTTTGGTTTTGTTTTTAAAAACATTTCTGGAAAGAAATCTTATTCCAGCTTTACAGAATTTCTAAACCAAATACAACTTGAAAATGAAGATCCTGAGCCATTAAATATTAAGTTACTCTCCAGTCTTTCATTATGCCTCTGTTTTCAATGAGACAAGGTAAGACTTAGCAAAACAGGATTAATTTAGTACTTTTACTGAAAACCTTTTCGTGCTATAAGACCACTAATTACTTAAGTACTAATAAGTTGCTTTTAAAGTCATAGTTTATATAACTCGGCAAACATTTTAAAAGAGAATAAACTAAAGTAATGATTGTAAACATTTAGTAAAACATTTACGTTTCAGCCCGAAGTCCAGAACTCTTAAACACTTGAAATTATTGAACTTTACAGTAGATGGCTGTTGGACGAAAACAGTTGAACTTGCTTGGCCTGTGAAAGGCCATTCTATCAGAAAATAATGTGAGGAAGGTTGCATTCTCAGGGTTGAGATTTTAATACATTCTGGGCCTTTTTTTTTCCTCCCCACTTACTATTCCCCCATTCTCACTTCATATATGTGTGTGTGTGTATATATGTGGAAAACATCTCTGTGGAAAAATGCATAATTTATGTTAATATTTAGGAAGCTAAAACAATCAAGACTAACAAAACTATATTAGGGACATTAAGAATAAAATAAAGTGCTCTCAAAATATAAATTTTGTAATGCAGTTTGCACTTCTCCATCTTCCACCACACCCCAGCACCTTTCTAGAGAGTGGAAAGAGAAGTTGAAAGCAGGCAAGGAGGAGGTGATGATCTCCCCAAATTGAGGAGGAAATGCAAGAAGGAATTCTATGTCACGAGCAGCAGTCTCTTGAGGTGAGCAGGTTCTGAAATGCGTAGTGATGTACATGAGCATGGGTCAGAGACAGGTGGGAAGGGACTTAAAGGCAAATGTCACATGTGTGTGCAATTACAGAAGCAGATAAAAGGCAACCAGAGGCAGGAAGTGGGAGGAACAAAGGCTGATCTTATTCCTTATCTCTCACAGGTTTTTGTTGTAAAATGTGCTGGCCAGATAGATGTGCTGGTCAGCAGAGGATATAAACAGCACCAGGAAAAGGGCAGACGTGCTTATTCCCCCCCATGATCCCAAGGGAAGCTGCACTGCAGCTGTACCATGATATGGAGGTGTGACGTGTCTCTGGCCTTGCTCTTAGCTGTAGTTATTGCCTAGTGAGTTCAGAGTGTGGCCCTACAGGCAGTTGTGCTGGCACGGCTGAAATAGGAAAAACTGCATGACCTGGCTTCTCCATGTCTCAAGTCCAGACATGTCAAAAACCTCTGGAGAAGGACAGCTAAGTCCTACTACTCATTGGGCTCCCAGCATGGCTGGGTTATCAGCCCCTTCTATACCCGTTACTGTCTACAGGCAGTCTTCCCTCACCGAGGAGGTATGTGCCATCTTCTTTACCTGCTTCTATTTATGCATTTGCCATCACTTTTCTGCTGCGGATAATCTCTGATATTTACTACTTTTTACAGGAAGAGTATCTTAGTTCCCCTCAAGTTGACTTTTGGTACTTCTATTTCAGAATATGCATTTGCCATCACTTTTCTGCTGAGGATAATCTCCTCTGATATTTACTACTTTTTACAGGAAAAATATCTTAGTTCCCCTCAAGTTGACTTTTGGTAGTAAAAGCCCAAAAAGCATGAAAAATACTTGCTAATCTCAATAGAATAGTTAAATCACCCTTCTATACGTGTGTGAGGGTAGAAAGTTAACAACTGGTGCAAATATTTGTTCTTGTGTTTCTCATGCACCTAACAACTCTTCCCTTGTGAATTAGACAAAGAAGGACAATATGAGTTAGAATTCTGGCAAAATGGACTTCTAAATGAAAATGTTAAATACTTTTGAAAAAGAGACAGAATATTCATTTGCTGGAGATCATGGTTAAATTGGTTTTGAAAGGGAAGAAAATCTGAAAAAATAGAATAGGGAAAGAAAAGTGCAAAAAATTAGAATTCCGCTAGTAGAACTGCCAGTCTGATTAAATGAACAAATTCAGTTTAAATCAATAAAACTGTGAAAAACCTCTACTTTCAGTACGCAGTTTAATCTTTAGCTATTGAAAATTGCAACATACCTACCGAAATGAAATTGTTGTGTGCTTATACTTTATCTTTATTGTTACAATGAATGTCATTTACCATATAAGGTGAAATGATACCAATAGATCTGCAACATATTAGTTCTGAATGGTTAGGAATATCATTCTCATTACTTAGAAGCCAGACTGTGATAACCATTGTTGAATGGCCCTATTCAATGTGTGAAGATCACTCTGAGACTGTATGCAGTGAGAATGCCTGATGTGAAATCCATTCAGGTGTCGGGGCATTTAGTTGTAGTTATATCCTTTAATCTTACATTTTACATAGTACATATGGATGTGGCAGTGCCTGTAAAACCAGGATCAGCTGATAGTCACTTCAAAATTGGTATAAGGTTATTAGTGATTGGCCTGTAGAAACCTTGTAGTTTCCTGTTAAACTACTCTGGGTTGAAGAAAACGTAGGCGGCTATTCCAGTAAAAATTTTCTATGCTGTGCACTTAGTAAATAGAAGCTCTGCAACATATGTATTTTGGCAAAGCAAAGCAATATACTAATAGTTGGCAGCCTTGGTTTGCCCACAGTTGACTTTTCTTCACCTTGGAAAAAAGAGTGGATTATGCCATCTGTGTGGTACTTTTCCCCCTTTGAATATAGAAATTCTGCATTTAGAAAAGTTCATTGGTGCGTAAGCTGTAATGGGATGATTTGATTTCATGATTTTCCAAAAGAATGAACCTGAGTTTTTGTCCAAAGCTGTTGAGGAACACCAGTGATCAGAGCAATTTGGAGACCTTTGGAAACCTATAAGCTGAAGTTGAACTTGAAAATTTATTCAGTGCTATTGATATGCTCTGTTGCTAATACTGCATTTTTTTCTTTAGAAGGGAGAATTGTCCAGAAAGGAGAAGGATTTAGTATTCCTTAGAACAACACATTTAAGACCAGCTTTGCGTGCATCAGTAGCCAGAGAGAGAGATTCCTCTTCTTTCTAATCTTCCTTTCTACAAGATTTAACCTACCTTTGCATGAGAAACTCATCAGATTTTGAGTATTCCAATCATGTAGGAACAAAATATAGTTTATAAATACCAAAAGTGTCACAGTTTACTGTCCTCATTATTCTGGGGGTTTTCCAGGTTAAAAGCAAAAATATGGGAAATTGGCTCTTTCTGTGTAAGAAAGCGCAAAGCTTACTTTTTGTGTCTTAAGATATGATGCTTGACTAACCTGTAGGCTGACAAAACCATGCCACTATTGCATGACTGAAGTTCACCCATTCGAGATTTTGGAACTGTATACTATTGTTGCTTTCCGAGAGATCATTGTATCAAAAATGCTGGTTTTAAAGCACATTCGTTTGCAGATTTAAAAAGCACTGTGCTGAAAGCTGTAATTCTATGCAGGAAGGTGCATCCTTCAACACAAGAGCATTTCTGATTTGGTAGCTCCTGGGAATAGCTGCACAGTTTCACTGTCAGTCAGGAGAGTTTGTTGTGCTGGGGAAGGCCCATTCTGACCTCCTGGAGAGTTAACTGTGAGCTTGTTGAGGACAGGACAAGGTATTCAGGTGCTACTGATGATAATTTTGGATGAATGCCTTTCCCCTGGCACCTTCTCTGATTTTATAGCTGCTGCTGTTGTACTAGAACTATCTAATTTAAAGAACAAATTCATATTCGTTACAGGACTGGAAGAGAATATCTTTACTAGGAGTTGTTCAGAAAGGACTTCAGAAAATGAGCAATGGACTTAAAATAGCAGAATTTGTAGCTCAAAAAGGTGACTGGCACTTATTTCAGCTGTTGGTAAAATTATATGAAGGTGCTTGAAGTCCACAGCCACTTCTACAAAAATTCTTTTACTAGGGTGACTGTGAGTCATCTTGGGCTACAGGCAGTAATAATAACATTAAAAACCCCTTATCTAACTAAAAATGCAGCTTGAAAAGACAATTACCAGATGGCTTCTGATAATATCAAAGGCAAGTCTGGAAAACCTGGACAAAATTACAGGAAACTTATGGTTATGGAAGGACTGTTGTATGACTTCTTCCAGATGCAGTATCTGCTGCTTAGCAGTTACAGGAGATTAATGTGCCAGGCTTTCTGGAATACTATCCATGAATTTTAATTGGATGGTCATCCTACTGCTCATCCCCAAGAGAGTGTGCTGGAACAATTTCCTAGTACGATGCTTATACAGAGAAGATCAGCATAACACAATCAGTTCTGGAGTTTATAATAATGGTCAGCCAGGAATCACATTGTCTAGAGTGTCCCTTCTTTTATGGCTTTTTTCTAGATTTGGATTATTTTTGAAGTAGGTATGAGAGCTCAGACACTTAGGATGGTCATAGCTCCCAGGTGGTGTTCAGTAGCAAATAATTCCGCTCACCAGGGGGATTTAAAGGGCATTCTCCTCTTCCTCGTTCCCGAGCCAGTCCTCCACTTTACCAGGTACCTTCTCCACCTTTATTCTGAGTGTGTTTCCTTCACATATGCATGATATTTCTAAAGGTAGTGGCAGACAGAAGAACTACACCTATTCAAGAAGATGGCACAAATAACATACAGAGAACAAGTTAACAGTAAGGGGTAGGCCTAAATGATTTCTTATTATCAGTAATCTCCAAGACCTAAAAATAAATCCATGACAACACAGGAATGTGAGCAGGAGGGAGGAGAGTGCAGGAGAAAGGAAACTTAGAGGCCAAGGAGTCAAGCAGTGGAGAGAGGAGTAAATAGTGTGTGGGCCAGTTATACTTAAAGTGGAAAGGCTACAGAGAATACATGAACTGAAGACGGCAATAGAAAAAGAGCTCTCTAATAGGGTAAAATGACAGGCTTAGTGACAAGATGATGCAAAACAGAATGCATAGGGCTTTGTTAGCAGTGAATTATAAATAACTGAGTGGTTGTCATCCTGGATTGGGGGTTGTCATCCCCTTTCAGGCTGTGAATAGGTGCTACTGTGAGTGAGCAGAGGGACAAAAGTATGAAGACAGGAAAAAAATGTCAAATAAGCGGACAATGTATGGAGGATGCTCTCGCCTGCCTGTTTCCCATCCTGCCTTAGCATGTATGGAGATGGAAAGCACTGATCTGGGAAGCTTTGACTTCAGCCAGGAGTTCAGGAGAAGGTAGTCAAGCAATCTTAGCTGGAGGAGTGAAGTGCAGAAAACAAGCCCTCCTATAGATTTTTTTTCCCACGCAGATTTTCCCGTGTGTTCCTGGACCCCTTTTTGACCATATGGCCTGCAGTTTATGACAACTTGCTTTAGTCACTGCTGCAGGAAAGGAAAAATCTAAGAGCCATTAAGCTGTGTGTAAAGAGTGTGAATTAAACAGCCAGTATACACCTTTTTTTAGTACAAGGTGTATATACAGAATTTCTGCAGGTTTTCTCAGAATGGCATTGTACCCGTGAACAGTAAGGCATTACTGGTGGTGTTCATATTTAGATCTATCTTTGATAATGCATTTGATTCCCCAAGCACTTCACAAAGATCAAGTCAGAATGACTCATGCTATTTTCCTTTGCTTGCTTTGTGTCTTGTCATTATCCATTAAGGCTGACTGCCCCAGCTTGGGGCTGCTTTGGTCAGGTAGAGGGGCCACCTATCCCCAGGAACAAGTGATACTGTCTCCGCTCACTGAGGACACAGAAGACAGGATTGGTCCTTATTTACCTTGAAAAGACAGTTCAGTAGTAAGTTCAGGGACAAGTCTCATCAAGAACTAGCTTGATGAGTGACCCTTTTCACTTTCCTGTCCTCCCTATCCCATCCCTAAAATCCCATCGCTCATGGGATTTTTGAGGTATGTTTTTGATATGTTGGTATCAATTGCTGTGCAGAGATGCAAAACAGGCTTCCTGAGTCACCTCTGCTGGCAGGTGCTTCCTGGAAGCAACAATCTAGCTATGTAGAAGATTCATCTGTGCTCTGGGAAGGTCTACGGGCACGGGTTGAGCAGAGCTGGAGGAAAAAGCACTAGAAACATTCAATAGAAATAGAAACTTAAATTTTATTAAGGAACATATTGAGGAATGGAGATAGAGTTTTTCTATCAAGGAAGGTGATAGTGTTGCGAGATGACATTTTATCTTAGATGTACAGTCTAAACAGTTCTGCTTTTCCCTTTTTGTTTTCCCAAATAAAAGCCCTGATTTAATCACTCAAAATCCCAAATCTGGCAAATAGACAGTATTTTTCCCTTGCAGTTCTTGTGCTGTTGCTCTCATGGCCTTCCAGCCATAAACTCTGATATTGCTGCTTTGGTATATTCTCCTACTGGTGTGAGATTCACCCCTTTGTACTCTTTTCTCTACCCCTTGATTGCAGCTTTTGTTTTGCAGTTGGGGACCCAATAATTTGCCTGTACAGAGCTAATTACCAACTGGCCATGCAGCAACTGCCCCTCATCAAAGATACTCCAATCTTTCCCTCCCTTTTTCTTTTTCCCCAAAAGTAACTTTCATTTTTTAAGACTTAATATATGCCATTAGTGATGGTCTCTGCTAATAAATAATTGTGAATGTGAGCCCATTTTTGGCATCCTTTGTGCAGCATTCTGGAGTTAATGTGGGCTAACCCCTGCTACAGAAATAACCTTCTACATTCCTATATCATATGAATGCATCCAGAGGCTAAAGCTGAGTGTGATTTTAATGTACCATGCTTTTATTATAGAATTCTTTTTAAGTGATAAGTTTTTTTTTAAACTCCAATTATAAATGGAGTTTGTAACTCATAGTTTCCCACATGCTGTTGACATTCAAGGTTAGAGTTTAAGAGTTAGGGGCCTGTAAATATAAGAACATAATTGGAAATTCTATGAAATACAGTTTTAAAAATTAATTTTCATTATAATGTCATTATTATTAAAATAGGAAGTATATTCAGTAAACCTAGGTACTATCATGTCAATTAAATGTTTGAGGAACAAAAGAAATAGTTAAGATTTCTTCAAGTGGCTGCTTAAATAGAATTTACAAGTTCTACGGTGACAGGATACTTATAACGGAGGCTGCTTTTCACATTAATCAATATTGTATTTCAGAGCAGAGCATTTCTAGTCTGTCTCAGTTACAAAAAAAGGGTATTTTTTTCAACAACTCTGCAAATTAATTAATGCCATTTATTCTTCTGATTCTAACCAAAGGTTGTCAGGTTCCCTTAGCCCGTGTATTGATCTGTAATATAACCTTCCATTTCCTGCATCTGCTATTAAGTGGAATAAAATTCATAATGGTTGCACTACTGAGCAGCTGTTCACCTATCCAGTATTGTTGGGTCACTAGGGAAAGTTGCTAATACTTGAGAACTTCACTGGTATATTGATGTCTTTTGTTGTTCAATTAACATTTCTAATGTGGAAGAAAAGAAGATAGTATTTAATATGTCAGCCAGCCTTAAGACAACTCTGCTTCCATTTTCTAATGCCAAAACCTAATACAATGTTTATGTCCATTAGAGTTAAAATACTTTCCTTATTAGCTGCCTAAGTGCATTTTTCCAACAATAATAATGAAGGGCATTCAGTAAACTAAAACTAATTAATCTCCTCAGTCTCCTTTTTGCATTTATCTGATGCCAAAAGCAATATAGTTTTTTCTCTAAAGCAGATTAAAACTAAACTGTGGATGGTGCCTCCTTCCTAAACAAAACCTGCAAAATTATCAATTTCCGCAACTACTGTTATCTCTCCTTTCAGAAAGCTGCTGCTCATTCCTGACTGGGCTTTTGCTTAAGCAGCTATCTGCCAGCAAAGGTTAGGCATTATTTGCTTTATTGCTGCTAGAATGCGAGGAAGCTGCAGGGATCCAGAACCCAGGACCTGCCATTCATACAGGAGAGGAGCATTTGTGATTCTTGAATAATGTAAAAGAGACTCTCTAGTATCAGACTTTGCTCCAACCCATCCATTAGGGCCATTTTGGGATACCTGTACGCTCCCAGAAGGCTTAATCTCCATGTGTAATAGGTGAAACAGAGTCATAAATTCTTATTGCTTCAAAACTTGTTTGGAAATGGTGGAATAGAGGAAAGAAACCAGAGCACACAGTGGTGTATCATAAAAGATATTTCCCTGGCCATCTATGATTGACTTGTGCTGCTTTGATCCAATTCAGATTTTTAAGAATTGTGTGGGACCCATGACATAGGACAAAAGACTCCTACCTCAAGGCAGTGTCTGCAGTGCCGGGATCTTTCAGAAGGAATGAGTATGTTTACCTAAATGGGATGCAGTAGGCTGCACAGGGCACCAGGTACAATGAGTATTAAGTTTACACTGAATTGTAATTACCTAATTTTTTTGATGCTAATGAAAAGATGAACAATATCATTGACTTGATTGTCTGGATATAAACATATGCTATTGTTTTGCTGAATTACTATGTATTAATACACCAATATTTTCATGCATTAACTAGGTACTAGTTAAAATGGAATTCAGATGTTGCAAATGTGTTAATAATACAAATAATTATTAACAAAAAATGTCTTTTCTGCCTTCCTCCTGTCATCCTTCAACAAATGACTCCTTTACCATTCCACTGTTCTTTTGGAATTTGGAGTGCAAAATTTGTGAAAACTTCAGGACAACTTCATTGCTCATCTTCTCCTTCTTATCGGGGCAATATTCTGGTTTTAAGTTTTCAACTATGGAACTTTTCTATAGGTTGGCAACCTTAGCTTACACACAAAGCACTTACTCGAGGTGTTCCTTTCTAGTTCTTTTCCTTTTTGCACAAAAGTTGATTTTTTGATTTCCAGTCTTATTCCATGAGTGTATTGCACACTCGTCTGATCTGGCGTCCTGTATGTACTGGGGACAAAATCTCACATCTTGGGAAGAATGGAAGATCAGGGAAGATATCTCTGGGAATTGCCCTTAATACTCTCCCAGCCTCCAATCATTTTTTGTGGGATTTCCTGAACCAAATAAAACATTTCCATTTAATAACCCTCAATTCCTGAAGCAAAAACTTCAAGTAAAGTATGCTTCAGAACTGAAGTATTTTCTGTATGGTTTATGCTGAAATTTTCTGATATTTTTGAAAACACTGCTTCTTTATGTTTTGTTTTGTTTGTTTGTTTGTTTCTTACTGAGGACCTTCTTCAAGGTTAAAGGAACGGCCTTTTCCTGTTTTACTTTAGAAAGTAAAGATGTGTCCATTTTAAGCTAAAATAAGTCAGAATGTTGGAATCAAGCTAAGCCTTGAATATACCTTCTGACGAGGCAGGAAGAATAGTTAAAAAATTCTGACAAATTCTTTAGGGTAGCAGTAAAAGAATAAAAAAGAAAAAAATGTGGTTTTCTTAAGTTATCTTATAGAATAAGACACTATGAAAATGCCACAAGGTAGAAAAGTAGAACTGGATGTGATGATTCCTAATTTTTGTCTTTAAGGATGGTTGTAAAACAAACTACATGTTGATTGGCCACAGATGCTCTGTTACTTCAGTGGCTAACTAATGGAAAGAAAAAAAAAGTCTTGGGTTGTTTTTTTTTAAGTTTTGGCAATACCCTTTTGTCTCTTACTCTCTTTCAGAAGGGAATGAAGTGATCTGAAAGGAGTATATCTGAACTTCTCTCATGAAACCTTTTAAAAATGGTACAGATAATATAATCTTCCTTAGGTGTTTCCCAAGGAGTCAGCTTACCCCAGGAAGGTTAATGCTAGCAAATATCCTAAAGGATTCCTCCAAATGTTCTACAGGGTTTTAATCCTCTGTACACAACATGCATCTATTTTTATGAGCCTGACTCTGTTCTGTTATCCATCCACAAGTACAGACAATTGTCGCTATTTTTACTCTTTCTCTAAATCCTAATCCTTCACTGTAAGACAATTCACTGCTGCCTATCCTTCAGTATATTTCAGTTTGGAGTCCCACGTGGTGCATAGGGCTCAATGGAAAGTATCATGCAAAGACACAACTCTTTATCTGTATGGTGGCTGGGTAACTTCTCCCCTCATTTCTCCTTTAGCTAACAGAAATCATACTGCTATCACTTTAACACTCAAGAAGCTGTCATCCTCTTAATATCTTTTTGCTTCAGTCTCCAGCCTTGCATCTCCGCCCTTATGGTGCACAATTTCCAGTGGGAAGATAGACTTAACCCAAGAATTGTATTTGGGTCTGGGTGTTGTCTGTCATGGCAAACCTTGATTTATTTATTCGTTAAAATTTGTAGAGGAAAATGTTTCATATTTGGTTTTGATTGCTTTCCATGTTCTCTGAGTGTCATGATCTTTAAGTGTGATGGTATGAGTTACTGAGCCTTTCAACACGTGCTGTAGAATGGTAAAATATAGCTTCCATCTTCCTTTTTTTCCCAAGCACTTTAAGCAAATCGGCGATCTAATTATTGATTTATAAAAGGAACGGAATTAATACAGCTTACCATACCCTTTGGCAGTAAGAGTATTTAAAAGTGAACTATGCTTAAATTTCATAAAAGCCTCCTCAGCAAATCAGTAGAAAAATATTGATCTTGAAATAAGTATGTGAATTCTAATTGTGTTTTGTCTTTCCACTGGAGGACCATTACTTTATTTAGCTAGAGTTCACTCTTTAATTTTATAGTCTTGGTGTATTGTCTATGAAGACTGCCTTTATGTTTGAGCAAGGCTTGTAACCACCCAGTTTTGCTGATCTTTTGTTTTTAAAAGAATGTATTGACATGTGAGAGCTAAAGAGAAGCTTTTAAGATCAAGTTACCATCACCAAAAGTCTCAGCAGCATATAACTAGGGTTCCTGGTATAGAGCTGTCTGTTAAGTGAGTAAGTCAGTTGCCAAGTACAATAATTGCTTCTTGCTGTACTTCAGACTTGCAAATCAATTTATTCTGATTATAAACCACCATCTTCATAACATACACTCTAATTACATGTATATTTTAATCTTGGAAAACCACATACATTTGTAGGTTAATCCTGCTACTTTCACAAGTGGATTTTGACTGGTAAAATGGAACAGTCTCAGCTACTTTGTAAGTTTTGAAATATCTGATCCGGCTATTCCAGCTTTAGGAGAGTTTGGAAAAGATTGAGAGATCTAACCATTACACAATGCTACAGCATTCCAAGGCATAGGGAAAAGAGAGAAAAGACAGGGAATCTGACGGTTTATCAATGTTTTTGTAATATGTTGTTTTGAAAATAAAATTTTGAAAATAACTTTTTTGTTTAAATGGAAAATTCACATCAAAAGTTACCTTAAATATTTGCTTTGTAAAGCCAAATAGCTTTTGTTAGAAACCTCTGTTTCTATCTGAAAAACTCTAAGCAGCTTTACAGAATGTAGCACGGGAAGGTTTCAATATTGAGGTGACACTTGAATTTACAGATTTACATTTTGTTATCTTCCCATTGTTGTATGTTTAGTTCAAGTGAAAGTTTCTTACCATTTCCTATGTTTATAGTTAATATATAATTGTGCTTTGTTCTATACCAAGCTATAAAGCCTTTTGAAAATACAGCACAGACAGACATTTTTTTAGCTGCCTCTAGTCAGTGCTCAGTGAGCATGATGTGTTCTTAAGGAGAACTTACCTGAGTTTTGGTGGAGAGAAAATGTTTTGTTTGCTTTTGGTTTCTTTTAGTCTATCATTAAGCTGATACGTGAGGGATATGTTAGGGAGCAGTGAATGACGACGTGTTGTGATGTGGACTCTGGGTACGCCATAAAAGGCTCTACCTGAGCTAGTACCAGAAATAGGATTGTCATCCTAGAACAATGGGTCACTTAAGTGTGGCGTGGTGGTAGTATATATTGCTCTTAGAAAGTATACTGACTGTGGTTGCATGTTGGTCTCTTCTCCCAAGTAGCAACATGTAGGACAAGTGGAAATGACCTCAAGTTGTGACACGTTTAGATTGGAGATTAGGAGGAATTTCTTCACCGAAAGGGTTATCAAGCACTGCAACAGGCTGCCCAGGGGCATGGTTGAATCACTATTCCTGGAGGTATTTAAAGGACTTGTAGGTGTGGTGCTTAGGGACATGGTTTTGTGGTGGATTTGACAGTGTTGGATTTGTGGTTGGACTTGATAACCATAGAATAATCTGGTTGGAAGGGACCTCAAAAGGTCATCTAGTCCAACCCCTCTGCAATGAGGAGGGACATCTTCCATTAGATCAGGTTGCCCAGAGCCCTTTCCAACCTGACCTTGATTGTTTCCAGGGATGGGGCATCTATCACCTCTCTGGGCAACCTGTGCCCGTGTTTCACCACCCTCACTGTAAAAAAAAAAAAAAAAAAGGGTCTTTTCTGACCTAAAGAATTCCATTATTGACATGAGTGAGAGCTTACTCAGGTACTTCTGCTGTGTGCTAGGAATTCACATCTTTGGAACCTTACTTCTATTTGTATTTCATACCATGTTTGCATTTCCTAAAAAATACGTTGTAGCCTAAATTAAACAAACTAACAACAATGAGCAGTTGCTGGGCTGAATTCCAGTTCTTCAGTTTAACTCTTAATTGATGTTTTCCTGACTAAGAGCTGAATAATCTCTGTGTACATAGTGAAGAAATAGTTTCCACAAATCCAAATTATATTGGGTAATTTAGGTGCATAAAAGCTCAGCCTAATGAACAAGTTACTGCAGGGTAAAGATTACTCAAATTACTCTGCATTAAAATTCAGTAGGGATTTAGTAACAGATTTAACAACACTTAGAATCTCATTTTGAGTAGGCAATTCTGGAAAAGTTACTTCAACTGCAGTAGGAAAAATCTTTATATCATATGGAATGAAGACTTTTGTAATAAAAAGCCAACAACTCTGCATCAGTCAGTCATTTCGTAGCAAACCTACTCAGGAAAAAAATGTGTTAGGGAGGGAGAGAATATGTGGATATTTATATTCATTGAACTGGAGGAAAACAGCTTGGTTCATTACTAGAAATAACAGCTAGAGAAGAATAATATGTAGCTGACACCACTGCTGCTCCTTCCGGCATTTGTCTTTACTTTTCTGTGCTTATCATTTCAATTGCAACTCTGAAACACAATTTGGAGATTTAGTGAAGTGTAATAAAATGAAAATGGAAGACAGGACTTTTTTTTGCTTTGCTTGCCCCTCATAAATACTACAATTGTTTTAGTTGGGATCCTCTTGTCATGAAACCAAAGTCTTTATTGGGAATGTGTTTTCATTTTTCATATCCAGTTAATATTGGCATTTTATGTTGAATAGCACATTAATATAAATTTTGACTTGAAAAACCTTAAATTTGATGAACAAAGGAACAAGTAAGGGTAGTGAGGGAAAATACTGTACTCATTTTCAAGAGAAACAATTGACACATCAGAAGAAAAGTGGTTTTACCAAAGCCTCACTAGAGGGCTCGATGACAAAAACTGATACTCTCTTCCTCTAGTAGCAAAACCAGTTCCTAGTCTCTTATGTTTGGCTGCTTCTCTCCACTGCTTTTTTAGATTTGTATTTTGTCCTCAGATTATTTATCTGATCACAGTCTGTCCTCAAAAACAGTTGCACTGGCACCCACAGAAGACACAGCAAACTGTGATAAAGAAAAGTGAAACAACTGTCTGAGAAATTTGAGATTTGGAACATTCTCTGGCCGACTTTGCCCCTGAGGGCTTGGGGACTTAGTGGATCAGTCTCTGTCCCCAGTCCAGAGTCTGACCGTGAGCTGTCGTTCCTATTTAGGGTGTATAAGGAGCTCAAAAATCTGTGCTAAATGCAGCTATTGAATGAACAAGTGGGTGCTGAAAAGAGCACATAAACGGTCATTTTCTTACGAAGCTTTGAAAAATTTCCACTAAGTGTCATTTTGAAACAATGTCCAGGATTTACTCCTAAGAAGAAATGTTACAGTGACCAAAAGAACCATTCAAAAAAAACTGGAGAAATTCTTGGTGGATTTGGGTGCTTTTTTATTTATTTTTTTTTTTAAGTTACCATGCTTGCCTATTTTAGATTTTGTTACTTTCGTAGCACAGCATCTTTTCCAAACCAAACAAAAAACCCCAGACAGTAGGAACCCAGAAACATACAAGTGGATAGCTTTAGGATGCTGATGGGAATACTGCCAGCAAGGTAAAAAGAAGTATTAAAAAAGTGCCAAACATGCAGACCTGTCATCCTTTGCCTTAATGGGCACTTACAAATGTGCTACTTGCAAGAGATGTTCTTCCACAATATGATTGTGGTTATAAAACAAACAGCATGGTCAATAATATGATCTAATCTGATTGAAGAGGTCAGTTAGAAAATTATTACCCACTTTACAACCCATTAACATCAAACCTACATTACAGGAATGTATGTGATAGATTAAAAACTTGCTTACTTAAAGCAAGACAGTCTAAATAAACTCCATTATAAATGTTTTTTTATATTTGAAGCAAAAAGAATTACCCCCTTGGTGACTGGAATGTGATGAGGAGAGTCAGAATAAGTTGCTGAGTTGAGCTTTTTAATCTCTTTGCCTGAATCTTGTTTAGTAGATGTTTGGGGAAGTGGAAAAGACGTTTTTGGATGATTAGCTTCTGCTTTGTGATTGACACACTGAGGAGGCTGCAAGAAAGCAATTCAAGGGAAATTGAAGCTGTTGAATGGAGTTACTGGAATTGGGGAAAGAAAAAAAAAAGTGTTTTGCCTTGATATGGAGCAAATTATTTGCTGTATCAGGAAAGACCCAATGACCATTCTAATCTTGTATCCTGCCCATGATGTTGATTTATACCAGACGCTTCAAATGAAGATATAAATCCCCATAATACGTTTACCTGTAATTGTATAATAGCGTGCAAGGAGGGTATGTTCTTTCTTGACACCAACCGATGATCAGCATATGCCCTCTAACATATGTATTGAAAGCTCTTGCCTTCAGTCGCAGCTGATGAAATTGCAGATGCTGATGACAGTCATATAAATTAATGCAGGTGGATGGATAAGTGTGTTGTGTGGGAAAACCACTCATGCTCACTGAATACCATAGCCTGAATATTAGCTAGTGAATTCTGTGGTAAATTCTATAGGATCTTATGTTACAAGGTTGGGAGGAAATTCTGTTTGGCTCTCTAGTGCCCCTCATAACGTGTAGCATCACAGGAAGATGGTAACACAGGAGAGACAGACTTACTTCTGGCACTAGTTTCCTGAGAAATTATGCAGGATCTACATGTATCTGGATCATTTGCTGGATCAGATTTTATCTAATGCAAGGAGTTTTGTGATCAGCTAATTTCTTGCCTCAACTGGCTTATCTAGATGTCAACATACCTTTTCAGTATATTGTCTGATATTCCAGATTGTATTATGCAATCCCTTGTGTGATTTCAATGTAAATCACCAGATACAAGCTCACTTACAAAGAGATGTTCCCGAGTGAAATCCCTGTGGTTGTGTTTGCCTCCAAGGTTCCCTAGAGAGTAAGGAGAGCTGGAAGGCAACACTTGTGGGTCTGGTCCTCTTTGTTTGTAATATTCTGTCTGCACTCAGGCCACTGCATGCATCCTCACCTGTAGTTAATATTACAGCTAGTGACAGTGCTGGGAGCATCCTGTGTAATTTGCACATGATCTTTGAATTTTTCCAGCAGCTGGGTATAGTACCAGCTTGACAGGCTTTGCTGGTGGTGATAACCTTCATATCCTCCCTGTGGTCTGTGCAACTTCTGTAGGAGGTCCAAGAACTGGACAAGGCTGGGCTAGAACAGCCCTGCAGAAATGCCTGTACCCCTCCTGCACCAGAGCGATGAACACATGGGGGACAACTTGAACATGTCCTACAGTGTTCATGTCACCATCGTTTTCCCTGTCTCCGGGCTGGAAGCAGCTCTTTAGCAAGATCAATTGCTTCTGCACTGTAGTGCTTCTGGCCATAGATCAGGCTGCTGTACCTCTGCCTTTAATGTAGGGTGGTCTGTGGAGGTTTGTGCTGCCAGTGATTTGAACATTTCCAGGCTCGCCAAGGCTATGCTACAGGCCTATTTACATTTGGCAGAGGGCCTCTGAAGCTCAGGGGGAATCTTTATGCCATCATTTCTGCCTGGCATTGCTACCTGCCTGTGTTGCTCTGACTCAACGGCGTTTACAGGTGACCCGACTGCTTGCCAGGAAACACTCACTTATCTCCTCAGTGGCTGCTGCGCGTCAGTGGAATGTGCTTTTTGGCTGCCTGAGGAGGATTTGGGTGTCCATCAGGACCAGACTTGAGAGTGACGCACGGTTTGTGAGCTGGATCGTATTCACTTGCCATATCCGTCGTAACATCTGTGAGAGCAAAAACGGAGAGGCAGGGTGACCCACACTGTGCAGCTGCAAGGATTGGAAAGTCACTTCCACACAGGAAGCCCCGTCTGAGTCCTTCACACCAAATCCATTATTATGTGTTCATTGCTTCAATGATGTGGTTTCCAAGCTGTGGGGGAATTTTTTGTTGTTTTTTGTTTGTTGGGGCTTTTTTAAGTGATAAGAGGGAGGAAAAAGCCTTTTCCTGTATTTCTGTTAGTGCTGCCCTATATTCTTCATCTCCTGCATGCTCCGTCTGGACGCCAGGCTGGCTGTGCCAGACCAAACCATAAGCCCTGGGCAACATGTCAGGTTCTCTTTCCGTAAGCATCCCTTTCATACTCTTTTTCCCTTTATCTCTCTCCAGGGATGGAATGGCTTGGGCCAACAGACACAGCTATAAATGAGAAATTTTTCTGCAAGCTGAGGTATGAAAACAGTGCAAAGCTATACCACTAATAAAAGTAACAAAAAGAAGCAGCAGAAGTAGTTGTCAGCCATTAAACAGGCATGGTTTCAACTGCTGTAAAAATTCAACATTTAAAATAAGAACAAGTGGTGAACTACTGACAGTTTTTGACAGAGGCAAATAATAATGCAGCTGTGCTAGTGTTAAGGCTGTATCAGCTGTAGTATAGAAACAATCAACGTAGGGGTGCTGATGGCTTCCATCTGCCCAAAAGGAAGAGAGAAGATCAGGAGAAGGAAAAGAAGGTGCATCTTCAGAGCAAGAGAGGTAACTTGTCACTTGAAAAGCAGTTTGGTATGGAGCAGGGCAGGAATTAGGAGCTCTGAAATACAAAATAGATGAGGGAAACTGTGCAAAGTTTAAATTGCTTTACACTGGATGTTAATTGAAAACAAGTTCCTTTACAATTTATTGTATTTGTTTAAGAATATGGTAAAACGAAAAGGTTTCTGAACAAATTGTTTAGTCACTGATGCTCTATTTGCACCTGTGGGGCTCTTTTATTGAAGTACTGAGGGTTAGTAAAACTCACTAGTGCTTCTGTTTCTGTGTGAATACAAAACATTCAGAGGAATAAAATTATTTCTATACTATGGGACTCACTTTGGTCATAAACCCAAAATTTCTAAATTGAAGGAAAAAATTACAAATGGTTTGTAATCCATCCTAGCTGATGCTGACACATGGGTTTTTTTATCACCAGTCAGTTTTCTTCACAAAGACTTCATTGACTGGCTTTTTCTCAGTGTCAAAAAGGGAAGTGCAACCAATGGATATAGATACAGGGGGCACCAGTGTCACTGGTGATGGGACAAGCCTTCTTTCCTGGCAGAGGTGGCTGCTGTGGATATTGTGCCTTGTCTGTGGCTCGGGCCACAGAAGTCTGTGGCTGCGTCCATCTGCACTGGAAGGAGGAAGGTGAGAATGAGCACAAGGCCATGGTCTTCTCTAGTGCAGTATGCAGGATTTTAATGTATTTATTTTATTTATTTATTTTATCTTAGTTGGTTTGAATTATTGTAGGTTCATGCTTGTTTTATTAATAGAAAACCTGAAGATTTGGAGAATGTTGTTCTGTGACTGAATTCCCTTGTGGCGTCTTATGAATGGATTGGCTCATCAGTAAGTCGAATGCGAGTAGAAATGGGCTGAATTGGTAAAAAGGAATGCTGGTGCGGGAGGGAATTAATGTTTTTATATTGCTGATCCTATTTAAACCTTATTCTCTCGAAAGGAGATGTGAATTGAGTTTGCTGGGAACATTTAACAGACTATTTTTGTTGGATTAATATTGATTTCTTAAAGTTCATTTTATGTAATTGCCTTGACCTTGGCACTAGGGGGTTGGGGTCACTTTCTTGTTCTTTTCTGAAAATTGGAAGTATCTTGGTTTTAATGTGATGCAAACCAGGTAAAACTCACATTTCAAACAAGATTGTTAGTACAAAGATACATTCCTGTCAACCTGTAGTTAGTTCTTTGAGCACTTTATGCTGTGGCGACAGTTCAGCAGTATCAAGTTTATCTCCGTATAACCACCTGAATTAATAATTTCAAATCCAATCAATATGTGGTTTTTGCATTCATAACTGTTTAGAGAAGATAAAAGATGATGGTGTCTTACAAACCTGGAAAAGTTGACACTTTCCTTTAAAGAATAGTTTTCATTTCACTATTTTGTGCACTTTGTTGAGGCTGACTGGGGGGAAGGGAAGTTTCTACTGAGAAATCAAAAATTACTCCGTTGTTGTACTGAAAACATACATTAAATGTGCAGGTCTAGGCAATGTTTCTACTTACGTATCAGGACTGTAATTTTGTGTCCATTCCCTTGGGTCAAGTCAATTCTGCTATGAGCTTTCCTTGGGCACAGGAATCTTACCATTCCACAGTCCAAAATTGTGGAATTTTGTCCTAGCAGACATGCTTACCAAGAGAATGTGTCATTTTGCATTTTAGTAAACTGTGATTTTGGTTTTCTCAGTAACTTTAAACTCTTCTTCTCTATATTGTGGCTAAAATACTGCTGCTTGCTAGAAGGCCACCAATGTTGATATTTTAAAGGAATGGAAAAATTTAACCACAGACATAATATGTATATTTTTGTAAAACCCTTTTGCTAAACATTCTTTTAGGCAAATTCATACTCAGCATTTTTCCTTTGCAAATTGCCATATGCTGCAGTGGACAGTGGGCAGCCTTTACCAGCAGCATAGCTAGTTATTGTCTGTGAAAACCCAAGCGTTTAGTGCAGTGAATATCGGAACAACAAGCTATTAGCAATTTGCTGCTTCCAGCAAGAATAGCTCACTAATTCAGTTTAGTAAAATATGGTGATACTTTTAGTACTAATAATCAGATCTGGAGACTTTCAGAAACAACAATTATGGTGTATCATTTCTGCTGCCCCCGTGGCAAAGCCTTTAGGCGCTGAAACTGTTTTGGGAAACCAGTATTGCTAGTGTTAGTGGTTCATTTATCTACTGAATCATTTCTTTGTTTGCTATTTTTCTCAGTTTCTGTTGTTCAGCCAAGACAAAGCAGCTCTTTTTATGGAAAGGAAATGAAAGTACATAACTAGGGTAAGATGAAAACCCCAAAGCTTCTGACAAACAGGAGGCAAATGGCCTTGTAGCTGCAATGCGTAAATGAGTATGTTGTAGTAAGTTGTTGTAGTTGAGAGCGTAGCTATGTCTAGGGTTTGCCATGAGTTACACCTGGTACCTGCTGAGGGGAAAGGTAACATCCGAGCAACGTTCAGACTGTATCTAAAGAAACCTGTTAAGAAGTCTCAAAAATTCAGCTTTTGAGCAACATGTCAGGCTGTATCTAAAGAGACCTGTTAAGAAGTCTCAAAAATTCAGCTTTCTTAGGTGTCCCCCAGAAAGCAGCTTCTATGTGTGCACATCCTATAAGTTCCTGACTGCGCAGCTGCCAATGCTAGTCTGCTGCAATAGCAATCCCACCGAGCTGAGAAGGTCACCGTCATTACTGCACACTGAGGGACTTAGCCTGGTTTTATATGAGGAGGCAGCCAACAGAAGACAAGGCTACCCAGGAGATAAGTAGCTCCCATGGGACTCTGCAGTTCATGTGTTGGCATCTCTGGGCACCAGAAGTAAACAAACCCTGACTGGCAGGAAAGGTTTATACTGAAGATATGGGACAACTACTAATGCCAGAAGAGCCTCAGAAGACCTTGCTGAGAATATATACAGACCTGATTCAAGGTGTGCAGGGAAAGATATTTTGTGTGAAGTGTTACATGAGAGAGATGTACAGACACGAACCCTAAGGCTGTTTAATCTTTGGGTTATTAACTGTTCCACACACATGGGCTTTCCTTGATAGCCCTGAAGTGATAGAAGAGCTGATACCTTCTCTCTTTGTTTCTGAATCAGGTATCCCACAGTGGGTCTTTTTCTTGCTATGTTAACATGACTGGTTAACTGCTTTGGGTTAGTTTTTATGGGTGAACTAACCTGAAAAAGTATCTGAGGTTAGAAATTTTTAAAACTCCACCATGATTTTCTTTTCAGAAAATAAGTTGATCTGAGATGTTATTAGAATTGAGATCAGTGCTGTGACTCCATTGATACTTGACAACTTTGCTTTCAGTGTGGTTTATGAAACCTTACCACTGGGCACTTTAATTGCAAACAAATGTTGTTTAGACTCATGCTGAAGATCTGTAGGTGATGATTGAATACATTTTTGCTGAAAGCTCAATTACAATAAACCTCAAGAGACCTGCACCTCACTAGAGTTTTAGAGCTTTGCTACACCCTATGTGGTATCTAAGAGAGCAAGAGCAAAACCCAGAGTGAGGATTTGTCAATAGATGTGGGACAAGTGGCTTTGTGAAATAGTCAAAGTTCTGAATTCCTTACGGTGATAATCAGCAGATATGCTTCATGCGAAGGTTTCAGCCCCTTTTCATTATGATGGTAGTAATTTTATGCCTAGCTTTTGTGGTAGATTAGCATGAAGACAGCTATGAATATGTTTGCAAGAAAGAAGCGTGTATTCTTTGTATTAGGCATTCATTTATCAGGAATGAACAGTTGGACACACATCCAGAGGGACAAAGGATGATCTCTTGAGTTAGTGATAAGGTAACAAATGTAGAGACAGGTTCAAAATAATCCTAATTAGTTCAAAGTAAGGTTAAAAAGAACCTAATTAGTAGTTAAAATAATTGTGTTGAAGGAGCATAGATAAAATGTTCAGGCAAGTGGGTATTGCAAGAAGATGGGAAAGAGTAACCTAAACTGAACCTTTCCTCTGCAAGGAGATGGGAATGAGAAGAGTAATCCAAGACAAACTTTCCTTTTGCCTTACCTTTTGCCCTGTGTGTGGTGTGTTTCTCCGAGTCATCTATTTGAAATGGTACTGTGTGTGAAATGGAGTTTCAAAGCAATGCATAGATATTTCATGCCTCAGTTAATTGAGAGTTTGTATTGACGATCCCTGTCTGAACAGCAAAATTCAGGCTTTTGTAGGAATCGCATGTGAGGAAGTTTTGGATTGGACTTTCATGTTTCACATGTCCCATTTGTTTCAGCTGTGGGAGAACGGGGAAGATAAAAACTTCCAAAGACTGGCCAATTCACTCTTTTCCTTGCAGTGCATTACGGTGCTCACAGGTAAGAGGAGGAAGTACTGGATTCGGGAAAAAGCATTGGTATCCCTGATACTGCTTCTTTGCATACAGGTGAAGTACACACAATGTGCATAGGTCGGACCTGACTGACTGGGTCATTGGTTTCTGGAATAGAACTCTTATAAAAGCCATGTTTAGATTTTGTTGAATTGCAGTTCTGATAAAGACTAAATTTATTTACAGATAATGTATTTAAGGTAATGAAAATGCCTGTCGGTATTGGAGGCAAAGCAAATGACTGCATAAATACTCTGATTTGTACCATTTTTAGATGTTTCAGTTAAATTTACTGATATTTAAAGTATTGAAGATGAATGTTTTGAGGTAGTACATCTGTTCTTATGTGTGTTTTTAAATTTGAATTACAGAATCAAAAAAAGAGCAAGGATATACAGTAGTCTCCTTCATAAACCTAGCAGATTAATCTAACTCACAAGAAATCAAACCCACCACTTCCTGTCTAAGCTTTGATACTCAATTTGGCAACCTGTATAACTAGATGCTATAAGCAAATCAAAGTGCTGTCTGGCACAATTATAAATTTCCAAATGGTAGGTAGCATATAGCACAGTGCAAATGCTTGCCTTTAATATCCACATGCTATTAATATCATTTAGAACAATGACTGAATTAGGTTTGCCTTGGGAAATTAAGAATGTTTCACCTTTTTCCAGGGATGCAGCACTGGCATGGATGGAATTCACTGGTACAATAACCAGTTAGTGTGTATGCCCTCTGTGGACCAGGCATGCTAAGTTACTCTGTTGTACAATTTGACACTTGTGTGTAAGTATTGCTACAGGCTCTACAGATCTCAGCGCACTCCATTTCCCCAGCAATTCTTTGTTTCTATGGTCCTCTGTACTATTAGCATGTCCTGGAAAAGACTTTCTCCTTGAGCAAACTGCCAGCTGGCTGGTAGCTGATACGTAGGCATTAGCTGCCACGGGGGAAGTCAGGGTGAATTTAGTCATTTAGAATACTTGGGCTCGATGAAGTGCTCATCCCTTGGTGAATGGCAGGATGTGTAGATACAGTAGTGTTATTCTAGCAGTTAAGTGCCAAAGAGCCAAGTATTCCAATGTAGACTTAAAAGAAAGTCAAGCCTCTGAAAATAAATTCTATTGAGAAGAGCCGGTGAAACTCTGATAGTGAAAGGGAAAGTATATAAATGAGGTGAGCATGCCAAATAGTGTGTTAAATGTTACAGCACTAGTATGGCACAAGACTTCTTGCACATATTCTTCTCTGGTTCCTGAATTTGGTTAAAAATGAGCTTGATGAACTAGAAAAAAGCATGTCTCACTTTTAGTCCTTTCCTCCTAGCGTGTTCCCTACAGGGAGGCTGTTGAGTATCATGTTCCCAAAATGAATGCTAATGTAATGACATCCCAACACATTGTGACAGAAATTTCATAATGCGATTGGAGTTAGTCATTTTATGCTGTCATTTACCTGAATTACTCATTTTCTTATTTTGAAGAATATATATTTTACAGAATCAATGCCCTGAGCAATGCCTCTTGATAGTGTTACTTTTAATGCTCATGTTTACTATGCAGAAAGATGCACTTTCTTCTTTGGGGAAAGAAATAAATATGTAAAATTATTTCTGTTTTCAAAGTATAGGTAACTGACAGACCTGCCCTACAAGAAGACATTTTAGAACTTTTCAGAATCCTTTGTGTGTTAAATCCGGATGCTATAATGTATGAGCTCTATACTGTCCATATATCTAACTGGTCCTTCTGCATAATTAAAAGTAAAAGAAGTCCACAGAAGAATCCAACTTGTGTTTGTACAAGAAAATGGTGTGCTGTAATACAGCATCTCAGATAGTAGACACATGACTACATTAAATAACTCTTATTTATCACTAGAAGCTAAGTGGAAATAGTATTGTGAAGTTTCATCTGAAGTTATCAGGGCAGCTAGTAGATACAGTAGATACAGGGAGACAACTGTGGAGCTGTAGTAAAAACCTGTCCTGAACTAGGGGCATTTTCTGAAGAATTTTACTCCCTCTTCTTTATCTGATAGGAATATGGAAGTTAAGTTGTGATCTGAATGATCTGCAGGGAATAGAAACCTAAGAGTGTTCAAACCTTAGGAGATATCTTTTTTATCCAGTTTGTTTTGTTCTGTTTCATTTAAAATTAGACTATCCTGAGATCATATGAATAAAGGAATATCTCTCAATTTATTTTTATTGAGTGGGCAAGATAAGATAAAACCTACATCTAGTTAAGACTGCAGTCAGCCGCATGTCACCCATCTACCTTTGATCCTAAGCTGCAGAGATTTATGCATGGATCATATCCAAGGGGAATCCAGCTGGTGCTGACAGCAGGCCACGTGCTGCCCCTGCCTGCAGGCCACCGCTTGAGAAGTCCCGGTAAGGCATGATGGAGATCAGACATCAGCTTCTCACAGATGACGTGCAGAGAAACTGGAGCTTCCTGCACATGTTGGAAAGTTATCAGTTGAGTCTGAGATATCTGGTATCTTATACAGGAACAACAAAATTATGTGCATTATGATGATGATGTTTTATTTTCTTTTGTCCCAAAATACTGTCATGTCTCTTCACCTGGAAACCTCATTTAATGCTTGATGATTCAGGTGAAATCTGAAGGGAATTTTCGAATGGATGCATGAATATTTGAGGAAAAAGTTACACAGGGAAGAATAGGGGAAGTGTGAGTTATTTGTTGTAATATTTCTTGGCTAGTCAGATGCCCTTAACATTATTACTCTGTGCTTTATGCACAGGGATTCTTCTGTATGGGGAAAAGCTAGAAAGCAGAATGCTCTGAAAGATCGTTCTCGTCTGTCTTTGTCCCCTTTATGCTTGCACAACAAAAGCTTAAGAGTACATTAAGAATAAATGGCAGTAATGTACTGATGGGAATACTTTCATTCAAAGTGGACAATACAGCCTGGATGAAGCCCAACACTTAAGGGTATGAACTCTGTTGATTAATCCATAGGTTCTCTTTCTCATATGTAGCACTGTGGTCTCTTTAAAGTCTAGGAAGGTAGTTTGAAAGTTGTGGTAGCTTTTATGCAATAAAGATTTATCAAAAGGTGTGTATTTGCAGGCGGGGAAGTGACAAGCACCAGGACGTGCTGAGGTATGAAATAACTTTCTGGCATTTGAGGAGAGCTGTTAAGAAACTGCATCAGGGAGAAAGGCTTTTCGTGAAGTTTTGGGAACATGGGAGCAAAGCTGGGCCAAAAAATCAGCGTAATCCTTTTCTCCCCAGGCTTCTTTTTTTCTTTTCCCCTGAGAGATGGGATGAGTGCCAGGTTTTCAGTGTTTTTTTTCTTTTCCCAAGGAGACAATATTTTGGGATAGAGAGTGTCCTTTTGCCTTTGATTTCTGTGTCATGTTGGTTTACTGTTTAGATGTGTAATTTGTTAAAAGTTTCTAGTCACTTGTGTTCATCTGAAGAACTGCTGTTGGCTACCTGTATCCTTTGCTTTTTACCATTGCCATTTCCAGTGCTGACAATTTGTCTTCTTTCAAAGATAAATGAATTTTTTTTTTATGATTGAACCTACCAGCATTTGATAATTGATGGCTGTATTTTTCCATATTCTATGTAGTTATTCCTATACTAGCTACAGTAGTCATTACCCTTTTGGATCCCAAGCTACTATTCATAGCAAAGACAAGGATCTGCACAAGAAAACACGTGGACTTGATTAATATCCTTAATTACACTGCATTGAACCAAAGGATAATATTTCTTACTGGCTCCCCTTAATAATCAGTTATGTCTCAAAGCACTTGGATCAATAACCTTTTTTTTTTTTTTCTTAGGCACTGTGCTTACTATATTAGTATGAAAGTATTAGGATGAAGAAGGCTGCAAATGTTAACTAAAATCCTTCAGAAATTTGCTATTGATTTACTGAAAGTTTGTCAAATTGGAGAGGTTCAAACACCTCAGCAGTTATTTTTTAACAGAATATTTCTTGGAGGATATCGGACAGCTCTGCTGAGTGCAGGGACAATAAGCAGGAAAATATTTTATATGGACACATCTTCAGCTCTTGCATGTTTGCCTGGTAAGGCACAAACTAATTCCTACTTTGTGCTAGAGCAGCTCTTTGTTTAAGCAACTGTGGCCACTCGAGAGCACACTTATATATTACTTTAGGTATAGCACTGTGTCAACAGCTCTCTGGGCAGGGGCAGTGGGATCTTAGCCTATATGTTATGCCCACATACAGACATGATTTAAACTGGCTGTCCTTTGGCTTCAACTGTAAATTCTAGGTTAAATGTGTGGTAGTCAGCAGGCTCCTATGTAGGCTTTGTGATGGTTTGCACTGCTGCTGGCTCACTGCACTGGGGCTCCTCTTGTTGCTGTTCATCCTTGGAGTTTTGTCAGTTTAGAGCCACTACACCCATTGCTAAGTGAGTTATCAATATGATGTGTCCTTAATTTCTTCGTGGTAGAGAGTCAAGCTTCTAAACATTTCCATTCACCTGCAGAACTTTGAGTACTGTGTCGTGTGCCTGTGTATATGTGTATTAAAACTGTCCCAACATGGAATTACTTCCCTCCATCCTCAGTCCATACCTGTCACTGAGACCTAACTCCAGCCATAATACTGGCAATCAAAAGGCTGCTCTTTGCTCCCTGCAACGTTAAATCATAAAGGCAAAACCTTGTATTGCTGTTAGTTTTGTGGAGAGTGGGGGGAAAAGAAATCCCTGAAGTGAAAGTGATAGGATGTGGATAACAGATTTTAATTGCTGCTTTCTCAGACTGTCTGTAGTCTGGTTAAAACAGATTTTCCTGCTGATTCGTATGAAAGAAGACAACGTTTTAAATATTGATGTGTATGTGAAGACTTTCTAAAGTGCCCAGATGGACCTCTCCAGCTGTGTTTCTCTGATAATGTTTGTTGTATTTTTTTCTGATTGGCAGCCACTGGGCTCCACTCAGGGACACTGTCCCTCCTGACCATTGCTGCTCCCCAGGCAACATGGCTCTCTGACCTTCTTCCTGCTGGCACCCAAGTATTTCAGGTATGTCACTAACATAAAACCAGAATGTATAGATTATTTTTTCCCCTCTTTTTTTTTTTTTTTTTCTTTGGTTCAGTCTTTTATTGCTTGATGAAATAACTTCATTTGAGCCACAACAAAAGCATTTTATTTTTAAACCACAAAGAGGCCCAACAACTTTTGCCCGAGCAAAAAGGATCATCAAGATGTTTGAAGTCTATTATTTCAGTTTTACAGATTTTTTTTTTTTTAAAAGGTTTTCCAACTGAAAATATAGGCCATTTTTTTAAATTATTTTTTGCAAAAACTTGGATTCACAACCATGTTTGTCAGCCCAGGACTTTTTTGTGTAAACACATTATCCACCCTTCCTCCTCATACTGCTTAGCTCTCTAACCATGTGAGTTCAGCCAGACAGCCATCTCAAGGCTTCTTGATGTAAAGACATTTTAAATAAGTTCAAAGGGTTAACACACAGGACAAGAAGAAGGCTATTTCTGTATCTGAGACTTCAGTGGGAATGATTTACTGCGAACAGAAGAGCATATCTCAAAAGTAATCTTTTTATCTGTCCCTGCCTGCAGAAAAATTTATGGTGACCTGAGAATATCTATAATGGCACAATTTACATGGCACCTTTTGGCTGACGAGAAATAGCAGTCTCAAAATGGGTGAAGGGATTAGGAGTTTTACCCTTGTTTTCAAAAATAATGCACTTGTAGAATTGCTGACAATTTTTTTCTGGTTTAATCATTTCGCTAAGGCACTTACTACATGTATGTCAGAACCCAAAATAATAAAGCAAATGAAAAACTTATCAATCAGCTGGTTAAGTTTTAATACTCCTTTGGTTTAGCCTTTTTCGATCTCTGAAATGATTTTGACAACTTTGTGTTGTTGCTTAACACAGCTTGAAAATGAATGTTTGTTATACAAATGAAGTCAGTGTGGTATAACTGGCAAAATTAAGTGCAAAAAAGACAGAAGTGTAATTTCAAAAGTACCAGTGATACATTCAGACTTAAATCCCATTGATATTTCACTCAGACTTAAGGTCCTATATGCCCAAGTTTTCTAAGTGACCCTTGAACTTCTAGAAAGCTTAAATGGTCAGTATTATTTCCCTCCTTTGCTCTGAATTCAGCTCACTATGTATTTTAGGTGTGAAAACCTAAATGCCAAAATTAGTACAGTTAAGATTGCTTGAAAAGTAAATTTTTTTGAAAAACTGACATGCTGGTTCAGATACTGATGGAGAGGTTTCTGAGGTGTCAACAGAGAAATTTTTGATGAAAATAAGGGAGGGCACTTTGGATTTATTTGACGGCCTGGGATTAGGACACTCATGTGGCAATGGGAGTCCTTGGTTCAATCAGACGAGCATCCTCAAGGCAGGCATCCCAGCATAGCTTTCCTAGCATTGTGGAGGAATATTTTCATCACAAAGCATTCAATTTGGGGACTTTCTCTGTAACAGGTTTGGTTATTTTGTTTGGGCACGGGAGGAGAAGAAAAATGTGATTGGCAAGAAGACTCTGCTTTAATGGTAGTGCATCTTTTTTATTTATTTAATCCATAAATACCAGATTTTTGCCTCCTATTCTCCTAGTGTGAAGGAATATATTGGGGTTCCCAGTGAAATGCCTCTTGTATTTCAAGCATAAGGAGATAAAATGTTAACCTATGTCCATCTACGCTCCCCACCCTCAGCAAAGCCATACTCTTAATATTTTCAAGGTTTCATAAAAACAACCATAATATCTTTACACTTCTGTATCCCAACATTACTTTTCCATTGAGCTTTTGTTGCTGTGACTCCACTACTGCCGTTCAACAATTTTGTGCGTTTCCTCAGGTGATACATCCTTCAGAAAGGCAATTGTAAAGATCAGTTATTATATCCTATGTGACCTTTTGGTTTATCATTTTAAATGACCTGCAGCAGACTCTGCCCGAGGCGTGCAGTTGCTTTGTGGCATAGTAGTTTCAAATGTCAGTATCTGTTTTCATTCTGTGCCTATTTTGCATGTAGTAGTGTGTTAGCTTAGAATAAAGAATAATGTTGACATTTCTTTTGATAGACAGAGATGGCAACAATCTTGTTGGCTGGCTCCACATTAAAAAATCTGTTATTTCCAATGGGGAAATGGTTGGTTATTTTCTGTTTTTCTTTTGTTTTCCCCCAACAAGCTCCTCAATTTATTATTTTTCATTCATTTCTGTTTTCTTGCCAGAGGTAATTATTTTTCTACAGATCACTGTATTACTAACATGTAAATCCATCTGTCTGGAGAACACTTAAACCCTTAAACCACAGAAGAATGCAGTCAGACACACAGGTGGAGAGTGTAGGTCTGAGGTGCTCTCTTTTCCTCTTTGCTGTATGCTCCTTGGATTAAGTTACGTTTTTGCTATATGAATATATTGACGATCTTGTTCATACTTCTGATTTTTTTTTTTGTGCCTGAATTACTAAATCTATCGTTGATTCGTTCTTTTCAACACAGAGGTTTTAAAATTCAGTGGGAGCTTTTAAAATGTAGTGCAGGAACATCTTTGTATGTACCCTTTTTACTGGCACCTGATCCTTCACTGAATCAAAACAACATTGTAAGATTGTTATGTTTTGTTTACTGGTCATTTAGTGACTGAGTTTAAAAAAAAAAAACAGCAGCAAAACAAAACCAAAAACTAACCAAACAAAAACCTCCCAAAATCCCCACACCAGACCACACCAATGAAAACCAAAAAACTGAACAAAAACCCTACCACCAGTTGGCAATAATCCCCTTGGAACTGTACCTGCTTTTGGAGTCAGAGGAAAAGTTTTTATTTCTGAAGCTATGGTTTTAGATACCTTTACTCTTGACTTCTAAAACCTCTTTTTACTGTGTTTTTCCATTTATTCCTTTTTTTTGGGGTGGTGGTGATAAATTCTTATCACTTTTAAAAAATACTATGCCTGTCTTTTATAGCAAATAAAACATTTTTTGTAACTTAAAATGTGGAAATATTTAGACAACGTATTTTGTGTCTGCCTAATTGGTAATTAGCTAAAACCCTGTGATAATCACCAAGGAGACTTGCATGCCTTTTTGTAGAGAAAATGCTGCAAACTGTAAAAGGTTTTGGGGTTTTAATTTCTTTGCAGAAAAACCCTCAGAGTAGGTGAAAAGGCAGTGTAACACTAAGGGAAGGTCGTTAAAGTTTTCAAATTAAATTGATTACAAGGAAATGATATGCCAGAGGAAAAAACAATAGATGAAAAGAAGTGTCCTAGATGGCAAGAGAAGATGAATGCTGTATGTTTTCCTCACCTCAGATTGTCTATGACAAAGTATGATTGTCTAATATCTCAAGATGAGGAGGCTAATACAAGGCCATAAATCACAGTGAACAGCTTTTCAAATAATAAAACAGTCTGCCCTCTCGCTAATAGGCCCCAAGTTAGGACCCTGAAATGTTGAAAATAAGGCTAGTGTTCACCTCCATGTGGGTGACAATGACTTTTGCATATTTTGCATCCACAGATTGTCTGGGGAGGCAGCTGAGAGCCCAATGTGTTCCAAATACAGCAGATTTCTAGCCTGCTTGTTACTTATATGTAAAGATTAATAAGAAAACTATGGAAGATGTGATGTTTGTGTGCAATTTAACTAACACCCACTATTTAAATCCATATAACCCATGTAAATCTAGATCTGTTTCTGGGAATATTGTTTGTTGTGCCGTTAGATTTCCATGCTTCCACAGAGAGTTTTAAGGTTGGAACTTGTGCTCATGTATAAGACATTGTTATTGGATATCTCTCTCTCTCTCTCTCTCTCTCTTTTTCACCTGACTCTTCCTTTGCCCAGCCTTATTGACTGTCTGAGTCTGACACAGAAAACCCTCTTTTCATATGAGAGGCTTGTGTGACATATAAGAGCACATATAAGCTCTAACAAGATGTTCACTTAAGACTTAGTTTGCTTCCCATAGTTAAAATATGGAAGAGTCCAGACTGGGAACAGCAGGACAAAAAAAGTATGAGAGAATTACGTTCATAATCTATGAGCATTATGAGCTACATGACTATGAAGGAGATTAAGCTGTTCCCATACTCTCTGAAAGAATTACAGCAGTAGAGGGAGAAAATTAATAGCCCTGTTTTAAGCAAAATCAAATATCTTGTACGATGACAATGTTCAAGGGTTTATGCACACCCAACATATTAATAGTTTCCCTGATGGAAAGATGCAGAAGAGGTCCAAATATCAAATACGTGTTTTGTAATTTTTCACTTGTGGCATTAAGTCAATTTGGCAGGAAGCTGTGGAAACAAAAACAAAAGTACAAGGGTAGTTGTTAAGAAGAAGTTATAATTCTAGTAACTACACCTGCATTGAAAAAAGATAAATATTTTTTTCTAGTGATAGAATACAGGACAGAACACAATAGTTACATATACAGTTGAAAAAAAATCACAATTTCCCTTTTGTTTTGTTAATCTAAATATAAAGATCTATTTAAATTAAAGCATCTTTGCTTTTTTTAATTACAATGGAAAACTGAGAAACAAAAACATTCATTCTGATACACTTTTATTTGTATGCCTTCGTTTGCATTGGAACTTGGAGTTTGTGAAGCTGGGATTAATTTTTCTTTCAAACACGTTAAAAATACTGAAATATAGCAAATTTGCTCTAATTTTTTTTTTCCATTATGTGTTTCTGAAGTTAAGAATTTGATCTTGAGTTCAATGAACAATGTTGTCATTCTCTAGAAATCGTTAAAAAATACTAGATCCTCACAGCTAAAGAATAGTTACAAAGTAGAGTAGACTAAATCTGAAATTTTAGTTCATCCTCACTGCAAAATAGAGAATATAAAATATATTAATGCAAGCAAGACCCTAAAATGGAATTGAAACAAATTATCTCAGTGACTGCTGATCTTTACAGCAGTGTTGTCAGTTAAGATGCTCTGCTTTTATTGCATTTGTCGCATCTAAAATAGATAGGATAATTTCCATCAGCTTTTGAGATCTGAGGTGGAAAAGAACGGTACCGAGAATTATTACTGGTAGATAATAAGATATTACAAGACTAGATGAACCTTTGTAAACCTCCCCAAGTCTCCTTACACCATCTTACTTCCTTTTGAAGCCTTCTTCATTTTTTCTATGTAAATCATTTCCATCAGCTTTTGAGCTCTAACGGTACTGAGAATTATTACTGGTAAATACTAAGATATTACAAGACTAGATGAACCTTTGTAAACCTCCCCAAGTCTCCTTACACCATCTTACTTCCTTTTGAAGCCTTCTTCATTTTTTCTATGTATGTCTCTCAATTAAAACAAACCAAAACCCCAGTTATTTTAATTGGGATAATTTAAAAATGAGAGAACACTTGGTTTTATCAGAAAAGAAGGAAAGTGAGAATTAAGAGACCAGAGCTCCGAAGTCCTATATCCTTTTCACAGATTCTAGAAAATAAGCAAAAGGAAATCTGTGCATATCTTTTTATTTTTCTCTTTACTTATCTTCTGTTATAGAGAATTAAAACATAAATTTGATCATTATGCAGCTTTTCCAGAGCTTGAAAACATTTTTCATCCATTTTCCATCCTTAGAAGCAGTGCCAGCCTTTGATTCCCCTTTTGTGACAAGAACATGATGGCTAACTGTACAAAACCAAAAGTTTTCTCAATGTAAATCTGGAATAATCTCACATAAAAATTAGAGCTTGAAAAAACATTTTTCACCCATTTTCCATCCTTAGAAGCAGTGCCAGCCTTTGATTCCCCTTTTGTGACAAGAACATGATGGCTAACTGTACAAAACCAAAAGTTTTCTCAATGTAAATCTGGAATAATCTCACATAAAAATAAAGTGTGTTGGAAAGTTACACTTTTATGTAAATAACTAAAATAAAAGTTACACTCAAACTAATTTAAATAAATCAGTGATTCAATTGAGCTAAAATTTCTATTTCCCAGAAAAAGTAGCCCTTGTGAACCTCAAGCTTTATAAAAGGTCTCTGAAACAGAAAATGCCTATTGATTTTCTTGATCACCAGTGATCCTTGATTGTTTAGGAAGGGAGGACTTGTTTCATGTACAGTTCATACAGGCAGCAAAAGGAAAATTCAATTTGTATGGTGTTTAAATGTCTTATCCTTGTCCTATAAGACAAAATCCTTTTCTTACAAGAGGTACACGAGTTCAGGACAAAATGCCATTGATCCACTACAAATTAATCCTCGTACAAGGGAAGATTTATTTATGTACAACAGCTTCAAAGTATTCTTTAATGTTACTCCTTCAGCTGGTTTGCCTTGTTTTAAAATGATTCTCAGTTAAAGAAGCCCTGTCTATCTCCGATGTGGGTAGTTCTGAAAACCTCCTCATCTTACAACTCCTGTGCTTTGCAGGGTGCAGACTATCTTTCTGGAAGAAGTCCTGAGCTCTACGTGGGCCAAAACAGTCTCAAGGCTTGATTGATATTGACAGGCTAATTTGAGCTGAACCAGCATGGACCTCAAACTCACATCTCTGAACCACACGTGGTTTGGTATGTGGAGTGACTGAATCGTATTTCAAACTAGCAAATCCATTTCCAAATTTTAAATGTTTTACTTAGTAAGAGCATTTGAGTTAAAAAAAAAAAAAAGGTAAAAAAATTCAAGTTACGTAGAAGTCATTTAGAATGCAGCTTTATGTGAGTCATCAGTATGGGTAATCTGTGTGAAAAATACAAGTGAAAAATATTCACTCTCAGATAGTTCCTCATCTAAAATCCACTTAAATTCTATTTTTTTTTCTCAGTGTCTAGTGGATGAAGTCCTTATTTTAGACTCTCTGAGAATGCAATACCTATAAAACTATTTGGGGTAGGAGAAAAGGAGGACAAGCTAGCTCTACCAGAAGCAGCTCCACTGAGTGCATGTGTAAAACGAATACTGCTAGGATAAAAATTAATTTGTATTCTAATCACAATCATATTTCCTGTTGTCAGTTGTACAAAAACAGTGCATCAAACATCCAAATGAGTTAAGATGTGTTTTGCTGATTACTGCAGCAGATGGTACATCTCAATTAGGGAAAAATATTTTCTGTTGGCTTATTATACTTTTAAATTAAATTCAGTTTGAGTGGAAGATCAAACATAACAAAACAAAGGATTTTTTTCTTGTTCTTTTATCATCAGGCTGGATATTGTACAAAATAGTAATGTATTACATTAAGTAGTAACTATGAATGTCAAGCAAAGCTGCTTATTCTGTTTAATTTTTCCCGCCATAATATCAGTATGATGATGTAACAAAATATGTTAAAAGCTGGAACCTGGTAGATGAAATAAATTTTGTTTGATTTATGCAGAAGTTGCCTGGGATGTGAAGGCATGATCGAAAATTCGTCCATTGTGTAGGAGAAGCAGCAGGTTGTTCAGGAGATGATGGTATCTACCACTGCCTTACACGAAGGGCAACTGGCTGTAGAAGAGATCATCTGACTGTGAGTGTTACAACATGTGGTTTGCTTTGCCTCCAATTTTGAGAGAAATAACTTGTTGGCATAATAAAAATTCTTAGCTCACTTAGCATCTGCAGCAGACACGCGATCATGAAAAGAATGTCCCAGTTTTAGAGTTAGGTATTTTTCTAGTGGTTGCTGTGTTTCATATTTTCTATGAAAGGAATGTCAATAATGCATATTGATTTAGTTGTTGCCGGGTGATGTTTATATTTTTCAAGGAGTTTTTTTAGCTTCCCATAGAAGTTGATAAGGATAATGATGATAAAACGATGGAATGGCCAATGGAATAGATGTGATGCTGAGTGTGTAAATGGGGTTACCCAGAGGGCCAGGGGTACTTCTGAACTCTGCTTGGGGAGGTACCAATTCAACAATTTACTGTGTAGTAAGAGTGACTGGTTTTACTGTTATTGTTATTATTCCTTTTATTTTATTGTGCTGTTAAACTCCCTTTATCTGAACCCACAAGGTTTTTTCCCTTTTCCTCACCCCTCCTTTTCTTCCTCTTCTCCCTGCCATTCGGGGGGAAAGGAGAGAACTGTGTGAGCGGCTGCATCATCCTAGTTCCTGGCTGGGGTTAAATCATGACAGAACGGAAGTCAAATATAAAGATATTAACTTCTTGTTGTGTTTGCTTATTTTGCAAAAGAAATATTGTAAGGACCACAAAACTGAATTGGGGAGGTGTTCTTACTTCTGTTTCATTTGATCCAAAGCTGCTATCATAGTGCAATATGGTTTTCTATCATAATGCAATATGGTTTTCTATAAATTGCACTAAAATGTTTAGATATAATAATGCAAAGTGAAGTAGTATTTTATTGCAAATTACAGGCTGGCTGAGAAAACAGAATACTAGGAATTCACTTGGCTAAGCCCTCTCAGTCAAGTAACTTGAGGATATAATGTTAACAGCTACAATTAACACTGATTATACATCAACGAATTGGGTAGTCTTAGAATTATAAGAAAAGAGATTAAACCATCTTTGATTTCACAGCTGCTATTGATGAAATAGAAAGACAAAAATGTTTGTGTTACTAAGGCTGTGATGTTTACTTGGAGAAACATGTACTTTTGTGACACTCATTCAGTAGTGCTTGCATTTTACAGCTTGGAAGGCTATTCTGTTGTATTCTGAAAAAAAGCAAGGGACTCTGAGGGATTCTAAAGGAAATGGGTCACATTTATTCCTGCTGCAACCTCTTTGTCAGTGGATAATGAATTACATCAAAAATGAGTTTTGGCTTACATTGAAGATGAAGCTGACCTTCTTTCAAATAACCACAAATGGGAAAAAGTGGTTTTCTTAGTCATTTTCTACCTGAATGCTAAGTGTTTAGTATGATACTTCATTTATCATTCTAAATATTTAATTGTAAGACAGCTCTTCATGTTTTAAACTTCCTGTTGCCATCGGGCCAATGTGTCTCTGCCAGGTACATTTGGAACAGGCAATTCTGCTTTTGGCTAAACTATCTTCACTGACATCTATTTCTCAGCTTTTTTTCTGTATCAGGGTATTTTCAACAATCAGGAATATTGCATAGAATAATTATAAACAGTTATTGATCTCAACCCGATTTGGGAATATAGCAGGGCTTCCTACAATGGCTTCAGGGCAACTGTGAACAAATTTTCTCTGTCTGCTGTTCCTGGCTGTGAAACATGAAACATAGCAGTCTGAAGAATTCAGATATTTGCAACTTTAATTATTTTTGGAGTTGTTAAAAAAAAATAAATTACAGAATATGGTTGAAACTGAGACTGCAGAATATTTTGGTTTGGTTCATTCAGCTGAAACTCCTTTTAAGTGTGTTTTAGAATAGCAAATTATCCCACTGTACTTTGTTTAGTTAAAAATGCTTGAAATATATCTACAAGTGTTTAGTAGTTATGAGAACTGGCTTTACTCCTGGAAAATGGACTGTATTATTCAGAAGGTTCGCTGCAAAATATGGATATTTTGATGACGGCTAAAAGCTTTCATTCAGTAAAGACAAAATATTGAATGCTGGTTTTATGCTAACCTCTGGGTATTAGTTGGTAGGCAAGAAGCACAAGGTTCACTCTGTATAACTGGCTGCCCTAGCTCTCACTACTGGAAAACATTTTTGACAATTCAGGTAGAGAAGTCAGTGTTGGGATGAGCTGTAGAAACTAAATTACTTCTGTGTTAGAGCTGAATTTTCTGGGTCAAGTTCAAAGTATGTTGGTAAATCTAAAGGACTCAGTTGTTCCTTGGAGAAGGATAACACAGTTCTTCAGAGTTAGTTTGCCAGCCTTCTACTGGTCTTTGTCAGAGGGCTCTAGTCACTTGGACAAGGTTCCTTGTTCAACATTGAAGACAATGAATACTGGCTACAGTGAGATTAAATTCATTGTTGTCTTAGGATATAAAATTATTAGAAGCTAAAACGTAATGACATTCTGCTTCTGTAGAAATGGTTGAATTGACAAGCACACTTAAGTTCAGGAAAAAGTGATTAGGGTAGTCAATATTGGTCAGGACAACAGCCAACACTTTACTCTCAACCATTTCCTTTGACAATCAGGGAGTGTACCAGTGGACCTCTTTCATCTCCTTCCTACATACTGGCAGCTCTCTTTTTTTTTTTTTTTTTCCTTTTTCTTTTTTTTTTTTTTTTAAACAGCAGTATTTTGGCTCATTGGACTTAAAAAATCAAGCAATGCAAAGCCTAAAATGTAAAATGTGAATGGTCGTGTTAATTTGGCAAAGCTACGCATATTTTTATGCATGAAATCAGTTATATTTTATGTAAGGAGAAGGTTCAGAAAACATCAGTACAGCATGATGTTAGAAGAAATTGCTTCGTATTCAGTTTTATTTTTAATCTTAGCAAGTGCAACTTTGCTCTCATTTTTACTTAAAACTTTCCTTTTATTTAAGGGACTTTAAATAAAATAAATACTTTATTTTGCTGGACTGGTCCTGGTTTGAATGATGTCAGCTGAGCCAGAGAACCTGAACGTCTGTCCTTTACGATGTCCTGTATTTTGGCCTTGATTAGTGGTGTTGCTTACACTGTCAATTATTAGTAGATACTGCTGCTGCTCTGCTCTTTGATCCTTTCAGCCCTTCATTCTGCCATGCCTGGTGAATAATGATGATAGGGGGGAGCAAGGTCTGCTTTGTTCAAGGATTGCAGGCCACTTCACATGCATTACTTCTTCAGCAATACTCTCTGATATTTATGAATGTAAAGCCTGATTCAAAAGTGGCGTAATGTCAAATGAATACAAATCCAGAAAGTACAATGGGGTTTGGAGCAGGTCTTTGTACTGTGTTCTCCAAAGCGAAAAATAATGGTCAGTAGCTTTTAACTGTATACAATGACACTTTAAATGCTGCAGGACTGGAGGCAAAGAATGGTCTGTGGCTTACAGCTTTACTTAGCAGCCTACTGAGTTCTTTCAGTGATCTGTGAAGATGGATATTGGTCAATAAACTGTGCCAAAAAGCAGGAAAAAAACAGGGAGCTAGATCTTAATTACCATTGGATTTAGGGCTAGGCATGGTTAGAATTAAGTTTCTGGCCTCTGCTTTGCTCTTCAGACGTTTGTCTGAGATAATTCTTGTGAACGTGTTTCTAATTTAAAAGAGAGGGGAAAAGTCAGTGGTATTCTAATAGCCAACAGCAGCGATGAGCTTACTTGTCCTCAGTGGGACCAATTTGGCCCATGTCTCTCCTGCGAGTTTCGGAAGGATTGCTGGCTGCCAGCCTGCCTGGCCCCTGAGGCTGCAGCTAGGACAACCGTGCTCAGCCTGGGCTTCAGCTCTCCCACCAACAGGGCAGGGACTGGGTCTCTGCAGATCTGCTGAAGACACACAGCAAACACCACCTCACTATCCTACTGATGACTTCCAGGGTCTCATCATGTAACAGGTACACCTAGTTAGGAAGGTGAATGATCACATCCATTAAAAATAATGATAATGCCAGCTTTTCTCCCAACATTCAGTTGAAAATTAAGCTTAAAATTTTAAATGTATTTGTATTATTGTGTGCCTTTTTCCTTTATACATTTGGACGTCGCTGTATAAGATGATTTACTTAGACTCCCTTTGAGGCATTTTTACCTATCGTTAAAACTAGTTCATTCTAAATTCACCCAAGCCTAATTATCCAAATTGGCTCTAGATATTGCCATTGGCCTTTGTAATTACACGAGGTCTTTAAACCAGAGATTATTAAATGTAATAATTTGATATTTAAGTGTGTGTGTGTAGAGAGAGAGCAGGAAATACAGAAGGTAAGTTGATATTTAAATGTGTTTGTATAGATGAAGCACGAAGTACAGAAGGTAAAAGAACTGGAAACTGTTCAGATGCTTGCATGTGCTTTCGTTTCCTCTCTCCTGCACAAATGCTTCCAACTACCAAGACAGTTAATGTTAGCTAAATGTAAATTAAAGTGTGCTTGTGTCCCAGTAGAATTAAAATGGGAGAAAGAAAAGAGTGAAGAATAAAGAAAGAGTGTGTTTAGGCAATGGAGCTATCAGAAAGAGACCTTAAATAAGCTTCCATTCAGTCTTCTTCATTGTAAATTTGTATACAGATTTCTCCTGTAAAGGTGGCTGAGCTAAATGTTTCCTAATGTCTTCTTTTGTCATTGTTTCAGATATTCCACTGCAAGTGCATCATTGTGTTGGCTTAATGAAAGCAATGTGCTTTTTTCTTCTTCATTGTGGGAACTGACTAAAACTGCAGAGCCTTTTGACCCTGAAGTGTTTTAGGTAAAGTCAACTCAGTATTCGCAGCAGGTAAATGAAACCATTAGCTTCCTCATTGTCACTCCTGTTTTGGTAGTTGCAATGATGCTTGTTCTTTCCTAGTCCTATATGCACTATGAAATTGCTATTTAATACTCTAAGTCTAATGGGAAATAAGGTAAAGATTTGGAAAAAAGTCATAGAAAGAGTCATACTGAAAAATATTGATGGCTGAGTATCCTGTTTTCATCATTAAAAAATAAAAAGACAAAGTCCATGGCCAGCCTGCAATGCACCTGGCCTGTTGAGCAAAGATTCCCTCCCTTTCCAGCTGGTTCAGACTTATTCCAAATTTTTGTCTATTGGTCTTCTGTGTGGCTGTTACTGAGCAACAATAAATGCATACAGTTTTTGTTGATGCTTTTTTCCCTTAATACTTCCTTTGTCTTGATTCTCACTGGATGTATGAGAAGAAAACAATTTAAAAGCAGGGTATCTATAATAGATTTCTAATTTGTTTTTCAGTTGTCAGTTTGAAGTAGAAGACCTTTAAAAATTTGAGTGTCCATAATTTATAGGAATAAATAATTCACCAGTATTCATAGTTTGCAACCTCTAGGAATAAAAAAGAAAACAAAAAGATATTAAAAATATTAAAAACTTGATATATTTCTTAAATATTTTTTGATTTTTATTCAGTTAGTATGTTTGATAGTTCCTCTGTGCACTATAGTCTATTTTTCCTTTAACAAAGACCATGGTTTTGGCAGATGTTAAATTTTATTGCTTAAAAATATCAACATCCATGATAGATTATTATGTAGGCGACTGTTCCAAAGACATTACCCAAGCTGGTAAAGAAAAATTGCTTTGCAAATTAAAAATTAAATACATTTTTATTTGCTGCTTCAAAGTGGTCTATCTCAACCTATGCCCTATTTAATGTGTGCCAAGATTATGTCAGGAATTAGGCAATTGAATATTGTGATAGAATGTGATTTGAATTAGGGTTTGAATGAGTATTGGGAAAGAACATACAATAATACAAAGTGTGTTTCAAAAAGACTTACAAACCCAGTCCTGTTAAACTGCAGTGGCGGGTCAGTTCTGAAAGACTTTCCATTAAGCGTTGTTTTCTGTGCTGGGTTTTTTGTCTCCTGCTGAGACTTGTGTATAGTTAAGACACTACTAATAGTTGTTTTGACTGTTCATGCGGTGTACACTCATGCAACACGCTACAGCTATTTGTGTTTCAGTTATGCTGACAACACTAGGAAAGCTCAGAATGTATAAAGACTGAAATATTATCAGCCAGTTGCTTTTGTTCCATGGCCGTCCAGTGGAAGTGCTACTGTAATCTGATATTACAGTTATTGCCATGACCTAGAAGGAAGTTGTGTATCTCAGGTTTAAAGCAGAAACTGAGAAACCAGAATCCTGATAGAGCAACTATAGAATTTTAATTTTTATTTTTTCAGTACAACATGATTTTTTTGCCTAAGGAACAAATTTTGGAGAAAAAATGAGCCACCTACCTACCTTCCCCCTTGTATGGGAATCTCAGTACTAAAAAATGTAATGCTATTTCAGAGACTGCAGAGAAAAAACTAGTACTATGGCAGGTTTTATAGAATGACTGATTTATAGGATCTATACGGTTAAAGCTTAGCCAATTGACAGACAGTTAAGAACTTAATTGTTAATAACTATTTGTGAAGGATGAATACTAAAAATTAAGAATAATTTCTCTTCTTGCAAAAGGACAAGAGGTTGTAACCTGGAATAATGTATTGTTAATGAGAATGGAGGAATTTAGGCTGAACATCCAGAAAAGTGTCTTGACAGAAACTTTTATTAGACATTGGGACTGAATCTCAAGAGGAGACAGGAGCCCACTAGGTTCAGATATTAAGACAGACTGAGAAAAACATCAGGAAAATGTACTCTAGGGAGCCATGTACAGCTGTTGCACGATTGGATATTAACCTAATATCTCTTTCATTTCCACCTTTCATAATTCCACGGTTCATTAGCCAGCACCCTCTTTCTTCTGCCCTCTGGTACCTCCAGGACAACTTTCAAGCAATTTGTAAAAGCACATTTCTTACAAAGCACATGTAGCTTTTGTTCTGTGGCAGAACACTATTCAGCAGCCCTGCCTTATAGGAAGTCTACGCAGACTTCTGCTCTTTCTGTTGGTTTTCTTTTATACAGCTCTGACAAAGGTGCAGTTTCTTTCAGTCCCAATAATGCTGGTTACAAATAATTTTTTTCTTTTTCAAAATAGGGAAATTCAACCCTAATTAGAAAAATCCTAAAATGTACTGAGTTGGGGCTTCTAGAAGAAAAATGTGTGTGTTCTTTCTGCTTTCAGGCATTTTAAGACCTAAGCTGTTTAGCAGATGACTTGTTTCGTGAGAATGTGAAAGAAAAGAAAGACCTCCGTCAAAAAAATTCTGAAAAAGGGACACGAATTCTTAGAAAAGTTGCATTTTAAAAAAGTTTTTATGAGCCCCTTGCTCAAAGACAAGGTGCCAGCAGAATTCATAAGCTCAAAGCCCGTTCAGCTTTATGAGACTCTTGTTCACTCGTTTCATAAGGACAGTTAATTTTCAGCCTTGTCCGAGGTGTCAGGGCTGTCAGCTGTGAGGAGGAGGATTAGCGAGCGAGTCAGAAAGAACAATCTCCCCGGCGTGTCCCATGTGTTGTCAGTGGCCTTTCAGCAGAGCTCCCTCCCGTCCAGCTGCTGTGTGACATCATGGTGTGTGATGGTGAGAAATCCCCCCAGACTGTCGATGGGTCATTTGCTGGGAAATTGTTTAATCCAGCCTGGTGTCAGCTTTGCTCTTTTAACTATTTTGCTGCTTTAAAGAGTAGCAAACATTTGTTTAGAAATAAGAAATATTTATATAGTAGATGTAAAATCTGTGGTGAATGGGCTACGTAACACTTTTCCAAGCTACTCCATCAGTGTACAAATTTATGTACTCTTAAGGTACTGGTCAGTAGTAAACGCTTGCTTCAGTGTGGAATTTAAGGAAACGTGGAGTTCAAACAACACAGTTCTTTGCTAGGTGTTTTTTTTTCTTCTCTTCTGGAATGGGTATGTGTAGATAATACAAGGCTTTCCACCTACAAAGGGGTCAGAACAAGTGTAACTCACCTCTAAGCTCAGTCATTTATATTTAATAAAGTGCTCTGTTCACAGGTCACCTTGAGAACTGGCTGAGGACTGAGGGTAACTTTCTGGCTTTTTCTCTGTGCCTGTGGAGGTTAGTTGGTTTGATACAACTAAGTATTTCTTTGTTGATCTGTATCTGAGACAGCCAACAAACGGGAGTTATAATGTTGATGTTGTAGAAAATCACAGTTTAAAAACAACAAGCTCAACAAACTCCTTCATCTCCCCTAATCGATATTGAGATTAAAATGTCAGATAAAATCCTTTGGGTAGTTTGTTGTACCTGAAATTAAAGACAAATATATAAGAATATCTTTTACTTTCAGTTTTTTCTCACAGCTCTTTACAGCTACACAGTTAGGAGAGATAAGTCGCTTACAAGAAACTAAATGTTATTGCTGTCAAAAAAAATTACCGTCTATATCCAATGAACATATTAGCAGTCTGAGTAACAGAACATCTCAGAAATTTGAATGCTCTGTGGGCTGAATTATCTATAAAGGTTCCTACTTTTTTTTAGTTCGGCTGTTAAAAAATTAGTATAAACTGTAAATTTCTTTTAAAGGCAAATTGATAATCCTAATCATGTGCTAATTGTAATTTTTATCTGCCTCCATAGAATAATGGTAAATGTTTGGTAATATGGATATAGAGATGTGAAAATGACTGTATTGGCCAAATAAAAAGGCAAATTTTTTTTTCTGTCTTTACTATTGATTTGCACCACTGAAATAAATGTATGTGTGGAATCAATCTCCCTGAGGATTTAGAAGTTGGGGGATAGTTACTAGGGTCTCTTTTAGATTTTGATTGCAATGCTGAAGCTGTAAACTGCCGTAACGACACTGCAAATGCCCTGCTATAGAACTGTAAAAGGTTGTCAACTTCTAATTCCCGTAGATGTTTCTTCAGATAGTTTATGTTGCTCTCTCGTTTGTTGGTAAATGTGAATAAGAGTGGAAAGCTCTCAAATCCCTGTGCCAGACTGCATGAGAAGTTATACATTAATTTAGTGACTGATGAAAGGCGAACCTTTAAATTTAAACCTAAACCGAGATACAGTCACCTTTCATATTCAAGAAATTAATTACTTTGACCAAAAATAGGGTTCTCATCTTGTCTATGAGACATATTTTAACCATGGCGTCCCTCTGGAAACACAGGATTATGACCCTTTCCTGATGCCCTCTTCCTGCATTTTTCATAATTCCTATTTTATCGGAAAGATTAAACAATCTAGACCTTTGGCCCCATGCTTTACAATGCACCTGAGACATTCATGAATGGTCCAGAAATTATTTGTGTCATGTCTTATTGGTTAAAAAACACTTATTTATGGCTTCGTGCTTCTTTCTAGGGCTTTAGACATTTACATTACCAGGCAAGGGAATGCTCAGTATAAGATTATTAGGACAAATCAGCTTTAAAGCAAAGTTATACAGAGGTTGCTAGTGGCAGTCTCTTCCCTACAACTCTTGTCTTTTTTAATGTCATTTCTTTAGCCAAGTGGATTAATTGTTTTGAAATTAATTTAAATTACTTTTTTTCTCCCATCTGTATGTGTTAAAGGACCTACCAGTATTGTCAGTTTCTTTTGTTTTTCTCCTCCCTGTATGGAAAAAGACTTGTATTTTGTAAACAGAGAGGGGAGCGTGATGGTTTAGTGATAAGCCATTTTGCAGTGGCTCTGAGGCTGCTCATCCTCAGTTCTCACGAGGAGATGAGACATTAACCACCAACTGCCCTCTGCAGCTCACTGATAAGCGACCAGGCACACACATTTAAAACTAACCTTACACCCTAATGCAGGTGCTTGTAAGTGCTGTTCATACTCATTAATAGGTACAGTATTAATTTTAGTAGAGGACATTGGGAAAAATACTTCTATTTTGGACTGGAAGCAATTGTATCTGCTCCATTTGGAAAAAGAGAGAGTTTGATTAGAGTCTCTAAGCTGCATGCTGTGCCATCACTAGATCTGGACAGGGAGCTGCCATATTTTTTTCAGAATGTTTTAAGAACTTTTGAAGAAATTTGTTTCATTTATTACTTTTACAAAAAATCACACTGGTGCAATCACACTTCTTGGGGCGGTGCAAGTTATAAGTTTGTAAGTGGAGTTTGTCCACACTTTGAATAGCAGTAGAGGTTTTTTACAAACTTTGTTTTTAATGAAAATGTCCCTGACTACTAAAAAAACATTTTGAAGTATTTTTCCAAATTAGACCTTTAATACTTCATCCAGTTTTAGCTGTTTCAATTTAAGAACACAGTTTTTGCTCTCCTGAATCAAATTATTGGTCTGTTTATTGGCAGTATTTGGGAATGCGTGTTTTAAGCAGGTCAGCAGAATTAATCTGTAATCAAACTCTTAAAAAAAATATTCCCAAGTTTAGAATACATTCAAGAAAGTAACAATCATTTGTTTTAAACAAGAGCCCTTCTAAACAAAAGCAGCTCTTGTAGATGAATGTGCAGGGCTGTTACATATCTGAATGAGAGCCTTTGGATTTTATTGAAGGAGACTTCTATGTGTCTGTCAAAATCTTGGCTTTTCATGCCCAGTTGTTCTGGCTGTGACAGTGCAAACTGCCTGACATATAGATGCAGTTTGCATACATTTGATCTAGTAATTACAGTGCAGCTTTGTTTAGCAGTTCTTTTGAATTGAACAAAAATATCCAAAACCATAATCCAAACCAAAACCAGAAAAACTCAAACCCAAACACCAAAACAAACAAACAAAAAGCCCAGGCAATTTTGGAAATGGCAAATATGAGACTGCATACAAATCTTACATCTGCAATAGCCGTTTGATGTAGAGGTGGTCAGGGAAGTTTAGTGCACAGTCAACCTGCATGTCTCTTAGTGGGGACAGTGGGATAACGAAAGATTTTACTTGCTTTTCAAGTCAATGTTAAAGTGTTTATAGCTGGCTGTTTTATGTGGGTAAAAACTCTTAGTCTAAATACATTATGAAGTTGTCTTTGTCAGCCATCTTACTGCTACAAGTATGCGCTTACTTTGCTGCTAAAAAAACCATAATGTGACATTCTCTTGGATAGGTTGTCTTAATGGGAAAAAGGCATAGAAGAGACAAAAAGAAGACGTAAAATTTTTGAGTAACTAGGAGGGGAAAAACCTCACTTCTTACCTTGGCATTAGTTTCATGCCTTGGTCTCTTCCTGCAGCAGTTTCCTAGGGACTTTGCAGTTAGCAATCCGAGACGCCATTTTGAGGTCCCCGTGTAGTGTCAATGGTGGGGTATCAGCTCCCATGGACTGTACCTTACTGCTTTTCTCTTTTTGCTCTAGTTCCTTTCTGTGGGAGATGAAGAAAGCTGGGGAGAGGGAGGTGGAAGCAGGCTGAAAACTATCATTCACCACACTCGTATTAAGAAACCTATTAAACAATGACTAATGGCTGTTTTCATTCCTGCTACAGCTTCACAGAGTGCCAAAAGGCTCCTACTGACGGACGGTTTTGAGTTAGGCCTTCAGGGAAGCCCAGAGCACTGCAACAGCTCGCCACTGTGGGATGTAGGCAGCAAGAGCCAGGTTGCTGTGTGCCAGACAGAGGTGAGTGACTGGATTTAATGTAGGTTTTCCGAGACCGATGAACCCTGTTATTCGTGCATTATTTACATTACTAACTGATTAGTCTTATTTTTAAAAAAAAAACAACAACCCTGAACTTTTTAAGTCATGCATTTTAATTGCACTCACTGTAGCACTGAATATACTATGCTTGAAGTCACAAACTTGAAAGCTTCCATAAACATGTATAAAAAAAACTTCCAACAGAAACCATACTGACACGCTCACCACATCTGAGGCTATCCAAACAGAAATTCAGGAATGAAAACCCTGGGCCAAAACTGAATTGATACAGAATAACTACCATACAGTTGGTTGGCAGCTCAGCTGAGTGAAAATTAGCCAAGTGCTGCAATGTTTCATCCAGTAATATCAACTAAAACAACCAGTTATTACGGTAATCATCTCTTCCAGAAAGCATGAAAGTATAGAAATGGCTTAAAGCCACGTCTTGGTCCTTCTGTGTCAATCATCTTCTACTTACACTGAAGAATCTGGCGAGGTGACTCTTCCTTTGCTGAGAGTTTGCTCAGTTTATAACAGGACTGGATCCATGACTAGACTCCCGCATGCTGTGGTAACTCAAATAGGTTTTAAGTATCTCTTAAAGCTTAACAGGTAGCAAATTTTTTCCTTGTAAATTGGATATTTTATTCAGCTTTAACTTTAATTCGCATCCTCATTTCAATAATCCTCTCTCTGCTGTTTTTTTCTTTTTCTTCAATTTTTACAGACTCTTTTCTTTAAATTTCTCTAGAATTTATAATATTAGTTCTGTTCCTCTTGAAGGGCCATAATCAGTTGTGTCCCAGTAAAAATATCCTCATGGAATTATCCTATTGTTGAATTTTTCAAATGTATAATTTTTAAAGAGGAGAATCTTCTCAAATTTGTGAGATTGTGTCTTGTCTCTGAATAAAATAGGAAGAATCTATTATTATTATGAATCAATGCTTCAAAAATATGATGTACGCAGAAACATTTCAGAAAAGTTTAAATGTTGAATTCATAAACAAGTGAAGTAGAACATTACTGATGTGTAAAAAGGTGTTCCTAAGGAAAGGACTATAAATTACCTTGTTAAGATATATAAGGGCTCCTTCCACCTGTCCGATTTTAGTGAAAGAAACATCCATTCCAAAAAAATCCAAAAGTTTGTTTGTGTTCCCTAGAATTTTAGAGACTATAAGAGAAATTACCATTGACGAATAAATTTATAATTTTTCTTTTTCTTTTAAAACTTGCATTTAATTAATTATTTACGTTAATGTCTCTACTTGGCAATTTTTCAGTAGGACTGGCAAAGTTTAATGCTTTCTGCATTAATTTCTATCTAGAGCACTACATTCTCAGATAAATTTGAGTTAATTTTCTGCAAAACAGTATGTTTTCTGTAATTTTTTTGTTTTGCATAAGTCTTGACTAATTCCCACGTCCATATTGGTCCATTGGCACTTCTAAGTTGCGCTCATTAAATCTCAGAAATCTTCTCAGAACGTCAGTTGGCGACAGGGTGTTGATAAATTTGTTAACTGTAGAAGGAAATTGAGTCAGCTTTGGGTTATGTGATCTACAACTAATCTTATAGAACTCATTTTCATTCCATTTCACTCTGTAGAAAAGATTTTGTCTCCATTTCCTGCTTCACAGTAGATGTGGTTACCAAACGTTCACATTTCCAGACAGGCATCTCAAGCAGTCAAAAGGTGAATGTCTCAAATAAAAGACATACATATACATTAGAATATATTTTGAATTATGAAAGACTGAAGGTTTTTTTACTGTATCTTTTTTTTTGTGTCAATGTTTTCCCTGGCTTATGTGGAAGAGGGAAGAGGGAAAAGAAACAGTATATGCCATGGGAAATAGCACCTTCTTGTATTAGTATATATCAACTAATTTTTATTACTGGTTTCTACATGTCCCTTTTTTTTGTGCTTCTCAATATTCTGTTCTGTCTGGTCCTGGGAACATGTGCCTTCATATATACTGTCATAATTTTTGATATATCAGCTATTTCACTAACAACATGACATTTTTTTGTTACATAGGAAATCCAGATAACCTGCTGAATTGGTTTATGTTGCAAAACAATGGGAGGCATGTAACGTCGTAGACAAATTCTAAAATGATAATTTGCATAGGACTAGCACTCTGATAAAATATGCACAAATAAGAATGGGTTTAGTACTTCAGTATGTTTGTATTTTTTCTTATCACATTTAGAAGGTAATGATGACTTTATATTGCTGTGAATGAAGTTCTTTATAGATCGTAACAGAGGGAAGATTATCATCTACTGAGTCACTGAAACTACCTTGTTCACAGGTGTCATTTTTTCAGAGTTCACATGGAGGGCCATGTGAACTGCTTTGCACACTCCATGAAACTTAAGCAATGAAAAAGCATGATACATCCAGTAACTGGATGTGGGAGTTACGGAGAGCTGGATCCTTATCTGAAGCAGTGCACACCAATTCCAGAGTGTCTGTTGTTCCTTTGAAATTCCAGGTGCCTCTTTAAAAATATACAGCTCTCAAAAGCTTGAGCTGCCGACTAGAAGTTTGGGGAACTGGCTTCCATCCCTACCTCTACTGTGATCTTAAAATACAACTTGGAGAAAAATTTTTCTTGGTTGCCCCATGGTGATTCTGGGATAATGTTCAGTAGTATTTATTTCAGTTGCAGCATCCAAGAGAACCAGTGGGTCAAGAGACCATATGTGGTCCCTGTATTTGTTTATTTCAATCTGTGTATATTTAGCATTCATCTGAAAGACAGGAGGCTTCTATTAATTTGGTAGAGTTGCTGAAAAAAAAAAGACAATAACCTGATGGTAGCCAGGTACAAAACTTTTATATTAAGAGCATTTTTCTTGTTAATAGTACAGTGTAGGCAGTACTGTGCAAATTATGCTCTCAACTCTCTCTGTGTGTATCTGTAGAAAATATTATGTCTCTTATTCCTCTTGTGTGCAGAACACTATCAATCCAAAACTGCATAACATGAATAAACATAACTAGCAACTGGGACGAGTCTGCCAAAACTTGTGTTTTTCCAAGGCCTGGGCCTCCAAAACGGAGACGTGTTTTTAATTACATATGTGATGACAAGATTAAGAAGGCAGGCACTTACTTTTACTTACCATAGTCCCACAGCTGTTATGGGTAAAAGTATGAAACTAGCTTTTGGGAGGGGAAAAAAAAGCGAGAGTAATAATTAGAATTGAATTCCCCTAGTTATAGCTGAATGGGTACATCAGAATACTTAAGGCAGGTCATTTGTGGGAGTAAATTGCTATAGATCCATTAAGTTAATTGAAATTAAGATAATTTAAGGTTGCTGAGAATTTAACTACTATGGTGAAAAACACAAGTGAAGGCCAATTCAATTTTCACCATTTCTTTCATGGGGGAAGAAGTGACACCTTAGGAACTTTCTTCTGTTTGCCGTGCAATGGGGCAAATCTGTGACTTTTTCCATGCCTAAAAAATGCTCTAAGTTCCATCTAGGGGTAGATTAAATGTATGAAATAGTTCCTTTATTGACTTTTGACAATTAACCTTGGTTTGCAACAGTTGCAAGCCATACATAGAGAAGTTGGGGATCATTGGATGAAAGTGTATGAAAGGTATGGAGATGCAGATGATTTTACATTAATATAAATAGTAATATACTATCAGTTGCTTGTTCTTACATGTTAAATTTAAGATCTTGAATATCTTCCTTCGTTAAACTGTGCAGTAAATAAATAAGGTCTACCTTTTTTCCCCAAGATAACTGTCTTTGAAACATCCATGCAAATTCCTAATTATTTACTGACTACCCTGAAGTTCAATGTGTACATCTTAGTGCTGTGCATGCACCCTTTTTTCTTTTTCTGTGCTGGGAAACTGTTGTAAATTATTTTCTTTGGCTGGGTCAGGAAGTATTTTTCCATTTGGCTACTCTTTATTCCTGCTTTTCATTTACAGAGTAATTTTGTAGTTAGGCACTATGCAGCTGCTCTTCTAATGTGTGGACTGGCTTAGCAAATAATTTTATTATGTCTACAGTGCACCAGGTTGCATTATAAAGTTTCAGACAAGGCTATCTCCTTCCTCTCTCATTCATAGCTTTTAGCTATGCCTATGCAATTAAATGGGGTAGCTGACTCTCTGCACATCTTGATAGATACAAAGAGGAATAGCCTCTTTGGGTACTAAGGGTATTGTTTGAAGATTAGTTTAAGCCAATCTAATTGCAGTCTGCTCCTGTTGACCCTCATTGTCCCTGTTTCTCCTCCTCCTCATCTAATTTTCAGCTGAATCAGTTCCCTGAACCCAGTTCTTGGCATGGCTATGTGTGTGTGCCAATGATAGCAACAGGGAAAAGTAGGAATGAATAGGAGGAAGAAGGAAAGGACTGACATGGTCAGGACTTGGATGGTGCCAGACCAGGAATAGAATGGTGCTCTCAGTGGTGCACGCTCACCAGGCTGAACAGCTGAATTTCTTTTCACTTGTGAAGGTGACTTCCACGAGCGCTCTTATTTCTGCTGTTCTGCTCTGCTAGCACACTGTACATTAATGGCAGTGTGTGTTCTCCCTTTTCCCAGGTTTTGAATCTTGTAAGATTCTGTAAAATTTGGAAGGTATGTTAAGGTAGAGAACATGAGTACAAGTTTTCATTTTTATGTTTTCCATGTTTATGTTGAAGACAGATTGAAGTGTTCAGTCTGAGATACAGTAAGTAATTTTTAGGAAGTAGTATAGATATTGTTTTTACAAATAGTATAGATTTAGGACACAGTGGTACAAAGACAAGACAAAAAAAGTCATATTTATATTTCATGGCAGATATGCAGATATGCCAATCATATATAAAGAAGCCTACTTCAATCTCCTTAGCATCAAAAGAAAGCATTTGAGGCACGTGTTCAGAGAAAGCATGTTCCTAGTCTTAGAGCCAATAGGAAACAGTAGTTGATGGTATTTTTTATGTATTTTCAACTGCGTGAATGTCTCCTGATGACCCATTTGAAAGTGTCCTGGTTTGAGGTAAACCAGAATCAACTTTCTGTTCAGTAATTTTACTTTTTTAGCTAGGCCTCTTCTAACTCTCTGAAATGAACAGCATATTGTGTAGAAAACTGTTCATTCTCAGTGATAAGACCTGTGTTTATAGTCAATGCTAAGGAATGGTATGTAGAAAAGCTCTTACTTATTGCTGTAACAACCAAGGTCAGCTAATTTTATTTACCCCACTGGAGGATTGGAAATGGAAAAGTGTAGAGGGGTCCCACCTGCAGGGAGGAGCAGACAGGACAGGTGACCCAAACCTGACCAACAGGATATTCCATCCCATCTGCCCCATGCTCAGTGTAAAAGCTGAAGGATCAAAGGGTCAGCCCTCTTTCTTCAATGGCTGATGTCTAAGGAGGACCCTGTCTGTTCATCTGCCTTTGATCCCGATCTGTGCATTCCTGACTCTAGATCTGGAATCCAGTTCCCATACATTGCTGAGTCCAGACTGGGACTTCCCCAGTGCCTGCTGGTGATGCCATCCTGGGAGCCTGACATCTATTACTGTAGGATTTGGGAAACTTGTATACAATTACTTTTAGAAGAATGACCAGTTGTCGCCTATGTAACCTCAGCAAATTAAAATGTCCACTAGTAAGAGCCAGAAAGCAATTATAACAGCAGTCTATTTGCAAAGCTGAGACTCTCCATAACAAAGTGACAAATTCTGGATTTCCAAGGGTGATGATGGTGGAAAGATGTTGGCTGTAGCGTAAGTCAGGAGCTCATGAGAAGCTGTTGCCATTTAGAAAAATATTCCCTTTTTGTAGTGTCATTAACGAAACATGCTTAACCCAATTAATTTAATATATTTCCATCTGGAAAGTAAGTAGATAGCTGAGGGGAGGAATGAACTTCTATCAAGGCGTAGTTGAGAAATGCATTAATTGTTCTTGCCTAGCCATTTCCTCTCTCTGTAATCTTTCACAACTTTGAAAAGATTGTTTTTGCCATTTCTGCTGACAGGGTCAGAAGTCATTGCCTCTGCAGACTTCAGAAGTGCTTTGGGATGCACAGTTGATGCATGTATGTTGGAACATGTTCTGTTCAGCAGAACCTATTTAGTACTGCTGTTTGTCTGATTGTAGCCTTGGAGAAGACAAAATGCCCAGGCTGAGGTTATACAGCCAGCTCTATTTGGCATAATTCTGTAGTGCTGCTGAAAGGGACAGCCCCACTCTCCCTCTCTTTCACTGCCAGGTGCTCACCCTCTTCCTCCTACGTGCTTGATTAAGTGTCTGTGTGATCATGCCCTGAACCTGGAACAAGGGACCTGATCCAGCCTTTTTACTTGGTAAGTTTTCAGTCGAATCAGGTTCCTGATCCAGCACAGGTTATAGTAGCATCATTGGTAGCGTCAGCTACCCGAGGTAGGAGCTGAGAACTGGGAACAGAGTGTAAGGCCACACTTCACATGGCAACTTGAAATGATGCTTGATTAAGATGATTTTATAATTAACTTCTTAATTGTTACTTTTATGCCTTCCTTACAAACCAGCCACATTGAGTACTGTAAGATGTCATTTTGCTCGTATCTCACAGAAGTCTTTTATCACCTTTGTGTTAATGTGCATTTAATTAAAAGTAACAAGGATGCAGATGATTGCTGTGGAAGTTCCCGATGGGAGTGGGTATATGATCTGTTTCTCTGGAGTCATACGTTTCCCCCGTGCTCTTTTCTTGCACTGGTGAGACGGATTGTTTCTGTTGCCTAAATCCACATAGTCAGAAGGGTTTATTGCTCTCTTTTTTTTGGGTGGGTTTTTGGGGGGGTTTGTTGGTTGGGTTTTGTTTTTGTTTTTGTTTTTTTTTTTAATAGAATTCCATTGAAGTTGTTTATAGGTTTGTTCAGAGGTTATAGCTGAAATTGCTGGATTTTTCCTTTAGGAGTTCCAGTGCTCCATTGCGAATCCCTGAAAGGAGGCAGGGATGGGCTGCCTTTTTGGAAAATACTGCTTGGTTTTTAATACATTATTCCCTGAGTGCCTTGCCTGTGATTCCATACAGCAACTCTCCAGCATTGGACTGAAAAGCAATTTCATATTTCCTTGCATTTCTCTGCCAGCACTACCTTGGACTCTGACTGATGCTAACCAGTCTAATTATCTGTGACTTCCCTCCCATGCGCTTTCCATTTCCACTCAGTCCACAGAATGGTATTCTCCAATCCACAGCAATTATGAGTACGATATATGAGATCGCTGGAAAAGGGTATTGAGGATAAAAAAATGAGATGGTAAAAAAACAACTGCTAAATCAAATGCATAACAGATCTGAACTTAGAGTCTCTTCAAAAATCCTATTAATATTGTTGAGGATTCTGTGCGAGGATTCTGCACTTGCACGTCCAGTGCTCTGATCTTTATTCTTGGAAGTCTGAATTTATCTGTTTGTTAAGGTATTTGGAACACACAATGCTGAATTATCTTTGCTTTTCTGCACATTATAACCAAGGTCAACCTGTTTTTTTCCAAACAGATGGAAATTAAGTCCACTTTCATTTAGAGATGTGTGGAGAACCATGTGAAGATGCTTGTGTGATTGTTAGTATATGTACCTTAAAAAATAAAACATATCCTAAAATATATCCTAGAAGAATTTGTGGAAAGACATGGAGCTGGTTGAAATATTCCAAATAAATGAGGGTGGTGTCAAGAAATTAAAAAAAAAAAAAAAATCTGTTTTGCGGTTTATTTTGGGGGTTTGATTTTGCCATTAAATATCACAATTAAATGGCATCCAATAGCATTATTTTGTATAATGTTCTGAAGAACATGAAAATATACTTGAGAGAAATTATGATCTTCTTGTATTTCTATTTTTAGTTCCATTAAAAAAAAATACATAAATTTAGACTTAGATTTTCATGAAAAATGCAGATTCCATTTCTTGGATGTTTTTATGTTGGATTTTATTCCTCACCCTTGTCTGTGAGTAATATCTGCTACTGCAGTGTCTGCCAGTTTGGATTACCTTCTAAACTTTGCTGCAAGAGGATCAAGGTTTTGGGAAACATTTATAAATAGCAATGTGTAGTTTCCATGTGCTTAAACTGTGATGCACTGTCATCATTTTCTAAAATACGTATTCTTTTAGTTTCTTAATGACATCGGTGACCTTTATGATTCACAGGAGATTTGAGGATGTTTGTAGTGAAGCCAAATGCTGTAATCAGAGTCACACTGTCTTCCTTTGATAAACCTTGTGATAGACGATACAAAAAGTATTGATACTTTAACTACTACAGACTCCCTCCCCCCAGCCCTCTGTGTGTGCATACACACACGCACGTGCTCATTTCACCTCTAACACTGAAAATGTGCCTCCAGTCATGGTGGATAAAGACATTACTTGAGAGCTGGTGATGCAGTCAATGCAAATAAGCTGCTGAATGAGACTTTAGAGTCAAAGGGTGCCTATTCATGGTTTTCCAGAAGGCTATTGGTTTTGGTTGCCTGCAGAAACAGGAAGATTGCACAGTGTTTAATCATCTTCTGCAAGTTGTTCTGCAAATGTTGAACCTGGGAACCGAAATTCTGCTGTTTCACTTGTCATGTAAATAATTAAGTGTTAGTGAGCTGCAAAAAACATCTCCTACTGATCATTTGTAGCTTGTGGGGCTCAGAAACAGTATCAGAGTGTAGCGGCAATAAAACAAAATTCTGTGTTTAATAGTTTTGGAGAGACAAAGGACCTACTGTGTTGTAGTCCTGGTTTAAACCTACACCTCAGTTCCACTTTTTCGCACCCTGCAAGTTACAAGAGGGTTGTCGGTTCCACCAAAGCTGAATGTAGTAGAAAGTTCCTGAAAAATTTTGTGGTTTTTACACTGAGTTAATAGGGTACATAGAAAGTCAGAGTATGCAAAATTCTACTCTTCATTTTACTCCATGAAGATGAAGAGTTTTTGCAAAGAAATAATAATAAAAAAAAAATTAATGATACAGCACCTTATTTAGTTAACCCAAATTTTCTTGTGGGGAGAAAAAAAATTAATAAAATAGTTTTATGCCAATTATAAACCAATTAACCTTTGCTTTTTCCTGAAGCATGTCTACTAATGTTTGCTTTTGATTTTGTTTTCTGATGTTATTTAATTATTTATTTATTTCCAGGCTTGAAAGATTATCCTGTTGCACTGTAAACAACCACTGAACCTTCTGAAGAGATTTCTCATCTGGGCTGCTTTGCTGGTGAGTTGCTTGAAGCCTGATGCCATAAAGATAATAGAATTAGCAGACCTACCAGGCCTCATTATTTTTAATTACTATTACTGCTGCTCACACACTACATGTAATTCAGTAAAGCTGGAGTGGAGTGAGGGGGGAACCCAACAACTCTGCATTTCAAAATGGGCCATCATAGAAGAGGCTGTTGTCAAGTCCTTCTGTGAATTATATGTTTTTCAGATTCACCATTATAAGAATATTCCAGACAAGTATCAGAAACTCAACAAAGCAAAGGAAAAAAGGTAACATGGGCCATAAATAGGTCAAAATCTAAGTACCTTCAGCTCACATTTTGGTTCATTTGTCAAAGCAAAATCAATTGTTATTATTAGCCTATTATCATCATCCTTCCAGTGAGCTGGCTTCATTTTAATCAATATTTCTAATTAGACTACATCAAATACAGTTTTAAATTGTAGCCACCTAGCGCAATGTAAGCTAAATTTATATGCATCTCTGCATCCATTCTTTTTATTCTATATTTACTAATAAGATATTTCTTTACAAATAAGGAATAAATAGCTGTGTTTCAAACACGTTTGAAGCAGTTACACATCAGAGTTGATAATGGACCACCTACTATGTTGAAATGTTGTTTGTCTTTTATTTGTATGAACTACGTGCTTTAAATAGCTCTGAAACTGTCATTGAATTTTCAGGTCACAACACAGAGAGACAGAACCAATGCTCTGTGCCATGGTTTCCATTGGCTCCTTTTGACTTGCAAACTAAGCGTTCGTGGAAGCGGACGCAAATTGTCCGTTTCCTATTCCTTGGTGGTTTATTTTCATCCTATAAGTACCTGCTGTCCTTCAGGGTTTGTCTGGTAGCCAGCCAGCTGTGTGTGTCTCAGCGCTCTGGTTTCCCCCCATGAAATCAGTGTTGCTGCTTTACACATGCAGTCCTAAAAGCTAAAGCAGAACTTGTCCATCCTTGGACTGTCTTGCTCTCATGTTTTTGCGGTGTCTGAAGGGTTTTCACAGCTTCTACGAGAGCAACAAAAATGCACTTGTTTAAGTTGTTGGCGTATTTTGTTGTTGCTGCTGACTATCAGCAGGTTTTACAGGTGGTCCTCTTCTCCCCTTCCATTAATACAAATACAGGAACTGTGCCATGGCTAACTACAATTGTTTTCCTCCCCTGCAGGGATTTAGGCACTAATTGATCATGCAATAACACTTTCCATAAGACGTACTTTATAGGATGGTAACGTGGTTCTAGTTCAAACATTCATGACTCAGGAGTATTCAAAATCTCTGTGTCTGTCCTAATTTCTAACAGCAAAAGAAGGATTACCTTCACTGTGTTTTTCCTAAGCACGTGTGTATGTGGGCGGGTGTTTGCACACGTTTATGCGTGTACGTGTTTGTATATATAAATCAGAAGCCTTTCTTTGGTGGTCAATGAAAAGAGATTATTGGGAGAAGTCTAATTCTGTTGGCTGTGATGGAAGTCAACAGTGAGATCACACTCTGTACTGCATCTTTCCAAATAATTCTGTTGTGGTTTAATTGATATGACTCTAGGGCCATATTTTGCATTTTAAAATAATTCTAATCCTTAGCCCATTTACTTACGTATTGTAATTGGTCATCGAAATAGTCCTCTTAGCAATGGGAATGTGAACTCAGAACAACCAAACTTTCCTTGACACTGATCTCATAACTACACTTGTGTGTGTGCTGTCATTTAAACATGCAATTTCTGTGTTTTTCACTCTGACAATGTTGTCTGGTTTGAGTCCCATACTTCCTCTATTGTATACTCTGGAGTCAGCTGCAGTTTTCAGTAATTCTTTTATCATAAGAGCTGTTTAAAAGCATAAAACAAAAATTACCGTTACCCTAATGGAAACTGAAGTGCAAGTAGCTATATCACAATGTTATTATGCTTACTTCTGTGCCAGTCTTATGTGCGATCAGTGTACATGTGTGGAGTGCAAAGGAGAAAGTAGCTTTAGAACTGAAAGAGGCAGAATCTCGAAATGTTTCAAGGTTTCAATTCTTTCTCCACGAAGTTTCTCCATTCCCTTTCTTCCTGGGAGACTGTGCAATCTAGTATACGCACTGCCTAAATTAGGCAGACCTTGTGGAAGAAAATGTATGGGGGAAAAAAAATGTAATCAAAGACTGGATCACAACGTATTTCTATACAGGACCAAATTTGATTTACAAATCACAAATGTTCTGGTGTTTTCTAACTTTTTAACACATAACTCAGTTTGTTTATATTTTTTTCTGATTTTTATATGTCAAATTGTGACTAGCTCTCATTTACATTGACTATATACTATGTGTGTATATAAGGGTGCCATGATGTAAGTTTTCTGTTGTTCATCCCAGAACCGTACATAGACAGAGGGAGTCCTTGGCTGCTAATGCACGTTTTGCAGGCAGCTATTCAGTTTGAAGCAGACTGCTACACGGGTGAGCTCAGCAAACTGACCTGCTTCACCCCTCTGGTCTCTCTTTCTTGGTCTATGCACCTCTGATATCTTTTTCCATGGCCAGTATCACAAACTTTTGAGAATGGCACTATGTTTTCATTAGCATAAGTGAGCTTCATATTCTAATGGGTTAAACTCTGTTAGGCACCGGTGAAACGCACTAGGGAGGTGATAATCTTTTGTAGTAGATTTCTATATATATGCTGAAATTGATCTGTTAGAGATAAGAATATTTTTATTCATATATGTATTCAAATACATGTGTGTTTTTATCCAACTATGGCATACTCTTAGGATAAAAGGTTGAAGTAATTTTTGAATATTAATTCTGTCACAGGAGTCTTGTGAGTCTAAGAACTAAATTATTCCACAGATGGTGAAACTGATGCCCTGGAATATTATGGTTGAGACTTTTGAAGTGTTAAGAAGTGAGATGCCCTTTTGTCAGAGAATTTCAGTGCAATTTCCCCATGGAATTCCTTAGGCTCCGTTACAAATCTCATCTCAATAATAGACCACTGATCACAGAAAAGTTAATGGAGAAGCTGGAAGGAGAATCAGGTGTCTTTTCACCCAGATATCTTAATCTGAGACATAATTATTTGATGAGTTCATCTGAGGATATAATAAGCTTCACAAACTTTGAAGTCAGGCAGACGGGGTAGTATGCATAGTTAGGCATGCAAAAACTTTTCACAATATATTTGAAGGTACCTGATTCCATGCCTTCTGCCGCCTCCTTCTTTTTGAATGTTTTAAAGGCTTTATAGAGTTTTCAATTAAGAATACTTCTCTATGTGGCATAAGACATTCCTTGCTTCCATAACTTCTGTTCTCTAGTGCCTACAGTTATGCTGGTATCATAAGTGTTACAGGCATTCATTAAGGATTGGGGTCTGTGATAAAAATGTTAGTGCTGTATGTATTTTAGAGTATTTTCTTCATCCATAGACATGAAATATGGCCCTTTCACATGTGATAGAACTCTGTAAAAGCTGATAACATGTAAACAATATTCTGCATATTTCCAACATATTCCTTATACTGTTCTGTGTATTTTAACTAAGCAGTTGTTGATTTGTTGTATATGCACCAGAATGGATCAAAAGCTATCAAAATCTCCACAAAATGGGGGGGACTGTGAGGTTCTGTGAGGACTGAGTGTATTCCACATAAATAAAGCAATAATAGGTGCCAGAGTGCTCAGGCCTTAGCTTTTTAATCCCAATTTCAATGTTGTTGCATATATTTGAACTCCTTTCTCCCCTTTACTTTGGTGATGGGATGTGAGGTGACTTTCATGATAGAGGAAAGCTATGAAGTTTCTGAAAAGAACATACAGTCTTTTCTGTGGTGATAGCCTAGTAGAGTAACACGTCACTCGTGGGTCAAAAAGAGTATTTTACTGCTGGCAGTGTGTTCTGCAAGTTTATCCCTTTGACTCTGCCCTCCATGAGGGGGCTCCTTAGCACATATAGTACAGGTGACTGAATCAAATGCCCTCAACATAAAAGGCAGAATTTATTCACTGATTTTTTTTTTTATGTGAGAAGTTGGCCACATTGTAGCTGTGCAAGATAGATCCCTGAAGTTTTTTATTATATTTTTTAAAATATATGGATCTTAAAGCACATTCAGGAGAAGAATTAATACAACTTTTCCTGACTGATGTAGCTACGAAGAGGTCATGGCATTGGGCAGATGTGGCAATGAAGACAGCAACATAAGCACCTTTGAAAAATAGGCTTAACATAGGACAAAAGACATTTGGGGAATCAATCTTTGTTCAGTTAACCATGTGCTAAAACTGTACTTGTCACGGTATTGAAGACTGGGTATGTCATTAGCTGTCATGCACTTGGCAGTGCACAGACATGCTACTGTGTGTGCAATTGAAATCCTGCCTTTGTAAGAAGGCTTGATGATATGTAATATGGATTGGAGTTCATTTACATGGTGGAGGGAGGAGTAGGTAGAGCAGTTAAAGCTTTGGTACCTCATGTGATGCGTGCTTCTGGGAAAATAGCAACAGAATCGGTTCTGTAACATTCCCATTTATGTCACAGCTGAATACAGCCATGACAAGGTGGGTGAAGTTTTAAAAAGTTTCATTCTGTATTTTAATGTAAAAATACTGGAAACAGCATAGAGACAAAAATGTAATGCATACTAACCAGAAAATAGTCGCTACAATACATGAATATTCACTCATTCCTTTGCATCTGCAAATTTTCTTCCAGGCTTTGGGATGTTGAGGCGATTTTAATAGCATCTTTATTTCGGAAGAAAGTGATTTACAGACAGATTTGCATGTTCATTTGTGCCTCAGGTTAATTAAAGGTCAATATTTTGGGAGGGATTAAGGAATACGTGTAGTTTCCATGGGATGAACCTCGAAAAGATTTCAGTGATTTATCCATTCATGTGCATTTGTGTGTGCATATAAAGTATGGTACTTAAACATCTATTACAGCAAATAGCACACTGGGGATTTGGGCAATAGATCATTTTAATGTGTGAATAGGTTACATTCTTAACTACTGGTTGGGAAGGGTTAGTTCGTATGGAACGGGGAATAAAGTAAATGGCCAAGAAAATTTATAGTGTTGCAATTCAACAAAAATATTGATTAGAAGATGAGGAACTCCATTTTTATAAACTTAATCAACACTGATTGTTTGATATTCAGCTAGTAGGCTGTCAGGGAAAAATAAGAGCTATGAACCTGGGGGGGTGGGGGGAAGGAAGCTGGCAATATTCTGGGGAAAAAAACAACCATACAGAAAAAAAACCAACCCCAAACACAACCCAACCAAAAGCTGCAGTGTAATTTTCCAGAAGATTCAAAGGGTAAATATTTAAAGGGGATCGAGACTGTCTATGTTTTGGTTTTTTTTGTATTGCTATAAAGTTGCTTGACTGGAAATTATATTTCAACAGGCAACTGCTGTATTTATTGGCTTATATTTTATTATGCTAATATTCTGCTAGTGTCCTGTATTTCCATAGTAATCATCTAATAATCCGTTCCACAAAATAGCAGGTTGCCGAGATCCATTTAGAGCCGTGAGTGCCGTGGCCAAAGGTCAGTGCTGGGGGAGCTCTGCTCCGTGGTGTGCAGGTGCCACTCACGTCACAGCCATTAACCACCAAACTAAAATCAATCGCACTGCGTCTTTGCAGGCTGGAAAACATAGCAGTCACCTCAGCAGAAAAAAAGACACAACTTGCGCACATGCTGTGCCTTTATAAAGAGCCGGGCAGAGTCTGAAAGAAGTTTTAAAGAGTCTGCTACCCTGCTCGTATCTCCAAAACCAGCTGTTGCGTTGTCTCTGCTGCCACCATTCAAGACCTCTCTGCTGCATTTGTATGTTGTGTTTGAAGTGACTTTGCCAACGACAGTCTGTTTGATAGATTTGCTTAATGCAGTAAGGTTTACAGTGGTATCAGACAGAAAGTGTTTCAGAGTATGGACTTCCGACTCGATTTAAAATTACAAAACATGGCTTCTCCTCAGTAAGTAATCCATCGTGACTGTACGCCTCCAGGCGTTTCTGTGCTAGAGATTTTGTTCCACCTTCTCTTTTGGAAAATTGCCTTTCCTTCTCTCAGCGGTGTCACGCAGGAGAGGAACTCCTGGAAAGCTTTTCCTCCTGAACTTGACATGATTCATCAGAAGGAAAGTGATGACAGTGTCTTTCAGGTCATTTAGTGAAAGGACATCCAAATAATCAATGTATCAATTTTAAAAAACCAGTTGAATGTCAACCAGTTGCCATAATGGTCTTGGTTACTATAAAGTCAAAATGTAATTCACGGTGAATTGAACAAAAGGGAAAAAAATCCTAAACTTTTTTGGCCCTTGAGTGCCAAACATGAATTTAAATTACAGTTATAAGATTAAGTTATGTTTATGTTTGGTTCTTTATATGAGTTGGTTGTTATTTATTTCTTCAGAGTTGCTTTATCCTTGTTACTTTTATTCATTAGTGATTTACAGGCATGGTGGTGTAAGGCACTGAAGTACCAGTGACAAGGGTCCACCTACCTGGGTTGTGTCACACATGTCACAAGTACTTGTCTTTTACCTCAAAGCCTCATATGCTTTCAGGGCCCCAGGCTGAAGTCTTCCTGCTTTGGCACAGCTATCTGGAGCAAGAAAGAAGCTGTAATTTTTCCTGGAGATCCTCTCCCTTTTAAATAGTCCTTGGGCTGGGAAGTGATCCATGGCTCCAAGGAGGTGTGAGGAGCTGTGGTGCACCCTGTAGGACATGGGCTCTGTAGGATGCCTGTTGCCCTCTTTGGCTACTGGGAAAGCATTTCTCTTTTCTCTCACGTGCTTTCTTGGTTCTGGATTGACCGCTGGATCACTTTGGTTTCCATTTCTTTCTGTCAAACTTGTGGGCAAGATGGCCACTACCGAGTGCTCTTAATTTGGCATTTTCTTTTGAAGCTATCAACATCCCTGGGAATAACATCTGCCAAGGAGGTAGCAAGCTGGGAATTGGGTGTCTGCCCAGCCATAGCGTAACAAGGCTGCAGGGCACAATTGACTAGAGTGAACAGGAAAATTTCTGAGCCATTGATCCACAAGCTCACATAATGTGTGAAATTGAAAATGTAGCCTGTCAGAGGAAGTTAGCCATATATTTTTAGATTATCTTCCAAAAAACTACCCTTAACCATTATTCAATAGAAAACGTTCTTTGTATTTTTGCTGGGGACTATTTTGTGGTTGGGTTTGGTTATTTTTTTAGTTATTTCCTACTGGTAAAGGTTGTAGTTTTACTTTTTAGAATCATTTTAGTAGGCTAGTTTCTCTTTCATGCCATATAGCTTTATGTGTGAGCACTTATACATATGTAGTTGTTTACATAAATGCTTTTCAGAGGCCAGCACTAAGAAGTATTTTGTGTTATAATTCTGGATGGTAGCAATAAACACTTGGCAGGACAAGAAATAGTGCCGAGACCTATTTAACATGCATTGTCACCAAGATAAATGACCGTGTAACTACATCCTTAGGAGAAGTCTGATGCTTTTCCCATTTGCTTTCATATTGTGCTTATAAGTATCAGTTGACTTGAGTGGAATTATTTCTGATTAGCACATATGTGAAACAGCCCCAGAGACTGTCATCTATTCCTCTTCTGTCATTCTTCCCTCTTTTTGAAGTGCTATTACTGTGCCAGTACTTTATTTCCTACCAGAGGTTTCCTAGTGGCTCTGACAAGTTTGTTGGAGCCTGCAGCGTTGCCTGCTGGATGTAGTTTCTCACCCTCTGAATGGATTTTTCTGTCTCATTTGCCAAAAGAATCTATGACATAAGGTGGCTGGGCTGGGACAGCATGACCTTTCAGCACAGATACCTTCTTATTTAGTCCATCCACTCCTACTGAGCAGTAGCAATTACCTCTTGCATGAAGCTTTTTGTCTTACTAGGTATGAAGGGAACGTTACCTATTCAGAAACTAATATTACTGTCTCTCCTAAACCTATGGAGGAGGAAGTCATGGCTGGTCAGACTCTGCATTTTTGTGCTTGCAGTCCTCTTCAAGTTTGGGAGATTATCTTTTGTACTACATGCCGCTCTTCTACCGAAGCCTTTTAGCATACAAAGTTCAGCATTTTTGTTCTTTGTCAGTATAAAACTGAAGTAATGAATCTTAACCGTTAACTTTTATTTTTTAAGTTATATGTAATTGGAGAAATAGATGTTTCTATATGCATAGGTATGTTTCACAAACTACTATTTAGTGGTGTCTGTCTCTCAAGGAAAATAAAACAGCTTTACTACATGTTTAGTGTCAGTAATGGCAATTGCACAGGATATTTAAAATGAAAGATCTTCAGTGAACCTCACTAAAGACATAGTGCAACTTCCAGGTAGGGCCTGTTAGCTTTTACACAGATTTGAGAATCAAGTTCGGAGAAAGACCTTCCACTTGTCTCTGAGACAATGTGAAACAAACTAGAACTCTAACTTACCTGATAGTTTAGAGAGTCATCTGATGCAACAGGAAACTAATAAACTGTGAGGTTATTTTGGTAAGAATTAGAGAGTGAATCAGATCATAAGCACATATGGCTTTTCCTACTATCTCTTATGAGTTTCCCTACTTTTGATTGCTGAGGGCAAATGTTTTTAAACTGTTAGTTCCTGTAAATATTCTGTATTCTCAGCAGCAAAGTAATTAACTAGAAAAATCTAGAAAATTGTGACCTAATGTCCCATTTTTCCTTTAGTGCTTATCCAGGTCACATTAAAAAGAGTTTCTCAAGAATTAGGCCAATCCAGTCGGTGTCTAAAACTTGCTCTGAAAGGCAAATATTGCTGTTTTATTAAAATGATGGAAAAAATTGGAAAAAAAAATAAGAAAAAAGTGAAAAAATATCTTTTAAATGCATTCATTCATTTAACTAGTGAATTTTTAAAATATATATTTTATTAAGAAAATGAGAAAAAGCTTTTGGTGAGGAAAGTTGTGGCATTTCCTTTCTTACATTGCATATCAGCTGTACTTGTGCTCTTGTTCACATGGAGGGAGAAAGATTTGGAAGCACAGCCTAAAGATATTTATTGCAATTTTAATCTTGATAGAAAAACAACTAGACACCAAAGGAGTTCCTTATAATTATTTTATTTAGACTTTATTTTCTAACTTTTTTTTACATGCAACTAAACTGAAACTTATTTGTGTACATATCTAGCCTTCAATTTTCCTATAAAGATTAATTTTTGTACTATCTCAGTTTCCTGCATTGCTGATTCATATAGCAATTTATGCTCTTTATAAATTAAGTAAATTTTTATTGCAGCATCGTATAGATAAGTAGATTTTCCTGTACTTTAAAATGTTCAAATTTTGCCTGAGAAGTTATGAAATTATAGTAATCCTTATTACTCATCCATTTCCCGAGAATTTATCAGACATTTTGTAGATGCAGAGAAAAACTACTTGCTCAAATATCTTATAGTTCAGGTAACTTTATTTTTAGATGTAAGCTTTTCAGCTTGCAAATTCAGCTAAGGGCTTTCTCAGAGCTAGCTGATGTCAGATAGCAGAATTATTTCCAGCATGAGTTCAAAAAAATGGGGAGGCACAGAACCGTCTGCAGGTTTTGTTGCCTTGTTTTAGGTTTTATCATATTATCCATCTGGGCAGCACTTTTATTCAAGTGGTCAGCAGGGCCTGTAGAGCCTTTGTTGATGGCTTAATATATTTATTTATTGTACCATCCTTGTATTCCATGGGTTTCCCCCTTGAAGGGCAGAGAGAGTCAAATTCCAGCAGTTTCACATGAAGACCTTCTAATATATGTGGGAAGGCAGATAGAGGAGAGGCACGCGGACTCTCACTAAGATACTCATTTTTTGTTGTTGCAGTGATTCATGGATCTGTCTGATCTTGCCCTTTTAGAGTACATGTCATTAATGAACATTGTCATGACACAAAATCAAAACTAATTTCATTTTGTAAGGGACACCCACAGCTGTGACTCTTGCTGTAAATATGATCATGTTGTTTTTCTGTCATAATGATGAGTAGACGTATGTAATGTTAATAAGATGGTTAGTATTTCTAGCAATGATAGTTGAGAAGGAGTTCAAGTTGTATTGTGTAAAGCTTGGAGTTTATATAAACAGGCTGATAGAGATATTTTTAGCTATCCATCATATTAAGACAGTTCACAAATCAGGTGCAGTGCTCTTTGCTTAATTTGAAACTGTCGTATTAGGTATTTAAAAAACCTGAACTCAATTTTATGGATCATGAAGGAAGCCTACTATAAAGCTTTTCTCCACCACAGTAGGACAGCTCTGGAAGAGGAGTCATGCACAGGATTTATCAGTTCACTTCAGTTACTTTTTCAGTACTCTTGTAAAATAAAGACAGAGTGCTCTATGATTGCCATCTGTCACAACAGCAGGATAAGCAACGGAAAGGTTTAAAGGGAAAGATCTTATATCACCTACTACTCTTGGATAAAATCACCATTGAAACATGATGAAAGGAATTTTTCCCCCCAGTTCTCAAGGTAGTTTATCCATTTCTGAAATCCGTCCTCAATGGATGTATTATTATATCATAGTGTAGACTGGAGAGGGACGGAAAGTTAAAAATGAACAACTGCTCCCGGGATCCCACAGTCACAGCTGGCCATCAATTTCTCCTTTTTTTGGTGATAAATCTACATGGGAAAGTCTTGCTTTTTCTATTTAAAACTTGCTCTCACATGCTGCATGACAGTTAACAGTAACTAAGTAATGTAGAGGTTAATATAACCCAGACAGTTAAATCTGAATTTCCCTGTGGTGCTTTTTGAGGACTAGTCTTGAACTCATAGCCAAATGAGCCCAAGGCTGCTTGGACTCCTCTCTAAGGGAAGCAGACTCATTTTTGCTGGGTTTTTTCTTTAAGATGATGGCTTTATTTATTGTTTGAGGTATTACTTTTCTTGTTCTTTTTGGTTTTATTATTATGATCTCTACTTCAGAGCACAAGTCAATGTGAAATGGCACACAGATAGTTCAGCTGTTAACTTTGCATTGTTGGCACATTGTTGTTAACTTGTGCGCATTGTTGGCACATCCACATGGCACTTACCAAAGTCAGAAAGATATTTTTTGTTCATTCACTCAACCATCTTAAGGCTTTGTACCGTGACATCACAATTTTTTGAGTAACAATATCAGTAGTAGCGAAGCTATTCCATATTGTGTGTACTGCAATCTGTACTAGTGGTGTGATCTCAAGTTTAAGTTTAGGGAGCCAAGATCAGAAGTCTGCTCTGTATTTAAAGATGTAATTTTTAACAAAATTTTGACCTGCACACTAAGAGCATATTTCATTGAGGACCACATTAAACCTATTTGAATATTTTACGTTTCTACTAAGAATAAGAGCATTTTCAAAAAGTTTTTTCCCAATGCAGAAAATAGCATATTTCAATTGACATTTAAAAATAAAGAATAATAAAATAGAAAAAAAGCCAACAAAAATCCCCAAAACAAAACAAAAAACATGCCATAAATCCCCGCCAAACAACAGCAACAAAAAAACTAATTTTAGCTCTTCATTAAATTAGTCATCTTTTCAGTCCATTCTTGTGTGCCTTCTCATTTGCAGGTAGTGGGTGAAATGGAGAACTGCTAGAAACAATTGTTTCTGTTCATTCTCTTATTACTGAACATCTGTCCTCTTCCTTCTAAGTTGTATCCTACCCCAGAGGTTTGATTTTAGGCCACTGTAACCATTCTTAGAACATGAAAGCTTATTGTTTCAACAGGTCGGTATCAACCATTTCAGTCATAACCCCTTGTTAGGCTATTGATGCAAATCAAATCCACCCCAATTAAAAAAAAAAAAAAAAAAAGAAAAAGACTGGAACCAAAAAAATTTATTGTATTTTTCTGAAACGGATAAAGTTTATAATTCTCTTATAGAAGCGATCATGAAGGTCTCTTATCTAGACCACATAACAGATGGTTTTGTTTAGCAGTTTCTCTTTCTCTTGAATGTACAATCTAAACAAATAGGCGGTTGACTACCATGATTAAAGAGAAACAAAATAACTATTCAGCTATTCAGTATAAATAGGCTGCGATTATATAGTAAGTTTATGAGATCTGAAAATTAATATTAAAGCAAGTGTTCTGGATCTGTGGTTTGTAGTTCTGAGATTGTAATGTTAGTGTCAATTAAAATTCACGCTTGATCTTAAAGAGTTTAAGGATTGGGTTTATACATCTAAGCTTTCAAATATGCCTAACAGAGTAGGAAGAAAGATTGATAAGCTTGAGCTCTGTCCCATGTGTACCATCACCATCAACAGTGCTCTCAGTAAAATAACAGTGGCTTTCTCTATCTTTTATTGTCTTTAGTAGTTAGTGTTTGGGCAGATGCACAGGAGAATGTTAAATATATTACGGCTGTTAATCCTCATTTTTAAGGCCAGCTTTAAGTGAGAAGGGGAGATGAGTCCCCATCTGCTAGCAGTCTCAGCCTGGCCTCTACAGGAGTCATTCCCATTTGTCAGAGATGGTACAGAGCTCATACCTAAATATGAGCGTTTTCCAGTTTCCCCGGTCTCCCTTTCTTTTCTGATTCACATTTTGGAGATTATCTTGGGTACTCATCAGAGCTTGATAACAATTTTCAGAGAGAATAGAAAAAAAAAAAACACCATACATTTTGCTGGATTTGAATTTATGGAAGGATTTGCATTGCCTTTGGTGCAATTTTGGCTAAGACTACATGTTGCTGCAAATCAACCTTACTCAATTTTTCAGCGTTACTGTCCCTCCACAGGACAGAGAGCACCATGCATCCTGGTTTCCTCTGATGAGGAACAACACACATTACTCTGCGCTGTGCCATTTTTTTCCCCTGGGAACCAGAAGGTGAAAATAGAGAACAGGAGTTGCCCGTTGCCCTCCTGTTCTCCCACATCACTGTGCCACGACTTAAAGAGTAAAGCGTGGAGCAAAGCAGCTCTGGTGGTTTCCACAAGCTGCCAGAGCAGCTCCTGGTGTGGTGAGTCCAGTCGTGGAGGCTCCTGGTGGAGCCCCTCGGCCTGCTCCATCGGGCTGGCAGCTCCACCTTACCCACAGCTATAAATTGTTCCTCAGTTTCCATGTCACCTCTATTTTCACTGGGGGCATATTGACTATTCATGATTTTTATTGAATATTTTCCCTTCCTCCTTGTTCACTCTGCATGGTGTAAAGGTGAATTAAGAAGTTTCAGTTCTAGCTAGCCTAAAGCATGTAGTTTTCTATTTGAGGCGCTGCCTGTGATGAGCCAAATACAGATTGCCTGTTGGTACTGAAGCTTGAACTTCAGAGGAAACAATTACCCTTGTTAAAAGAACTCTGTTTAGTGTACAGTCCGTAATGAGAGGACAACAGGGAGGATCATTTCACTTCTTAATGAACTACAATTAAAGCCAACTTTTGTCCTCACTTCCACCAGTGTAACACAGGCCAGGATTTTCCTCCTATGAGTGAAGGAAATGTGAAAGGTACAGTTCTGCAGCTGCTTTGTTTTCATGGAAAGTTTTCTGACAGTGAAGTACTGTGCAAGAAGCAGCTGCAGAATCAGGCCCTTTGTACACATGCGCTTGGAGAAATCTTAAAAGAAATAGAAAGGGACCAGCAAAATGGCACTTCAGCTCAAAGAAAAATCCAGCGTCTTCCATCTGCTCCCTGCTCTTGCAGCTGCAGTGAATTATGATGTGCTGTCACATTTATAGGGTGATTTCATCAACTGATTTATTTAATTAATTTAGATTTAACATTGTACAAAGGGTATGTGATAAAGTGGTGTAACTCTTTCCTCAGCCACCACACTAGCCAAGATTTATTTTAAGTATCCTCTGCCTCACTGTGTCCTCCGTTGTTCTTTTCAAGCAGCAGCCAACAGAGAGTTTGAAATTGCTGATGAGACCTAAAGCTGGTAACTAACAGTGCTGCCATGGACCAGAACTGGCAACTTCAATCTTGTGCTATGGTGCTAGACTTAAAGCAGCCATATATTCTCTCCACCAAAGAAATACCTATCACACTGATGATTCCCAGTGACTCTTGAATCTGCCCAATGTTTCGTGTAGGAGTATGGATGCATCTGTCATCAGATTGTTACTTGGGGTAGTCATAATTTTAAGATTATGCTTCTTGAATACCCTTCTTGAATATGATCTTGAAACAGCATAGACCTAACTTTTTTTTTTTGCGTGGAACAATGAAGGCTATGGGTACTAATAGATAATATTAGTAGCAATACGAATCCACACTTCTCAATGTGATTCGTGTCATGCTGGTTGAAAAAATAAGGGATTCTTTTCTGGTGATGGTTTCAATAATAATGGTACATTTATACTATGCTAATATATAATGCAGAAATAGGAAAATTGGGGCATGAGTTTTGCCCCAATCTCCTACATCTGCATATAGTAGCAGCTGTATGCAGACATAGGAACTCATGATTCCTGTGCTGAAAACCTTCCTATTAAATAGATAAGACAAGTTAATAGAAGTATTCCAAATTTAATATATTGTGAGATATATATATGTGTGTGTGTGTGCCTGTGAGAGAGCAGTTGAGAGATGTTTAATTATACTTCTTGGCTGGGTGGACATAACTCTGAGAATCCAGAGGAAGTCACTGTTTCAAAACTTTTTCTCTTAATGTTTCTCCAGTGCTTGCTTAAAATGGGGGCAAGGGTTGTGCTGAGTAAATCCCAGTGAAACACCAAGCACAGTTTCACTAAGTCAATGTAAAATATCTACATTTATACCACTTATTTTTTCAGTATTGATCACTCTGCAGTTACGAGCCATAAGAATTTGGTGATTCACATTTATGAGGAGATAAAAACAATTATTTTGAGTGGAAGAGATAATGCAAGCAGTAAAAAAGGACTGAATATTTATTACAGTGTGTACATAGAAGTGGTCTGAGCATCTTTTGTGTGTCACTTTAATAATGGACTAGATTTTATGAAACCATAGACGATAAAAATATTTTCTGTGTTTCTTTTTCATTTGTTTTGTGTTTTTCAAAGTCCTGAAAAACATTCAGTCATCTGAACTATATTTGTTGTTTTATTTTTCCGTAAATGAATATTTACTAAAAACATAGCTTATTTCTATGGAGTGAGACCACAGAAATAAAAGCTTTTTCACTAGTAGCAAAACTGTAAAATAAAAGCTCTGTTAAAAATGTATGAGCTTCATCTGAAAAGCTTCAATGTTCTGTATGGTTGGCTGTTCTGATTTCACAATATTGGATAAAATCAGTACAAAGGGGAAAATGTTATTACAGAAACTAGGCTTGTTTCCACAGTGCTAGAATTATGATCGTAACCTTAGAGTTCCAGGCAGCAGTAAAAAACAAAACAAAACAAAACAAAACCCAGTAACTTGCTGTGTTTGATGATTATAAAAGGATTCATCACATGGTAGTTAGGAAAAAAAAAAAGAGTCAAAACTGTGTAGGAACTGTATTTTGATTTCAAAAGCAACCTGGGAAATTAGAAGTGAGAATGTCATTGAGATACAGGCTCACTTAGACGTTTTGGAAGTTTATTAACTTCAGAATCAGAAGGTAGAGATGAGAGGGGAAAACCAGCATTGACTGTTCAGTAGTACAGAATCATGAGTTAAGATTAAATTACACAGAAGGTCTATTGTTTTAATAATACCCATTTTTAATTAATTTTTACCTAATGTCTACAGCTAATTGTATGTATTTATGCCACAATCAAATTAGACTTGCTTTCTACATCAGTGTAGTTTGTTTATCTGAGTTAATAAAATTCTCCCCCCAAAATAGTTTTTGTGATTCTCATGTTGCAATAGAACCACATCTAAAATCAGAGTTGGTTCCCTGTCACTATGGTATGGATTAAGTACTGTTCTTTTTGAGCAATTCACCTTTTGATTGTCCAGTCCATAAGAACACTTCCAGCTTGGTGTGGTTGCTGATGCCTTGCCCTCTTCTCTTACTCTATTTTCTGTGATTCCTACACTAGCTCTTGCATGTCGTGCACCCATGTCCTCATTCTTCTCCATAAGGGGATTACTTTGGCTGCCTGAGCTAAGTGTGTGCCAAGTCAAGGATTCATTCTTGTCAAAAAAAATCTCCAGTCGGTGCTTTCAAATCCAAAGCAGCAGGCACGTGAGTCGATAGGTATGGGGAAACTGTAGAAAACATTATGTTTAACCAGAAATTGTATTTATTAGTGTTGGATGGGGGGTTGATTTTTATGATTATATCACGTTTGGCAGATCCCTTCAGGGCTGTGTTTAGTCTTGTCTTTTTCCAGGTGGTGTGGGTTTTTTTTCATGTCTTTTTCCTGCTAATGTTAAAGTTGAAAACTTTACATCACTTACAGACTGAACTGTGATTTGCCTAGGAAGTGAAACTGAAATGCTTCTGAATCAGAAGTCTGATCTCCATATGGATTCTCTCAAAATTACTAAGAAGGTAACAAAAATTATCCCTTCCTGTCAAACTCAGAATGTTTGGCTTTCATATCCACTTTTTAACTAGAGAAAAATGTGAACCTTTGAGATCAAGAAATTCACAGAAATCAAGCTAATCCATCAAAAGTCTAACAAATCAACCTTTAAATATTATCATTTAGTTCTTAATAATCTTTATAGTATTACTTTATTATTAATGTGCTTTTACTAGTAGCAATAGTAGTCATCATCAATAGATGTGTTCATCAAACTGGACAGGACTTTGGTAATGAAGTAATGGTGGGAAATATATTATTGCCCCTAGCCAACAGAAGAGAGAAGTGGCTTAAAAAAAAATGGATTTATTTATCTTTACTTATACAACTCAAAATGATCATGAGACTTTTTGTGGACAAATCAAAATGTTCTCTGTTAGACACATTTACAGATTCCAGTTTTTTTACATTAAGCCACTGGAGGAGCTTATGGAGAAAAAAACTCTTTCAAAGATTTCTCCATAGGGTTCATTACTTTCTCTTTGATGGGAAAGGAATAGTAAATTGCTTCCACTTCAAAACAGAATATTAGTGTAGCTATTCCAGCAGAAGACTAGACATATACACAGCTAAGAAAAATATCTAGAATCACTGAAATGAATATTACTGAGAATCAGAAAATATTTGAAAGCACTGCTCATTCATGACAGCCAGAATCTAATTAGGTGGCAGATTAAGATCTTGGTCACAGTAAGATCTTCTAAATGGAGGTAAATGATGTGATATGTGCATACTATGTGACTTTTTGCCAGCTTCCTCTAAAGTGCATGTCGAAGACAAGGTTCTTGTGGATCACTATTTGAGCCCTCTAGTTTGCCTTCTCTAGCAGTACTTGTCTCTTCACAATCATCATTTGTGATCCCCTCACCACCCAGGTTAGACTCCTTTTCCTACTCCTGGAATTTTCCTGCCTCGTGTGTTCTTTGTGACTGTCTTCCTACTCCTGCGTTTTACACCCCATATAGCTTTCTCTTCAGCATTTCCCTCTGCACTGTGTGATCACCCCATTTTCTTTCTGCCCTCAAAAATCTCATCTCCTGTGGCATGCCTTTTAATTCCATGGCTGGTTATGTATCAGTGGTGAAGGGGCCATCATTTTCCCTGAGAAAAGTATAGCTTTAATGCTCTGTAGCCTTCTGATATAGTAATATCCTTCTGTGCTCTTGCCTAGACTGTAAGCTTGCCGCACTTAAGCGAAAGGAGCCTGTGAGTCACATCCATAACAGAAGCTTGCAGTGACTATTTTGGTCACTTGAAGCAGATGAACAGGAGACCATGAGCAAAAATACCCTCTAACCAAAATCAAGAGTAAATGCTGTGAAAATTGCAAACTACATACTATTGGCAACTCTTCAGTATTCCAGCTGTGTAAATCCTTCTACTTGTTTTTCAAGGAAGGCAAAAATACCACTTTGTTCCCAGAGATTCACGCAGTCTTTTGTCTCTCTTTACTTTCCCTGGCCCTCCTTTGACTTTCATGTTTGAACCTTTGGAAGAGTACAGAATAAAAGCAATCCAAAATTGCTAAGATTTGCCTGGTTTCACATTAAATGATACAAAACCTCTGAGTTCAGCATCGTTTCCACCCGAAATCATAAATCTGCTCACAGTCACTGAGCCTGGGATCATGGAGAAAGTTTTTAAAGGGCCCAAATGTAGGTTTCATAATAAAACCTGTCAGCAGGTTTGGATTTCATTGCAAACAATTTGTATAGTTCTTTTTCAAAAGCATGCATGAAACTGAGAAACTAGCCAAAAGACAAATCACAACTCAGTCATGCAGTCACCAGAATAAGGACCTGAATTTTACCTACTGATCATAGAAAAGAATACTAGTAATGTTCACCGCTGATCTCTTTTTGGACAGAGCAAGTCATCTTGTGGTGCTCAAGACCAGAACTTTGGCAGTCTGTCTAGTCTGCCAACGCAAAAAAGCAGCCAAATTAAAAACTTGCAGAAAGTTACCAAATGCAACACAGATCTTGTAATGTGAAAAGGTGCCTAGTCTGCCAGAAGGTAATAGATGCACTGAAGGACATCAAATCAGGAGCAGTGGTCTGATAACTGAAAGAAAACAGTAGGTTTATGTTATGTGTTGAAGAAATGCCTGCCTGTAGTGTTATCAGAAGCCACAAAGGATGGAGTTTGTCTGTCTGAATGTTCATGTCTTTTTGATCAGTATCGAGATAAGCATTAAAGAAAGCATAATTCCAAAGATTTCTGTGTGCTAAGAGCTATGCCTCCTTTTTTTCAAACTAACTTTTTAGTAGAATGACAGGACTCCGAAGGCCAAAATAGCTGATATGTTTAAAAATGGGCAAGTTATTAAACCCATGAATAGAATTTGAGAAATTGTCATGAAACTACAGCATTCTTGCAGACATATCATCCATGCTCAAGATATATGACAGGACTCCGGGCACCTGTGTGTAATATATCATAAATGGCTTGCTAGAAAGGTTTTGCTAAAAATACTGCTGTCTGTCTTCATAATTGGATGGTTCTAATATGTGCCTTTTAAAATGCTTATGTCCAGAAATTGTAGTAAGGCTACTATACTTCTAGAATTTCCTTAAACGTGAAAAAAAAAATCAACTTTTATATGCGATATTGATTAGAACATGATATATTAATTCACAATGTCCTTTTGAATTTTTATTTCTTTAATGAATAAAGGGGATTTCATTTAAGTTATTGAATTTATTTTATATTCTTCATGAAACACAAGGAAATGCATTTCTCTTAATGGAGAATTAACTAGTCTCCAGGCGTTAAAAGTTTCTTTGAAAAACTGCGTGTTTATGTACAGCTATCTTCTAGTCCTTTACATTGGGTATATAAGAAAAATACTGGAAGAAGCCATGGTTGTTTTAAAGGAGAAGCAAAAATCAATAGGCAGCTACTTAGAGTATTGCAGTATGCAGATAAGCAGCTTTGCTAAGTCTGAACTTTGCACAGCAACATCAATACAACTTGTAGAACAATGAACTTCAATACAAATGCTGTGGAGGGAGAGAGGAAAAATGCCTCTTATAAACGAAGCAGTAAAAGGTGTTAATGCATGTTGACAGGAGCCTGCTTGAGTTATTTACTGTGTTCAAATACTTTACAAACGAATTCCTAGCAATAACTGCTTCAGAGAAAAAGGAATGGAATTGCTGTGGCCCGTTTGTGTGAAATGCAAACTTCTATTGATACAAAATTAACACGTGAATGTCTTCATTTCCACAGGATGTTTCAAGAAAGTAATAGATTTATTTATTTAATTGTGTGGAATTTAAATGTCTCTATACAAGGAAATATTTTATACGTGATAAATAATATTTCAATGTAAATGACTTGAAATGCTTTGTGCATCATAGCTTCTTAAGTGTATAAGGATTATATTGGCACAAGTCCTGGATAACTGCATTACACTTATGAGTGGTGAAGGCATGAATAAGTTATTGGTTATACCAAAGAAAGGATGTGGTGAGGTATAAGAGTTTTAAGTACCCCCTCCTTATGCCTTAAGAAAATTCATTGCATACCTGACTATTTATTCAGCTTTCTAAAATGGAGTAGTGACCATGATGTAGCCTTCAGACTTTCCAAGCACTCAGTAATTCCAGATGTAAAAGACAAATGCTTCTGTGAAAATTCTAGCTTTTCTGGGAAGGGCTGGCTTCTAGGAAATTCTTGGACAATTCTTTGAAGAACTTCAGGTGATAGTCTGTCCTCATGACTGTGTCTGGAACATCTAATAGTCTGCCAAACTTCTGGTTTCTTATTTTTGGGGAGCACCTGATAAGTTGTCTTACCGAGTTTCTCCTGTCTCTTAATATGCAGGCTGAGAATGAATATAATATTGGAGACTCTCTGGTTTTGCGTCGATCCAAACAGTTGTTAAAATAACCACTGTTCCCCAAACTGGTTGTTAGAAATTGCCATCAGAAAGCTCTTAGGGTCCTTGTAGCTGCTGCCCCCCTTCTCTGTAACTTGGACTGTATGTATGTTGTTGGGTGGGCAATTGCTCTTCCCCTCCTCTGCCCACCCAAGCCTTTGGACCCTGGCATCTCACCCCACGCTGGAGCCAGCCTTGGCAGCACCACAGCAGTTGTTGCTTTGACCTTCCCTAATGTGTAGTGAGGATTTTTTAAAAAATATATATTTATTTATTTTTAGTAAAAGCTGCCTACAAAAGTTTACGTCCAGAAATCAAACCATCTCTGAATAACAAGTAAAAAAAATATTTATTTATTTTTAGTAAAAGCTGCCCACAAAAGTTTGCATCCAGAAATCAAACCATCTCTGAATAACAAGATTTCTCCTTGTCCCCAAATTCTCCTGCTACTTTATAACATATGAGTAAACACTGGTGCTTTCTTACTCTTCAAGTGCACTGTCAAAATCAGATGAGAAATCAGCCACTGCCTATAATGCCAAAAATTAATTTACATCATCGCAAGTCCTGGACATTTTGGTAATGACAACATTTAAGTTTAAAACAGGTAGAAAATCTAAGGAAAAAGACTTAGGGTCATGAAACAAACAGTGTAAGCGTGGGAAGCAGTGACATGCAGAGTATGCATCTCAGTTTCATTCCCAAAGTATTACACATCCTAACAGAGAAAATGTACTTTCTCGATTGTTACCTAGATCAATTATGAAAAGAAAAGAAAAAAGAAATGTGTTCATTTTTATGAAAATGGAACAGCTACATGTTCTTACTGTTTATCTATTTCTACATTGTAAAACTGCGAATATTGCAGTACCAGGGGAAAAAAAGTAGAATTGAATGATGTTTTAATTAAAAACATAATGAAAAGTGACACTTCATTATGGCATAAGCAATTTCAGCTACTTTCATTTAAATGTTCAGAACAATTTAATCCAATATCTCATTTTTAGATAATTGTAACTTTCTAAAGATTTCAAGATTTCACGTATTGATCTTGGCCCAGAAAAGAAAAAATCTTTTGGCAAGCAACCTTCAGTGAACAAGGGAAAACAAAAGGCGTGTTGCTGTGAGAAGCCTGAGATCAGATCTAGGGATACACCATGGCACCTTTGTCAATCCTTGCAGATCATTTAATGCCCCATGGCCTACAGACTTAAATCTCTGCCTGATGCCTCCCGAATGTCACCTGAAAGTTGTGCTTTGTCCAGGGTACTTCTATTATACAACCCTCAACCCAAAATGTTTTGGGCTGGTTTGTTGGGGGTTTTTTTGTTCGGAACAATTCAGCATAAGACCTTTAAGATAAAAGGACAATACTACAAAATGGCCAGCTACAATTTCAGGTATGTCTTTTGGGAAATTATTCTAATACTGTGATACTTCTGAATCAAACACGTTAATCCTCAATGAAAGTCAGTAAGAATCAAACTGTTCTTATTGCCCTTCTGTCTCTGCTGCGTACTTTAAAGTCTCTCCAAACTCTAATGCATTGAAGCTTTAATTGTTATGTGAATGTTTATAAAAGTATGGACTTACCAGGATCTGAAAGACTTGGTATGGTTGAAACAAATTGGGTTTTTTGAAACTTGAAACACTTTATCTCCCTTTCTTTTGAGAATTTTAAAGTATTTTTAGTATTTCTGCTTCTAGTAAAGTTGTGTGAATATTTTTGCTCGTCGTGTCCCTGTGAGCATGGAATATGTCTAACTTCTGTTGTCTTTGGTGACAGTAAGCTACAGATCTGCTGTTTTCAGCTAACTGCCTGAATTTTGGTACTTGGGCTTGCCTCACAGATAGGAAAACTTGTCTTTGTTAACAGCACAGGTTAAAGCTGACCACAGTATCTCTTTCTAAACCTGAAACATTCAGCTCCAAGGACAACTCCTTAGCAAGTGTGAGGACAATAAAAACTCTATTTGCTTAACCGCAGCAATGCTGTGCAAGACCCGCTTGAAGATCCAGGTCCATGTATTTTGCTGATCTTTTTAACATCAGTGCAACAAGATATTGCTACTGTGAGCTTTGATTGTTTTCTACACTTTTCTCTCCTGCAGCAGGAAAAGTAAATCTAAATGTTCACTGTAAGTGGTGGTGGTTTATCAGCATTCTCTGCTATCAATCTGATGGGGGGGGGTTGTTTGTCACATCTCTGCCCTCTGTAACTACAGTGATTTGTTTCTTTTCTGTCCTTCTGAGACTAATGTAATGTGATGTTGATTTGAAAAACTGGTAGAGTGTCCAGCCTTTCATTTATCTTGGGGAGGACGCTGGTTCTAAATCATTATTCTGCTGCTAAAGTAAAGGAACTGTGCAGGAGTTGCTCAGCAGTGAGGACCCTAAGCTTGTTCCCAGAACAGTTTGGCTGACTGAAAAATAACTGCTGTGTGAATAAACCCCTGTTGCTCATCTAATATGCCAAAATATCCGTCCAAATAAGTGAAAAGGCTGTTCTTTGATGTACTTAAAGTGCTTATTAACACGGACCACTTAGAAAATAGGGTGTATATTTCCAAGGAAAGTCAGGGATAAATCACTCACCATTTTTGTTTAATCCAAAATGTCCTTTGGACACATTTGGAAAAACTCTACTTAATTGTCTACTTTTTTCAGGGATATCAATTTGTAATTTATGAAGTTGTGATGCCAAATGTACTGTTTCTGCAGTAGGTCATAATTCAACACTCCGAGTACACAGCAGTGTACTGTTGATGCTCAGCCCCAGGAGAGGGGGTGGGCTAAATGTTTGAAAGTCTGATTTCCAGGACTGATTTCAGCAAAGAAAAATTTAAATAATCTATCAATTTTCATGTCTCTTACAACAAGGATTTCTTCCCTTTTAGTTCTGATGTTCCTATATGGGATAGGGGGCTTTATCTGCAAATTGCTGCATGCCATCCTTTCATGTTTTGATTTCTAAAGATGCTTTTTCTTTCAGACTTTTCATCTGTGATGTTGGTATGTGAAGTATCATTTAATATTAAGGAAGAAAAAAGGGGTTGATTTTCATAGTTTTAAGGTATGAACATTGTCATGTTGGGGTATCTTACTTCCCTTTTGACTAGGAAATGAAATTTCCAATCCTTACATGATTGGCTTCTGTTTCCAAATGTGCTGGGCACATCTCTGCCAGATGCAGTTATGTTTTGAAGAAGTAATTCTTTCTATAGAGGAGAATAAACAGCAAGTACCCAATGATTAATTTTTCCTATTACGCTATGATGTTTGAAAAATATTTGTTATACAGAAACAATAACTCAGGTAATGTAACAGGAATGGTTAGTGGGTTATGGATGATGTTAAGCTCTTTTTATTCCATATTAATAAGAACTCAAATGACCTATGAAGCCTTTAACAAATGTATAAGCAGAAGTTTAATGCTGTGAACTTCATGAGGAGCAGTCATTGACATTTAACATACAAAGAAAACATTGAAATTCAGGTTTTCTGTGTCAGAAGATTAAGAATACTGCTTTTAATAATGCTATATCTCCTCAGTGGTTTGGAAAATGGAAATGTAAATATGTTAAATATATTTAAAAGATGTAGTGCACAAAGTTTTACAATTAAATGCAAACCTAATTTGTAGACCTGGTTCACCAACATTGGCTTTTGCATGTATCAGCCACCTGAGTCAGATTTTTGAGAGATTTAACTAATTTATGCTTACTGTTTTGATGTTTTGAGCATTGGTTTAGGGGAAAGAGTCAAACCACACTATTTATTCTTTTAAAATGTGGTCTGAATAATTTTTAGGACATAGAACAAGTAATTTTAATTTTACTGTTCAGATTGTACTAAATAGCCTTTTCCATACTGTATTTGCTAAGCAAATTCTATCCATGATAAATGTAAGCAATGTGGAATGGAAGAATGCTCAGAATCTGAAACTTGTTCTGCAATGATTTCCTACCTAATCACCCTTATGTTTTTTCGAGAACTGTCTCTAAAATTAAACTCCCTATATAGACAGTCACTTATATGCATTACTAACTCATACATTTCTTGATTTCTGTGATTGTCCCAAGATAAGCAATTGGGCAGGAACATTGCTGCTTGAATTTTATTCAAACTAATCAATCAGAACAGAAATTGAAGGCATTATTAACATTCAAACTGCATTTTCACTTCCCACAGAAATGTTTTTTATTATTATGGCTAACTGTGTCAGCAGTCAGACTAGACATAGACTCATTCCCAATTAATATAAAAATTCCTTTCTTTGATTTACTAGGAGAGACTGAGGGGACAAAATTGTTTTATTTTATTTCATGAATTTCCTTTCCCCAGGCTTCACCTGATTGAGGTATTGGCTCTCCGTGGGTCAGTGTACTTTAAAGTTATTAATTACTTCACTTCAATCTATAATACTTAATTAAAGCTTAAAACAAAAATAAATTGGTTGTGTTTGGTGAAAATGTTGTCAGCCAGATGGGATTTTAGCGACATAATAGAGCCGATAGGTTTGTTTTGTTTATAGCGATACCAGATGACCTTGAAGTGTTCATCTGGCCAATGTGGACTCTTTAAGATAAGAACCCAATTTCTTTTTTTCTCTTTACCTGGGTTAGGATTAACAGTTTGCATTATCAAAAGGATATTAGCACATGACAAGCCTACAGATATTTCTTAAGTTATTTTGCTCGCTGTCACTTGGAGCCAGCATGAAGGCACTGTCAGCAGAACTCATACATGTTTGACTGCAGCTCTGGCTGTACAGAGAAGAAGGAAGCTTTAATATTCACCCTCCAAGATTTGCTATTGCATTTCTCAAAGTCTCATTTTTGACTGAGCAGGAGAACGCTGTTGTTTTGTTGCTCTGAGAGGCAGAATTTAGAAATGGAAAAGTTACTAGATTGAAACAGCCATTTCCCTGCATCCTTAGAACAGAGAGCAACTAGATGAGGAGTCAGGTATTAAACTCCTCCAACCCTTCTCTCCTCTGCTGGAATGAATAAAGTCCAAAGGGCTTTATATTTGGTATCATTTAAATTCTGTTGGGCAAGAAAACCTTTTCAAAATGTTACAAAATAATCTGCCCTATTCTAGCTGCTCTGCTATTTCTATACTTTCTGATTGCCAGTCAGGACTGGGAGCACATGTTCTTTCCATAATAAATACAAAAAACCTTTTCAGTAATCAACTCCATTAAACTCTTACATTTTTATCCCAAATTTCACATGTATGTATGCAACATACCATGATGTTCTAGCTTACATCAGCTCTTTCTTTAAGGTTAATTCTCTGTGAAAAGAACTTGCTTTTGATAACCTAGAGAGATTTTTATACCTTTTAAATAAGTTCTGTTTTATTTTGAATAACAACTGTGGCCTTGTGAGGTGCTTCCTCTCTTCTGTAGTACAAACACACTCCTTTAAAGGCAGCATCTGGGCAAAAGTTTTCTCCCGCTTATATAAAAACAAATGTTAAAAATGAATTTTAAAAAGGTCATTGTATGGGCTATGAGTGCCAATCTGATACAGATGTTACTCAAAACCGAATGCAGGCAAGTGCCCTTTTTGCTAAGATGAAGTTTAGCTCTGGTTTAATATCTGATATATCTTACATCTAGTATTTTCAAGGGTCACGCTTTAAAAAAAACTGGTATGTAATTTCCACTAACTTTTTTTTTGTTTGTATTGTATACTGTCAAAGATCTAGGATCCAGCTTTCGAAAGTATTTAGCTGTACATATTCACTTGAGGTTGAACACTTTTACAAAACCTTTTAGAATTTGGCCCCCACCTACTCCAGCACTGACTAGTCCTTAAACAATTGTACGGTAATATGGTTTGCTGTTCTGCTGGTCCTGAAAGACAAACCTTCTCCTTCTACACTGCTGTTTTCAGTATAATCTTCACACCCGGAACACTGTGAAGATTTGGATTGTCAATATGTACCTTGCTGGTTGGAAAATGCTGTCTCCTGCCTCCTGGGACTCCTAACACTCAGGAAGCAGGCTGAGCTGATGTGCTAACAGACACAGAGGAAATAAAAAGGAATAACAGGAGTTTAAAGACAAAATGTACAGAGAGACAGAAAATGCATGAAAATCTCTTCTCACCCTCCAAGTCTCATGTTTCTGTTGTGTGGAGCCTTTGCTGCGCAGATTTGGCAGGCCCTTTAGTGGAACCTGTAGCTATCTGGCAAGAGTAGAGGCAAAACATCCATTTATCTGAATCAAAAAAAGAGCTGGAGTTTACTGAAGCATGAATTTGCAGTGTACCTTAAAGGGTAGGCGTGGATATACAAGCAGAATTTTGTGTTTATATTCCCATCGCATAAGAGAGATTTTCATGGAGATTTTCATAGAGATTATCTCAACAAACAATATCACATTCAGCAGGGATTCTTAAAACAGAAAAGTCTTGCACAAGGTGTGCGAGTCCATGTCTTCCTTGAATACGTGGTGAAGTTACTGAATATTAAGTCTTGTGCGTGTACAAGGAAGCACTGAAAGAAGATGTACTGAGGAATATAAACCCAGGCCTGTATTATTTACATCTGCAAATTTTTCTTTGGGCTGAGTATGCAGTCAGCTTAATTTTTCTAGATAATACAAAGTTGGGAAATAATATAAACATCATATGCAAGTGAAAGTTGTTCAGAGAAAGTTTAATCAGTTCAGGTTTGCAGTTGTCTTTCAGACTGTAATTATATAACCCTGAATCCCCATCTCCTCACAATTTCTTTGTTTCCCTTTAGCGTCACCATGTCAAATCTTAAATTAGTTGATAATGACTTTGGTAGGGTCATATCTTGCATTTTATAACCTGTTACCAATTTTATATCTCAAGTGTGGACCTCATGGTACTGTGTAAGGTTAAGAAATTCACTCTGAATTTAGAATCTCTAACTGTTGAACACTTGATTTAGGTAAAAGAGGAATTGCTAATCTCATGGTTGGATTATGCTGCTGTTTGAGTCGTCAGGTAACAGGAAAATGGAGACTGAGGCTCTAAAGAATTTGGTTTTATTGATGAAATTACAACATTTTAGACACCACTGGGTTTTTTTGTATTTGCTGCAAGACCTTTCTGACAGCTTACTTTAAAATGCACGTAGGTAAATTTTCTTAGTTGTATTCATTTTCCCCATGTCCATGCAGACAGTGCTTTAGCTATCAAAGACTCCTAAACCAGGGAAAGAATGATCAGCTCGGGGAAAATAGTGTCCTCAGCACATCTGAGACAGTCACATGCAGAGGGCTTCAGTTATTTTAAGCCAACACTTTTGTCTAGAAATAGCAAACCTACTGTGAGAAAGTTGATTATTTAGGCAACTGGATGCCGGCACAGTGGACGGAAAGTAGATAAAGGCGTCAGCAGAGCTGCACGGTCAGTTGTTTCCTGCACCCAGAGCTACAGCTGACCAAAAGCTCTGCTGCTACTCATACTCTGGTTCCTGGCGCTATAAATCATGCTGTATTGACAGAGGGGTCAGTCCTCTGAAGGTGTTGTCATATGATAGGGGATGCTGACATTAGCAGTGTTCCCCCAGCGGAAGGCAATATGTGGGTGTGAAGCAGGCTTAGAGAACATAAGCTTTGTACAAACACCGTGCTCTTTCTGCAGGTTAATCAGGTCTTTAATAAAAGACCATGGAAATGTCAGCAGTCTGAACAAATAAACCAGAATTGTAACTGAATGATCATTCAAACAAAGAAATATAAACCCTTTTTTTTATTAATGTTCTTCACACAGAGAGGAAATGGATTAGAATTATAATTAGAAAATATTTTCTAAACATTATCTATTAGTTTCAGTACATACTTGAATATGCATTACACATTAATCTTACAGACATGATCACACTTTAAGGCCTGCAGTCCAAAATTTTTTAATGAAAAACGTTGTTTGGCAAATAGATTAAATGAATGGAAGAATTAACTAATTAAGCATCCTTTGTGCTGGATTAATTCAGAGATTATAATGATAGGAAGAAAAAAAAAAAGAGATTTTTTGTATCAAGGCAGAAAGCCAAACACGTATCTTTTTGGTCAGAAATATAAAATGCTCTTTAGCCAACCTTTTTTTGCAGGTAGTGTTGAAATACAGCTATCTATGGAAATGCATTTTTCTGAATACTGGGTGATGAGACTGGAGGGTGACTAATAATACCTGCTCTTAAAAGATCCAATTAGTGTATCTTGAATCCTAAATTAGATATAACCTATTATCTCTCAGGGTAGTATTATTCCTATGATATTCTTTTAGGAGGGTTTTGGGGAGAGGGGTTCTGTGTGTTGTTTTTCATGAGGTTTTTTAAATATGAAAACTGGCTGACAAGTTAGCTTGCTTGCTTGCTTTTCATATAACACTTCTCTCTCTACGCTTAAAATAGTGTAGTAAATTTTTCTGTGGTTGGCTTGCCTGCAAAATAAAGTCAAAATAATGGCATATCTCCTAATCAGTGGAATGTAGATACAAAGACAGGAAAACTATACTTTTTGTCTGCTGCAGATAGGTGCGAATACAGTTAGTAAAGCAAGATAGATTAAATTGCAGCAAGGAAAATTTATATTTGGTATAAGGAAAAACATTTTCTATCTTCTAATATTGACGATACGAAGCATTGGAACAGAAAGCCTAGCCAGGCTCTGTAATTTCCATTTTTTAAAGAAATAGTTATATATAAAGAAATATTAGTTAGGAATGACAGTCATGTCTGATCTTTCTCTGGAACAGGAGGCAGACTTTGTAACCTTTGTAGAAGAATGAGTGTCAAAAGAATTGTGCGTTACCTATTTAAAAAAAACTGATGAGAAAGTCAGTATTCACCTCATCATTTTTCACCATATGGGATGGTTTCAGCTTTTTCTTTTTTTCTTTTTTTCTGTCTTTTCATTGTTTCTAGATGAAATGAAACAGGTTTTCCTAAAAGCATGCTATGGACCTTGCCAAAGTCGATCATACCCACAGGATCGTGACCACAGCTTCCGGATCCTCCCTGTACTCTCAGATTTGCCTCTATTTGCATTGCCCAGCTGGAGAGAAGGTTAGAATGAAGATTTATACTTAGCAATGCAAGGTAAGCTCCTACTGACATTTAGTTTTGGCGAGGTTTCACCTCTTTTATATGCTGAGCCCTAAGCTCTGCTGTCTGGGCAGTTTCTGACACAGGTGTGATGTGGTGCCATCGTGTGGATTCGGGATGGGTGGAGGCAGGAGATGGGTTTGAAAGACAAAAAATAGGTGTGGGGCAGGTGTGCAGGTTGTTTGAATCACCACAGGCAAAGAAAAGAAGGTGTTATTCTAGATTATCATGTTCTGAATCCTCCAGATTTCTTGGATACTGAACTTAATTTAATTCAGGAAATTGCAGAAGCAGTAAAAATATTTAATTGTAATCCAGAATTTGTCACAGACAAAACAATAGATAGAGACCAATTGTTTGACGGTAGCCTGCGCCTCTCCTAGATGCCTTTTTTTCTTGCCTCTCTGTCATGCTTATTGCAAATGTCAATGCTGGTTGGTCTACGTGCAAGAAATTTTTGGTCTAACAATGGTAGTGACCTAACCAAGCTCAGTAGCATAAATACTGTTGATGGTGCCAGGACAGTAGGATCCAGAATGGGACAGGAAAAAAGAGATACACGGAACAGTCCGTAGTATGAATGTAGCTGTGGCAGTGGGACTATAAACTGTTGTATATATGGAAGCAACTAAGGCTGGAATGGGGCCTTTCAGGGAGTCCCCCAAATCGGATCATATTTTGGAGTCGCTATTACAGAGAAATACATAGATGAGATCACTAAGTGGGATGTGAATTAAAATATAATATGATGTATGGTGTTGCAATTGCCAATGCTTTATTGTTTGCTGTGTAGAAAACACTAGTGCACATTTTAAAACTTTGTAATTAGTTAAAATAATAAGCTGGAATTCATGCAATAACACTAAAAACTTGTAATGGCTACATGTTGGATGAATATTCTGCTATTGGGTAGCTGATCTAGCTTACCGATTTTAGATCAAAGCTTGTCGAGCAGCATAAGAAAGTTTTCATCATCATTAGTCTTTGCAAAGAGGTGTTTGAGCGTCTAACAGAGTTCCTGTTGGGTACTGTCCCTGTCACCGAACATATTATCCAGACATTAATGTTGATGGCTTTGCCAGTGTGTTTATGAGAAAGGCCAAAATCTGAAGAGGCACAGACTAAACTAAATCCTTCCTTCCTTCCTTCCTTGTCAAGGCCTTGATCCAGTACGTGGATAGGAAACCTAATATTACCTCTGCAGTGCCTGTCTCATGGATTAATAGCAGAATTTAGTCTCCCTGCATGTTAACATGCACTACTCTCTCAGCAGCAATAAATTCACACAAAAGTATCAGCAGTTCACCAAAAACATTGAGTCCTGTGCTCTTTTGATTCACCTAAGGTGCACTATGCCTGAGATTTCATGAGTAAGTCTGCTTGATGACTAGTGAATGAGAAGAGCCATATTACTGCTTTAATTACTTCTAATGAAGGATCATGGGATGGTGATGTCATCATTTTAAGACTTGCTATGTCTAAGTGCACTGCCAGGAAGAGGAAAGATGAATGATGATTTATGTACCTTGGACAAATTTCAGATAAAAACCACTTCAAAAATGTTAATTATTTGAGGTCATTTTCTATTACATAGGATCTGTTCTTTAGAATTTCTTGCAGGTTAATAGAGATGATTCAGGAGTGTTCAGCCTGGGTTGGTTTGACAAGGAAAAGCAGCAACCGTGTGGGGGAGGGAAAAGAAAGAGACAAAGGGTGTGATTTATCGATGTGCACTTTGCTATTTGTGACTAACAAAGAGATGGTTCACAAATGTCTCAGACTCAAAGCTGTGATCTGTCAGAACTGCTGAGCTGGGAAAATACTACCACTAAGTAAAAATAGATTGGTCAGCAGTTGCAGACTTATCTGTAAGCAGGTCATCCCATACTATCTATATGTGCAGCAGGCAGATCATTTTGTTGGGGTAGGAGTAAGATAACTTTGTTGCAGTGTTTGTTATCAATCAATGGTTTTAATTAGTTACATGATTGACTAATAAAAATCCTCACTGATTAATTGATTTTTTCGATCTGGCTAACACTTGCTTTATTACGCGGTGATTTTTCATTTGAACTAAATACTTTATTATCAAAATGCAGAGGGTTTTTATCATTTCTGAGGCAGTGAAGGAGTAAAAGAGTGCGGAGGGGAAGGAATACTGACATCTGTCAGAAAAGAAAGATATTAAAGGCACTACTGATCAGTGTTCGTCTGATAAAAATTATTTGGAGTCTCTGTGAAATAGTTGTGAGGGTCCACACATTTTTTTGAAATCTACTGCCATTTGCCACAAATCAACCTTTTGGTAATGATGAAAGGGACAGGGTTTAATATTATAACACTTCTCCTATGCTCTGTAATAATGCTGTTGGTTATCATCACCCGTAAATACTCTTATATTTACTAAACAATAAATATGAAAGGGACAGGGTTTAATATAGTAACACTTCTATGCTCTGTAATAACGCTGTTGGTTATCATCACCTGTAAATACTCTTATATTTACTAAACAATAAACGTAGTGCTTATTTACAGTTTTCTTAGCACCTCAACTCAAACACGGTTATACACACACACATCCATTCTCTCTGCTTTGAATAGGCAAACTGTGTTACCGTGGGTAGTTATGTGCATGTGAATTTGCTCATCATAAATCTGAGGCAGGCTTTGCTGCATCACAGTAAACAAGTGATGACATTGACTTGGCTCATAAGATCCTGGTTCTCCACACATGTATGTCATTATATCTTGTGGTAGTATCTATGGAGTGGCAAATATGTTATATATATCCCACAAACAAGTTTGCAGACTGCCTGGAAATTTTGAAAGAGCAACAACCCATCTTGCATGGAGCAGTTAAGCTGCTGTTAGTATTAGCAATCTAAAGGCGTATTTGGAAAGTAAACTGTTAAACTAAGTCTTCCAAGGGGCATGGATGGAGTTGTACTACATGTAGGGTTGTAGCGCTTTTGGATGCTAGGCTTTAATGTGTGAGCCTTGAATAAAACAGGGTCTAAGTAAATCAGATAAACAAAACAATTTCTCCTGGCATATGGAACCAGAACTCAGTTTTCTTTTTCTTCATCTCAGTGTATTATATTGTTCTAACATTTAATACCTTTTTATTTTGTTCCAGTACTTGTCACTGATCATGTTGGGTGTTTCTCTTGATTGAGAAAATGATCATGCTTACTTGTTTCCATCTTGAAACATGCATTTGATTAGACTAGTGACCCAGAACATTAACACAGTAATGTGATTGAAATCCTCCAAAGACTATTGTCAGTTCATCCACAGGCTTAGCAATATGACTAACCCCTGCAGGATCAGAATGAGTTACGTCTTTATGATTTTCAAGGGATGGAGGCTTAAGGAGAAAACATCAAAATGACTCAAGATGAAGCAGCCTGGTAACTGATTTTCAACCATGTCAAGTAGCGGGTGCTTTGTGAGGACTGTGAGTCACGGGGAATGAGGAATGGACACAGCTAAGCTTACCTGGGGCTCCCTGCCAGCTTCCAGCAGTCAGGTGAAACTTCCCTTTGTTTTCTCCTGCCCACCAAATGCTGTGGTCCACTGAACAGGTCTGTGGATATTGGCTCTGAGCTCTGTTCCCAGCTGTGCTACTGACTCTGGGCAACTCACTTTATATCACAGTCCACCTTTGTGGTCTCTAATAGTAAATGTGGTTTTCAGTGAATCCTTTTTGAGATGGGAAGTATAATTCTGAGAACAGAGAGCATGTGGTTAAAGTTCATGCGACACTAGAAGCAACGGGCATGTGAGTTATTTCCATGAACAATATTGTATTTGTACTGCAGAAAGATAAATTATAAGCTTTTTCGCACAGTAGCAACAAAAGCAAAATATGTTGTTCTAATACTTGTAAGTGAACTCGTTTTCTGTCATCTAGATAGGAAGTAACAGTAATGTTTTTGCCACCGCAATTATGCAAATGAGAAATACTCCACCCCACAAAGGCACTGTAGCTCTTTTCTTTGCTACCTGACGGTTTAAATGCCTATTGTTAGCTATAGTTTCTCGAGCCATTCAGCTATTTTGGGTAGCTAATGAATGATCTGCTTTCTGCAAACGGAGAGTATTACCGTAATTACTCTGCCTGTGTAATATTTCCAGCTAAGCTTTAGATGACCCTTATGCAAGAGCAGTGAAGCAGATGATGTGCAAAAGGGAAAACTGTCACTGCCAGACCCAGTATTTCAGAGCAGGTCCACTCACAGGGTGGAGATGGAGCATGGCTGCCTCAGCCAGGATCTGGTGGCCGACAAACTCGCTGGGTTTATCCACTGGAGTTCCAGGGCAGCAGGTGAAGCCCTCCTGCTCCTAGCTGTGGAGCTGAGGTCTCCGCTGAGGTCTCCGCTGTGCTGGGGGATAAACATTTGAACAGGTGAAACATCCTGTTTGGGAAAGGAATTTCCTGACTCTGTTCCCTTTGCCTTTAAACTCGATCATCACTCCTGTCCCAAACGCTGCAGGCTCCAACACCTGGAGCTGGCTTTGTATGCTGACTGTGTAGATTGCAGGCTGATGTGAGCCATATGTGAGCTCCTTGCCAATTTGTACTGGGTCAGGGGTGGCAGCAAAACCACTTTCCCAGGCTTGCTGAGCAGCTTGGAGCAACGAGGCCACTGTTGTGGGTTCTGTCAGCAGGATCTGAGCCACTCTGTCACTTCTCTGTGACCTGCAGCTTTGTCTGCAGCCACTCAGTACCAAAGTCTAGGGGATGACTTGGACCTGGGACCCTAACTTCATCAGGAAGCTGATCCTAGCGTGCCCTGAACAGGTAAGAAGCCTTAAATCACTCCTGATGTTTTGCTCAGCAATGGTGCTAGGAAGGTGGCTGTTGGACAGGACATTGACAAGAACCGAGCTTGTCCTGCCTGAGGGTGTCCTGCTGGATGGCATTCACCACTTCATTACGCGATGATGCATGTCCTTAGTTCAGGTCCCTTCACTATGCCTCATGTTACCCTTAGTGGGTTTGTAGAGTCTTCAGGGAAGCACTTGAACAGCTGTTAGCAGGAGGCTCATTTAGTGGAGAGAGGAATTCTATAGAGAAGTACAATACGATGTAGACAAGCAGAAAAAGTAGCTCAAAGTTCATGGAGGAAGCTGGAAGTACAAAAAAGAAAAGTTCAGAAGACATATTTAGTGTGATCACATAGTGGAGATATTTTGAATTCCTATTCATGCAGGATTTTGTAGCAACATTAAGTCACCCTGCCTAAGCTAAGCTCTGAATCATCTTTATGAAGTCACTGCAGGTTTCTTATGGCAATAATCAATAGAAACTTCTTTTCAGTCTTATTTCAGGCATTTCCTGGAGGGAAAACTATTCTCAGGCATTCTATCTCATGGGTAATCACAGGAAGTTTAAAGGGATGGACGTGTTGCCGACCCAGGTATGATGGCGTTTCAGGATGTATTTAAGAAAGACTGGATGGGATTCACAATGAACACATGGAGAAAAATAACTTTGTCTGAAAGCATCCGGCAAATAGTTTGATTCATATTCTAGAGGAAGACTCCTAAGCTAACACCAACAAATTCAGGATCCGTGGAACACTGGTAGGTGATGTTGAAGCCTTGAAATCTAAGATAGAAGATGTAGAAGGCAGTAGTCCTTTAAGATGATTTTTGGGTTGTGATTTGGGGCTTTTATTTAAAAGCTTAGAAGAAGCTACTGAACAGAAACTCATCAGCACTGAACATTATAAACTTCATGCTCTGATAGCGTGGTTCCAGTTGGTTTGGGCTACAGCCTCTTGTCATTTTCTCTCTATTCAAACTTCTTGAAGTCCCCAGTGACTTGGAAATTAGATCTGACAGAGCAGGCATTCTTGTTTTCAGTTTTCTGCGGAACAAAATGTCAGCAGGTGACAACCAGTGTTTCCTTAGTGTCGTTAACAAGGTTAAAGAGTCTTAATCTTTGGCCCTTTCTTGTGAATTATTCTGACACTGTTTCCTACTAGCCTCTTAGACGGGGGTACCCAGGACTGTCAGCTTAATGTCTAACATTGTACTTCAATGCAAAAGACTTCATTTCATCTCTTCTTATCTGCAGAATATAGTTAAGAATTATTGTGTTAGGCATGCAAAATAACAAAAGTACATTCACCAGAGGCAGTTTCCTGTCTAGCTTCTTAGAAGAGTCTGTCAAGCCAGTCTCAAGTGCCCTTAGCCAATGCTTTTCTGTGTTTCTGGCCAATAGCATAGAAAGATATGTATACTTTGTGTCCTATAGGTGATATTTTTTGTGCCATCAATTCTTTGTTTAATTTGGTTTGATATTGAGCATCTTTTCAACATAGACATACAGGATCCCTTGAAAAAAACAAGTACAACACCTCTACAATATTTTCCTAATGGAGCTGGGATTGTGGTCAGCAGAGTGCAATTAATATTCCCTCCAAAATAATACCTAAATAGTTACTATTATATAGGGAGTCACACTCTATTACATTGGGAGTGCACATCAGTTCAGGCTGGTTCTGTGGCCCCACTACAAGTTGGGGCACTTTCAGGAGAAACCAGCCTACCAGTGTGAGAGGGGACTGCATTCCCTGGCTGCAGAAGTCAACATCCTGTATGTCAACATCCCTACAACTCTTTGCTCTAGGATTTTATTTCTTACAGTTTCCATCATCAGTAGTTAAAAGGTATTGCAGCTTTTTTTGCAAACCAGACATCCCTTTCATTCAGAGATGCCTCATGCAAAGCATTCGCTGAGGAACCAACATCAAAAAATTAAAACGAAACCACCTTTCCCACGGGAGCACTTCCTCAGTACGTGTTGATGAAACATGTCAAGACTCACTAAATTGACTTCTTAGGTTCACTGCACGGTTTCTCTTTCAATTGCAATCTTTTGTCCTGTCTGTGCCTTAGTTATATATATTTTGTTACTCCTTCAACAGTTGATTTATTGCTGGAGAGACCAGCTGTGCCTAGTTTACATGAGATGTATTATAGGAGGGCTGAAGAGGTCTGGTTTAAGTTAGAAATATTGGAGCTGTAAAAATGTTGATTGCAAGTTGATAGAGCATTGATTTAACTGATTTCTGTTTACCTGGATCAGCCAGTTTCTCCCAGGCGTGAACTGCTCAATATGTAGTAAGTGCAATGGGAAAAAAGATAATTTCAGAAATTTTAGATCATATCTCATGAATTTTGTTAGAGTCTAAGGGACAATAGCCAATATTCCAAATTTTTCTTTTCTAATTAATTAACTTTTGCCCCATATCAAACACCACATGTGTGGCCTTGCTTGTATTCACTGAGCTCTTAGGTTTTGCTAAATGTTGCTGTACCTGCTAACAAAACTAAAACAGCTGTCTTGAATTGCTCTGAGTTGCCATTTAGTTGTGAAGTAGAAACAAGAAACTATTCCCTTCATATATGAAAAACTCCAAGCAAAGCAAATTGCTCTGAGCTAAAATACAGGCTGGTCCACACCCCAGACAAATAGAAATAGGCTTTAAGTAGCTGAACTGACTGTGCCAACTTAAAAGAGAAACTGCCTCGCCATTGATAATAGGGGACATATAGATATGACTGTCATCTTGTCTTGTAATATGCATAAATTAAAAATATGATGGTAACCTACTTTTGGTTATCTGCTTTAGGCATTTGAAGTTCCTCTTGTCTTTCTCTCATGGGCTCTGATTTCTACTCTTTAAGTTCATGGAAGTCAAGACACAAAGGAGTAGTAGAATGAACTTCTAAGGGCTTATATTATTTCTATGCGTGTGTGTAAAGGTAGGCATAATTTCACTAAAACAGAAATAGTTTCTTCTATCGAAAAACAGGAAGAATAAATATGAAACTGTCCTCTGTGTCCTCCGTGATTTGATTCGCAACACCAAGACAAAAAAATACTTACAATTTTATGATAGTTTTATAATATGTGTATTACAGGCAGAGCCTAGTTTGTTGTCTCATGCTGTTGCTGTTCGTACTAGAGAACATGCAGTCAGAGCCTTGTTGTGCTAGGTAATGGATAACTGCAACAGAGACGCTGTCTCCTCTCCCCAAAGTACAACTTGCACAGTATTTTGCACTTGTAATATAGGTAAGTGTGTCTTTTCTAAAAGAAATGGTAGGAAATGCTCTTTCAGTGTTGAAAACCTGTCATGACCTGACATTTTGAACAGGGACCTAAGGGAAGAGAGGACTATACTTTGAAAACCTGTCATGACCTGACACTTTGAACAGGGACCTAAGGGAAGAGAGGACTGGATTTTTCCTGTATCCTTGAAAATCAACCTACATCTGCCTGCGTGTTAAGCCCCTAACTAAAGGAACTTGCACACCCAGCACTTTCTGAAGAGTTTCTGCTGAAATCCCAGAGTGGTCCATTTGTCTGTAACGAGTTCTCCACTCTACAGAGCCTTAGCACTGTGCAGGATGTTAGAGGGTAAGGGACCTCTTGTCTCAGGGTGAATCTCTACTGTGCTGTCCGTGACTTAGCATCCGTTTCTCCTTTTACTGGTCATCATGATTTGGAGAACTTTCTAGACTTTTTTAAGATCAAATTATGATTAAATTCCAAAGATAAGAGGCAGACATTAATCCTAGCACTTTTTTGTTCATTTTGCGGTGGTGATGGCGGTTTTGGTTTATTTTTAAGGGAAATCAGGTTATACTAATATGCTTGGTATCTTGTATATTTATAATATAACCTATATACCTACAGTAACTGGTCCAACAGACTGCTATTTTCCTTTGCAATCATTGTTTTCAGCCATTTAAACTCTTGTGGTAACTTACGCAGCACTCAGTGTGGCTCTATATGATGCAATCCTGAAATTCTGATTTTTTAAAAAGATTTTAGGAAACGACATACTGGAAAAGCTTACATTCAAGGATAGTGGTACAGTATTAAGCACTCAAAATAGGAACAACGTTTAACTTTTTGGTCTGAGTTCACATTCTTTGTGCAGAGTATTTGTTAGAGTGTATGTAATTGAATATTCTTGCATTTACAAGACTCAGGTCTTACTGAATCCACAGAACAAAGCAGAGTCCTCTATTTGTCACAGGTATGTTGTTTTGAGGTTAAATCTTTGAGTTGGACCTCAGGAATTTACAAGTTCCAGCACTACTTTTGACACTGAAGTCTAGCTGTTCCTGAATGAGACTTAGCAGGCATATTAGTGAGCAAATAAAAAATGTATGGGGCAATCTCCCTTCTCACATTTCCTCACAGGAAAGCTCTTGATTTCATTTTTAATGTAATGTTCTTTAAATGTAGAGACCGTGTGCATGTGTAATAGAAAAACACATCCTGTTAGATCGATAGAATGCAGGGGCAAACGTACCTCTATAAACCATGGCGCGAATGAAGATGTGTGACCTGACTATCTGAGTGCTTTCTTTTATGACCATGATACCATATATTTAAAGACACATTTTAGTATGAATCCAGATCTCTTGAATTAGCCTAGGATCGTATTTCCTGGTTTCTAATGATTACAATTCAGTAACATACGGTGCTGAAAGTAAATCAGATTATGTAGATCATTTAACCCAATACAGGTTAACTTAGAGGTGAAGTCCCTTGTAAGTCCTGAATCTGATATTTTTATACTAATTCCTATAGTGACAAAATTAATTGTTATTCCATTGAATGTGCTCTTCTCTTCATTAACTTTAGTGTGCCTTCATGCTTATGTTCATAACTGAATAATGGTCATGATTTTGTCAGTTCTTCCCTGGCAGAATTTGACCTGATGACTTAGGAGACTGAAAACTATCAAGTCACTATTTCCCCTTATGGTACTGGGGCAAATCGCCCAGTAATATTAGTTATCGTAGCTCTATTCTCAACCTATGAAAGTTTACAACAACTGAGAACTTTACCTGCTATTACCATAAAGCTGTTGTGTTACAAAGAAGATACAGAAGATGTACTTTTTTGTGTGTGCATGTATAATTTTTCCTTCCAGTACTAGATCATACATAGGAGTAGCAGGGTCTAGCACTTCTGCTGCCAGTGGCTTCTTCGTGCCTCACACCCTTGGCCCTGGGCTCTGCAGAATCTCTGTCATGCATTTTGTTTGATGTCTATGGGAGCTTTGTAAGATGGTGAGTCAGCAGCCACCATGCTTTTCCAACAACCCGGTTCCCACCGTGGTATCCCAATAGGACTGAAGACTGCTGGCTCTGGCAGAACCCCATTTGTGACTGTGGGTGATGTTGCCAGTGGCACAATGGCAGGTACCAGACCTTACTGTGGGTTGCAGGAAGAGTGGCGTGGCTTGAAGGTCTCTTAGCTCACCTGCACAGAGACATCTGTGCAAAGAAAGTGAAGCCTCTTCCCAGTAGCAATGTGGCAAAGGTAAAGCTGAAAAGATTTCAGAGCCTAGTTGAACTTAAAGTAACTCAGATTTTATACTGCTCAAGAAAGATATGATTTTGTCAGTCCAATTTTAACTGTATTTCATATTGAACCCCACGTATTTGTATATTTTTAGTTAGTTTCTCTACATTATTGTTTATTTTTAAAATTATCACATTTGAAACTCCTTAGATTTGCTCTTGAGGTTTGAGACCTCTAGGTTACGCTGTGGTCAGATTTCAAGTTCTCTGCAGCCAAGTGTATTATCTAAGGAAGAAAAAAACCAAAAGCTGAGGTTCACAAATATTTATCACAGTTTTATTTGGCTCTCACTATTTTTATTAGAGTTGTTAATGGTGTATTTTTTAGGGTCATCCGCATACTTTAGCAATGGTTTTGGTGAGCTGTAAGACATGATGATGGGTGGATCTGGCTATAGGTTGAATCACTCTCTACCACGTTCACCTCCCCCAGGTGGCTGTGGGGCTGCGTTAGCTGGGCAGGGAGCAGGAAGCTCGCCTTGGCCGTAACCTGGGCTCTAAGTTCTTTATGAATAAGTAGGGAATTGAGCTTTCACATCTCTCAGGTGGGCTATTATATTTGACACCGAATTCTAAGAATCAAGGATGAAAATAACCTTTTTATCGGTATGATCGTAGTAGTACATTATCTACTGGAAACGGACCTGGAGAAGAGTCAACAAAGGATGTTTTCTATTTTGTTAGCTGGTTTTAATTTATCAGCTGCCAGTTTCAATATATCTCTCTAACTAGTTGTACTGTAAGTTCTGGAATAATATCTACCCCCTACCATTCAAATTCTGATGGGGGATGTGTGAGTGTGCTTGTGCGTGTTCATAGTGTTTCCAGGCAGATTCAAAATGTTTGTTTAAAAGCTAGGAAAATCCAGTCTTCAAAGTTCGGCAGAACTTTACTGCTCATACTGATGTGGAGAGATTTATCACACTAATGTCTGTTAATACCTCAGGGAAATTAACGCCTCTTGAGTATGGAGTAAATGTTGAGCCTCAGTGCCAAGGTGCCTGTGGGTTACAACTGTTGGGATTACGTTATAGTACGGTTCCAGGCAAAAAGGATTGGCTGTGCAAATGAGATAATCATGAGTCATCAGCTGTCCCTGATACTGGCTGGGGGATATTGCTGCGGCGCAGCTCTGCTGGATGCCCTGGAACGTGCACATCAGCCTTGCCATGTTGCAGACTCTCTCGCACGGGGCAGCGCGCATCATCGCAGCGAGAGGTTTACATCCTGTTTTAGTCACTCTTGTAATCCTGCTGGTCCACAGTAGTATAAAAAAACGCAGATCTGGATTTTATTCTGGGTTTTGAAACTCATGCTACTGAAAGTGCAACAGTTGGGTGTCAGTGTGCATCATGGTGAACACACACACACCATGTGCCTCTTAATTGATACAGTAGGTAGCATCCATGGCACTCCCTGACTGTCCTTAGAACAATGATACAGGAACTGAGCTATAGTTTTCTGTTAGTTTTGAGGGCTAAAATAACCAGGCAGGTGCAAGACAACATGAGCTTCTTAGTGGAAATGAAAGGATAGAACACCTGCTGTTCCCAAGTATTGGGAGAACTTGTTTCCTCTTTGCATGGAAACATTCTGGCATCGTCATCCTGTGCTTCACATAAAACTGCAGCAATAAAGTCAAGCAGGTGAAAATTTCAGATAAATCAATGGTTTGAGAACTATTTTATTACTGCCTTCTGATGGCATCAGACATGGAGGTCTGTTTTGCCCAAGAAAACAGATGGCTATGATTTATGATTTCATGATGGTTTTGATACTTAAGTTTATGCTTTCAGTGAAACAATCCGTTGGCCAGAAATTGGGCATTGTTGCGGATTAATGTATTTTCAAAAGCTCTATATTCCATTAACAGTGACATAAACTACCCTTTGTTGGAGGAACTTAAAATCTCTGTGTCAGGAAGTGGCAGTGGAGTCTGAGGAGGGCAGTCCCTGTGGCAGCCAGCTCACAGGAGGGATGGCTTTGTCAGGTCGCCAAAGGATTTTGGTTCTTTCTGGTCTAGCCCAGGTTCCTGATCTGCAGTTCTGCTTTCCCTCGCACAGCACCTTCGCTTATGCCAACCCTTGTCACCTGTTTTTGCTCTGAAGTTTGTGTTGAACAATGCTGAGCCCTTGCTTGAACTTCTTGTGATTAGGACAGTTGGTGGCATTCTTTCTCCACAAGAATGATTTATTTCCTCCTGACATGAAAGAAATATTTTTTGGTTCCCTTTTCTAGGTGGTGTGTTGGAGACATCCCTTAACATAGGTTTGCTGCTTTCTCATAGTAATGGCTATTTTTGACCATTTGATCGTGTTTTTGGATGAATACTCCAGGAAAACACACTGCTCTTGGCTCTTTCAGTGATCTCAAATGGACAAAAATTAAATAGATGGTGTGGATATTGCGCAGTTTAAAAGTTAGCTGTATGTTACAAGTGGGGAAGAAAGGAGTAGACAGAAGGATAAGAAAGTAAAGTCCACAGATTGTGGAAAAACACGTATATAAGAACTTGAATTAAGTATGATGTGAAGATAAATTATTTTTTTATCTGTCCTTGTACCATTAGTTCTACCTGAGGAAGAATATCTGTTCAGTGCTATCCTAGTTGTGACTATGAAAGACTTGACACTTTGATCACAATGTAGTGTTAAATGTTAATAAGTAATTTTTATAATTTTAAAATCATTTTTTCCTGACATGATCCACAACAGCACTTCAGACTCAGACTCTACAACAACCAGCATTATAGGATGGGGAAAAAAGTGTTTGAGTCCTGAACTGATAAAGAATTGGATCTCAAACAGAATGTTCTAGGAGGAGTTTTCTCTATGAAAATATTTCAGTATTTGTGCGTGTTTGGAAAACATGAAAAGGTGCAACAGTCCACAGGTGTCCTGCCCTGATGCTAAATGAGCATGACCTAAGACTTCTGATGAAACCAAGAAAAAGTTATTAATTAGCATCAGTTTCAGGAAACATTATCATATCAAGACATCTCAGGGTGCCTTTATAAAAGCAAAAATACAATAATTTAATAGCTCAGTCCGCTGTGCCAAATGAATGACTCAAAGCAGAAAAAAAAAGAGTATGAGCCATAGTTTCACAATTGCACCAGCCTGCAGGAAAGTGTCAATTTATTTCCAAAGTATTTTTGCTGGGAGAGTGATGGGAGATGACTATAAAGCTTGAGCTTGTCTGGAGAGTTGAGGACACATGGCTTTTTATTTCCCCATTTACTAGTGCTGATTTTCATTCAGTTTTCAAAAGGCTTTCAGGGACAGAAGTCAAGTGAATGACGTGAACGTGTATTTTATGCATGTCGGAGCAGAAGTTAGCTGTTGGAAGGAGGAGGTGGTTGTAGGCTTGTATTCCCCTGGTAACTCAAGGGCAGATGCTTCACAGTCTGTGTCGGGCCACTTTAGGGGTGTGGAAACAAGGCTGGGCAGGGAGTGTTTCGGTTTTTCCCCCTGAAGTTTGAATTCTGAGTGAAAATTCAAAATGCCTCCATTTTGATAGGCTTTTGCAGGTTTTCATGAGATGCTGCAGTTAATTTATTTTTGTCTTCCGTATGGTAGGCTATGTTTCCTGGGTGAACTACAATATACCTCAGTATACCATCACTTGTCCTTGTTGAAGGCTTGCGGTGTACTGGAGACCATAAAGGAGAACAGCTCCAGGAAGGACGGTGACGACACGCACACCAGAGTGATGATCACAGTAGCTGGAACACCAAAGACACCAGTATTTAGTCCCTTTCTCATCCAAGTTGGCAACTTTTCCCCTTGTGTGCTGTGCATAAGCTATGTTCCTCTGAAAAACGTATAAATCTGCTTAACTTAAAAGCCTGGAAATCAAATGAAAAAATTATTCTGGTGACCTTCCTTCTGCTCCTTGTATGACGAACACGATGGCATCTAAAACCAGTTTTAATGCGCTGGAGCAGAGCCTGAAGTTGGCAGAAGAGTACAGCTTTGGCTTCAGTTGCTGAGATGCCAGAAGAGATTGGAAGTCCTTGAAATTCTTCCAAGAAGTCACTTTGTCCTGGATGGAAACTGGCATTTATCAGTGCAGATGATAGTGGTGTATTTTAGATGGCATCAATATTGATTTGTATACTGTGCGAGCTTTTAAATATGATTTAGGATAAAGCTCAGCTTAACGTAAGACATTTCTCCACAAAGCATTGATTTAATGTTAACGTTTTATATGTTCTTTTCTTTGCTATAGCCTTTCCCTTGGTTTATGGAGACATCCCAAATATGCTTCTCACTCCCCTCTATTATCAGGCACCTGTGACAGACCCACAAACACTTGTGCACGTAAGTTTCAAAAAGTTTAATTTATGCTCTCTGTCAGGCAGGATCAAATCCGATTAATTTATGGTGGTTGCTAGTGTTCATCTCAAATTCATTATATTACCCCTTCAGGTGCTTCCACTTGCCTTATTGTTTTCCCAAGCCTGATGAAGAACCTGGGAATGATTGATGGAGATCTTACAGAAAAGTTAAAACAGGCTAGTTCTTTTATCAGTTCCGCAGGGTAACTCCTTTTATTTTGCCTCTTGCGGCGCTGGGTATTTTAAGCAGGGTCCTTACTGGACTAGAGAGAGGATTTCTGATCTGGTTTGTGTTTAAGTGAGGTGGGACTGGGGATGGTTCCGCTGCCTCCCCTTGCTCCTGCCTGGGCGTTCCCGGTCCCAGCCCGGGACAGAGCGGGGCTGCAGCTCCGTGTCCCGGTCCCGGTGGCCGCCTCCGGGCGCGGCGGAGCCGAGGCAACACCAGCCCCGCGGGGGTGCGGGGGTCGGGGGGAGAGAAAAACGCGTCCCCAGCAGGTGGAAGTTCCCTGGGAGGAGAGGTGAAGGGAAAGGGACAGGGGTTTCCTTCAGCAATGGGGGGGTGGTCGATGTGGCCCCTCCGGCCGGGCGGGGGACACATCCGCGGAGCGGAGCCTGCGCGGGGGCGGGGGGCGTTG